>NC_137020.1:3097308-3372308 GCF_032717465.1 Coenobita brevimanus
TCGGACATCATAGAAATAAAGGAGTTGATGTACAATATGGAAAATATAAAGCAAAGGAGGAGGCGCTGAAAGGCCTCCTACGACCATAAGAATCTGTTCCAAAAGCCTGTATTCTCATCCATTAAAGAGTCTACTTGGTATCTATTCTTGCCAGTGTATTTGTGCACGTGGCACCCTCAGGTTAATTTCTCCCTTTTACTATAATAATCGATGAAAGAATAAAAAGAAGAGAAATAACATAGAAGAGAATAGTAAATGTACCAGGTAAAACATATTACTAGGGAAGAGATGGTGGCCTCATGAGGGCAGGAAATACAACCGAGAGCAATGGAAAACTTACAAGACAAATTCCCAGATGAAACAGTGTTGAAACTGTTGATTTCTCGTTTTTTGTTTGTAAGCTGCAGGGTGGAACGGGGTGAGACAATATATATTTTTTTATTCAGTCCATACATGAGAGGGAATAATGCTTAGGATTATGAAAAATGACATGATGATGATGATGATGATGATGAATGACAAAAGATGGCTGATAATGACTTATAATGATGATGATCGTGATGATAATGACTGATGACTGATGGCTGATAATGAGAATTGTCAGCAAGACTGATATTTGACTGATGAGTGATGATGGATGGATGGTGACTGACGACTGACGAATGGTGATTATTTTGCATCCTTAATGCCTCCATTTTCTTTGTGACAGAATAACAGTTCCAGTTTTACATATTTTGGTTATTACGTTCACTACTAATCATTATTTCGTTAACAGCTTACCTAGTTCATTTAAGACAGTCACTTTCAACCTTGCTAGTGTCAGTGGTGTGATCGTCACCTTGTGCCGTACAATTAGCCATGTCTGTCAAAAATACTATTCTTCCAATGTAATATTTGGAATAAACGTTCACCACTTATTCATCGTGATCTAACGCCTCCAAGATTATTTTACTGCTGGATAACTTTAAATAAAACTCTTGGCTACTGTAACCTTTTCTGTTGTAGCTTTTCCGTTAACCTCCTTCAGAGTAAACATTTTTCTTCCTATACGAAGCATCCGCCTGGTCATCTGCAGGCATTCTTCAGTTATTAAAGTGTTATTAGTTCTGCTCATGATAAATATTCTGATACCTTAATTCTTCCTCTTGCTGATAGTTTTCTTTACTTCATCTTCTTCATGGTAATCTCTCCTTCATATAACCTTGTAGCTTTGTTTCTTAATATGCTAGCTTGCAATTCAGTACAAGAGGAATGTAACGAGTAAAATCGACTAAAAATAACAAAAATAACTCTCGAAAATGACGTTTCCGGAATCAAAGAGATAAGTTTGAATCATATAAACTCCTGTGCATTCAAGCGCAATGTTACTGAAACGCATACATTACAGTTCCACTCGTACCGTAGCCCCTTCGAGGTGTAAAGTTCCCGTACAGACAAGGTAGACGATCCCTTGGTATGATAGAAAAACCTCCAGTCAACCAATGAAGTTAGAGCCAGTGCTGTAACTGGAATGGGAATTTCGCTGAGACCTCTTCCAGGCAGTCTATTTTGCCTGGTATCCATCACCCTTTGAGTCCGGCGGCGTGGTTTTATGTTCGTGCTCTGTCAAGGCGATTTGATATAATAAGGAAAGGAATCCTGGTATAGTCTATATTGAAGCTATATTCAGCTTTCTACAGTTGGCTAGTCTCTCTATAATAAACGCACACACACACACACACACACACACACACACACACACACACACACACACACACACACACAAACATGAAGACTATTAGAATAAAATTTTTAATAATAGGTCATCTGTCTGATGGGGTAATGGTTGCATATTACTACTTCAAACTGTGTTCCTATTAACACTAAGGCTCCAGTAATGCACTTTTAACCGAATAAAGTCGTCTGGTCTAAGCAAAAAAAAAAAAAAAAAGTAGAACAATAGTGGGATAAAGACACTTGTTAACATACAGAAGGATTGTAAACATTTCGCGTGAACTCCGTAATTGTTTTCAGAGAAATTCAAAAAGATCCTTAAACCACCTGGAGATTATTTTGTTTCTCCTTTCCCCCCATCATCTTTTTTTTTACATTCTGTATATCGTTGGCTTAATAAATATTCGCTATTTGTCATATACTCAGTGACAAATATGAGAAAGAGAGAGAGAGAGAGAGAGAGAAAGAGAGAGAGAGAGAGAGAGAGAGAGAGAGAGAGAGTTTTTCCTTAGTGTTGCCATCTGTTTCGTCTTGCGCTCCAGCTTCCCACTGCGAGGCATTAGAATATAACATTAGATCCTTTAAGGTTTTTCCCGCAGAACACTTTACATGAATTTGATGAGAAACCCGCGTCCTTGGAAACTGAGCTTTTGAATTTTTTTTGATACTACAGAGCTGAAATTATGTGAGGGGGTTAATGTACAAATTACAGTCAAATCGCTCTGCAAAGTGCTGCAAAATCTCCTCTACAATGGGTATTATAGCCTTAAGGCGTTCTGACCACTAGACCACTAGGCGCCTAAAATGTCCAAACAATTGATAAAGTCATTCATGTAGATTTTGGTGGATGCCTCCAGAAAACTCCATCATCAGGATGTGCCGCAAAAAGGCCAAATCCATGACGTCACGTTGATGGATCAGCAACCCTACTGATTGGACGGGAATTTATGATACGTTGATTGGTGCGGGGTGAGGCGGCTCTGTGATTGGGCCGAGATTAATGGTGCACCCAAGGGAAGAGGGTGCGGGGGTGGTAGATTCTTAGTGAGTTAAGGCAGTCGAAAAATACCAGGTGAACGGTCCTACCGGGTTCTAGCCTTTGGTTCCTTCTTTCTTGCATTAAAAAAAAAAGGAGTAAAGGCCTTATCACACAGATTGGCATCGGATATCTTCTGAGACAAACGTGCGACAAAATAAACCATGGTAAAATTTGAAAGAATTCTCCAGTCCCATAACGGCACAATTTAAATATTCTGTTTCTCAGTCTAGTGGTGGGCGACATCACCATTTATTTGTAATCGCGATTACTGATTACTTTAAGGAAAAAAAATCGATTAGTAATCGATTACCATTCCGATTATTGGAATCTGGGCTGATATGTTTGTTTTCAAGGCCCCACTCCTTACTGTGTCTACCAGTACTACTGGTAGATAAAGTAAGGAGTCATTAGCTATACTCGTAGATATTCGTGCCACAACGCTGTTGGAGTTCCTCTGTTTCTCAATTTTTCAAGTCTCAATCATCTTTCAGCCCTTCTTTCTTCGATTCAGAGTTGCTCAAAAGTTCCATTACATGATGGATACTCCACATTATGTATGCTACTTGTCTTTGAGTGTATAAAACACATATACAGCATTCTTGTCTTTATAATAATTCATGAACAAGTATTCTTGTGTACATATATATATATATATATATATATATATATATATATATATATATATATATATATATATATATATATATATATAAACGCTCTTGTGCCAGACAAAAAATGATTAGCCTATACTAGAAACATGTTTCCAAAAATATGCAAAAAAATCAATATCGTTATGTTTCGAGACGTACTATATACTTGATGAGAGAAACACGTTGTGAGGAGAAGCATTTTATAGATGACGTTTCGGTTTCGCTCCTACACAGCTTCTTTCACATCCAGTGGCTCGATCACTCAGTGTGAAGAAGTTCTGTAGGAGCGAAACGTCGTCAATAAAAGGTTTCTCCTCACAAGGTGTTTCTATCATCAACTTGTCGGCTACTCATGCTTTACACCCACGCCCTAATATATACTTAATACACGAGCATCTGTGCGACCAGAAAATTTCATAAAACACACACATTGCAAAAGATCCAAGTACAAAACAAGAGTTATGAAACATACAGAGCTAATAAGACAAGGCACAGTTCCTTAAAAAAAGTAAATGTGATTCTTGCGTAGTAATCGTTTCAAGTAATCGATTATAGAAAAAAAATCGATTACTGCATTTTTTTAAAGAGGTAATCGAAGTAATCGGTTACAAATAATCGATTACCCCCATCCCTAGTTCTCACTGCTCCGTACATTGCTACTATACACTGAGTGCCACGCCAAATTATTATAGCCAAAGAAACCATATAACACACTAGATTATATTCATACAGTCAGATAGAAGCCTTGCGGTCTAGCGGATTACGACGTTCCAATTTGATGTGGCTCAGTGGAGTTTCTTGTTCCCTTAATGCCATTCAGGAATTAGCGATTTCTCACTCGGCTCAGATGTCCGTACCGAGTCACTTTGCTTAGACCCCTACCGTCCTGATAGGGCAATAAAGGAATGGATTATTGACTGATACACACTGAAAAATAATGGCTCTGATAGGACTGAATGAAAAGTGTGTTAAAGCCAATAATAATGAACGAGTCTGAAACCTTGGTAAGGCGTACTTGTGAAAAACCAAGAGTGATAGCAACTGAGATGAGATGGTTATACAAAATGTATGGGTTGCACTGACTGAACAGGAGAGGAAAGTTTTATATTCGTGAATGATGTGGCGCAAAGGAAGTCTGTCGACAAAAACGACATAAGGGTGTTAGAATGGCTTGGTCAAGCGGAGAGAATGAATATAATTAGGATGGTGTAACTTCTACATGAACGAATCTGATGGCTGGAGGAGAAGTGAGCCAAGAAGGAACAGAACTGATATAATAAATGACTGTGAGGCAAAGTGAGGAATGGAAATTGAGGATGTCGTGGCACAGTCATGGGATGAAATAGATAATTGTATTTCTGTATGCACGAAGATGCATATGTCAAGGTTGCACTTTTTTACCGTGGTAAGCAGTGAAACGAAAATCCGATGGATGGATGTGAACTGCATCTAATAGAAAAATATTAGAAAATATAATACGGATATTACTATACCAAGTACTAAGTATAAAAACACATAACTGCATTACACGGAGTAACTACATGAATGTAAGCTCATTGCAAGGATTGGTACGTACACTACGAGAGGTTCCTTTTATGTTGAGTAAGGCCATCTGGCAACAGCAAAAGTAAGGAAAATTCGAATATCATTGCCAAAAAGGGGTTAAATCCTTTTTCCGTTGCTGGTGCCTGACAATTTCTTTCAGGTCATCAGACTTTGGAAGTGGAGGAGTTAAATGTACAAACATCTCCCTTACGTTGAATAAAATGGCGTGGTATTAGTGAGTATATGATAAAAAGTACGATACGTAATCTTGCCGAAAAGAATAACTGAAACTACCTCACTTACACTACGGGCACTCTGCCGTATGCTGAATAAATTTATCTGGTTGTAGTAAGGGATAAAGAAAAGCATACAATCTTACTGAAGTTCTTTATGGAGATCATTCACTACGGGGTCTCTCTTACGCTAAATAGGGCTGCCAGGCTGTAGCAAGAATATTATTGTAACTACAATGACGTTAGAAGCCTATGAGAAGGGGAGTTCGTGGGCTGCCGCCTCTACCCCCCCCCCCAAGGACTAAGAGTGTGTATCATTTCCAGAGCAAAAGCTTATTTTTTCAGGGCAGATCCCTGTGATGGTGGTGTATTTTTAAAAGGAATTATGATAAAAGTTATAATGATCGCATTACTGAGAAGGTATTCCCCTTGCTTGATGAGGGTAAGCTGATTTAACTGCTCTCGGTTTGTTTCGATATAATTATAGTCATTGCTCACTATCGGTTATTGTGTGAATTCATACCTGAAAATGAAAATATAAGCATATGAATTAGACATAATTACTTTTGTATACACTCATATTTCGTGAACTGTGCTAAATCAGTAGCATTTGTGTGAAGATCAGGCAACTCGGAGCATTTTAAGAGAACCCCCCCCCCTCCCCTGTGAAATTCCTTCCCATACGCTTTTGTATGACGTAATTTATTTCTCTTCCTACTGGTCCTACATTACCGTACGCAATTTATGGAAAAACTGTCGTAGTGAGGATGACAATCCAAATTCATTTAACTTGTCTTCTATTTAAGGTCTCCCCTGACATGAACAATATCGGCCGTCAATGGTAAAAATGAATAGTGGGTGAAGTTTTCAGGCTAAAGGAATAAAGGAAAATGTTTCTAATCAGTATTACCCACCTCTAATGCATGAAGTTGATGGCAGCAAAAATTCAGTAAACAATTCTGGTTCTTAGTGTTCGGTTCTATTGCTCGGGGGAATAAAAATTCATTAAGTTGACAGATGCTTACATTCTATTCTAAGCCTTTCATTTGGGTTACGTGTTGTATTATTATAGTCTTACTAACCCATACGCCAGGTAACCTCCTCGATTAAATTCTATCTATCTATCTATTGCCAGATGCCTCAATCCCGTTCGGAGTGGCCACAAACAAATCGCCTCCACGTCGCCTTGTCCTCGGCCATTTCACTGCCCTGCTCCCAACTCACACCCCCCTCTCTCATTTACCTCTCACCCCATCCCTCCATTTCATCCTCGGCCTCCCCCTCCCTCTCCCCCCCTCCACCTCACTCACATACACTCTATTCGGACACGACTAAGCTTCTACTAAGCAAGACCTTCTTTAGTGGACGTGTTTACGGCCGCTATGATCTATCACTCAAACTCGAATCGTCCTCTTTAAACAAATAAAATCGTCTTGGAAAAGCAACAATACCCTATTTTATAAGGGACATCATCGTAGTGAAGGTGCAAAGAACTACCCTTGACTGAAAGGTTTGCAAACAGTCCCATTAACCCCCTCACAAAAATGACTTATTTACTGTCTGTCCTACTGCCAGACTATTATATTCAGCCAAGGGAGGAACTCTGCCCGTTAACTATTCTTCTTTCATCCTACTCTGACCCTTATTTTCGTGCTTTCCTAGTTTGCCCATGCAACTCTGTGACAAAAAAATGTACTACGGATCTGCATCCTCTCCATGGCATGACCTCGGGACTAGCATTGCAATCCAGCTTTAATCTCTCGTTAGTATTCATCATTCGTGATTGACAGATGACAATTTTAGGCCAAGTTAATATAAAATGAGTATACTTTACCTCTTGAGCCAGGGACGCTTTAAACATACTTCTTGCTGCTACCAGGCAATCAAAATAATGATTAGAATTGCACCATAGTAATGACAGGGCTTATGAAGAGTATAATTAACCCTTTCACTTCGAAAAGTCTCCCCAGCACTGGCAAGAATAAAAATTATAAAACGCCAGGGCGAACTGAGTTATGCTGGTCTGGGACAATCAGGTTAACGAGATACAGTTTCAGAAGAAAGATGGATAAAATGTGTTTATATAAACGCTTCCGAGGCCAGGGACGAACTTGGGAAATCGTCCACGCTAATGTAGGACGATTTTTTTTTTTCTTTTAGAGGAGAGCGTTCTGAGCACCCAAATATTAACAAGAAATACAAGATACTACTGCAGAAAAATAATACTTTTTAAAAATCATGATGATACCCTCATCTTATTAACTGCTTCTCATTCTTTCTCTGTCACTTAATGAAATGAAAGTGTTCAGTAATCTCGTCACTCAGATGAACCATTATATAATTTGTCCTTTCTCTTTCCAGACTATTATTTTCACTTTATATGGGTTAGACTAAGCATTCATAAACCTATTCACTACAAAGAGGTGGCGTCTTAAGTTGAATAAAAGAAAATGCTTTAACATAGAGTAAATAAGTTGAGAAACACGTCCTCTAACTGAAGGGAACAATATTTAAGCTAAACCATCTAGTACGACCTTACATTGTGCATTGCCCGGTTTAGATCCAGATAATCTCTCTCTCTCTCTCTCTCTCACCTTCCTACCATACCCCCTGTGCTTTCCAGCTCAGCGTCATCATCTTCTCAGTATCTCCACTTTCCCCTCATTCTCATTCTCTTCCCCTCTTCGTTCTCCGTCTAATTTCTCTTTGCCTTGCGTTATTATCATTATTCTCCACCTCCTTCTCCACCTCCTTCTTTTTCTCCTCCTCCTCCTCCTTCTCTTCCTCCTCTTTTTTCTTCTCCTTCTCCTCCTCCTCCTCCTCCTCCTTGTTTGCATTCCGTTCGTATTCGTCTCATGACTGTCCTTCACCTGTCTTAGCTTTCCTCTTACTTCCTCTTGCTTTCATTTCATATCTTAGTTATTATTTTCCTTTTTCCTTTCTTTCTCTGACCTCTTCCGTCACTCATCTTTTCTAATCATATCTTACTTTTTATTCATCTTATCCTTCTTTTCTTGTCCTCACCATTCCTGTCTTCCTTCTTAATTTTGCTATATTTTATATTCCCCTCCTCTTCTCATCTTCATTGCATTGTTCCTTTACCCAACGTCATTTCTCTTCATATTTGTTTTTTCCCTTCACTCACGACTGCTGATCCTCTTTCCTCCTTCTTGCCTTTGTTTCATTCCACTCCACTTGTCATGCATTTTATTTTGTTTCATTTCTCATCTCTGTCCCTCTTTTCGTAATTTTACTTTTTTTCATTTTCTCTTATTTACCTTTCCTCGTCTTTTATACGTTATCTGTTCTCTACCCTTCCCTTGTACCCTGCCCTTCCTCTACTTGTTCCACTGTCTTTCCTCTCTTACCTTCACACTCTCTACTTTCCACTTTGTTATTCCTATATTTTCCCTTCCACCTCTCTCTTTATATTCTTTTCTTTCGTTTTCCCTCCTACTTAACTTCCTTTTCTTTCCTTGACTTTAATTTATCGACGTTCTCTTCCTCCTTCATCTGTCTGTCCTATATTTTCTTTCCTTCCATACCTTCCTGGTCCTTTTGTTGTTTCTTTTCTTTCCAGACCCTGTCTTTTCTTTCTCTCTCAGACCCTCCTCTGTTCTCGGTCCCTCATTATTCTATTTTCTTTCTGTTCCATCCCTGTATTATCATTTTCGTTCTTTTTCTGTCCCATTCACCCTAAATTGTTGTTTACTTTTTCTTTCTACGTTCCCTCTTCTTGTTCCCACCTTTATCTCCATTTACTCATCATTCCATTGTCTCTATGAACTGGTTTCCTCTTTTCCATTTCAGTCTTATTTCCCTTATATTTATGACCTCACTCTCTGTTCTTCCTCTCCTCTATTTCACACTCCCAAATCCCTCTTTAACAATCTCTTCTACAGAACTCTTCCCTTCTCTCTCCTTTCCCTCCAACAAAATCAGTCTCTCATCTCACATGTTTCTTATGAACAAAATCACTCTCTCACTTCTCTACTCCATATCAAGCACAACCATTCCCTCTCGTCACCATCCTACGGATTCACTCTCACCTAACTTTCTCCCCCCCCCCTCTCTCTCTCTCTCTCGCTCGCTCGCTCGCTATCTTTCCATCTCTCCCTGCAACATATTTTGCAATGTCATCACAGGGTGTGTTATGGGTCACTCTACCTGAAACATTCCATACATCACAGTTCACTGTTAAGTTACCTTCCTCCTCCTAACCTTCAAAATTTATAACAATACCGTATATATTAGTTTGTGTATAATTTAATTTCGGCAATTTAGTTACATAAACAGTTACTTTGAAATGACTGTTACTTTATCTATTCAGTCGGGAATAATGCTATGATATAATTAGGGACATGATGAGGAAAGTTTTTTACAACTCTCTCTCTCTCTCTCTCTCTCTCTCTCTCTCTCTCTCTCTCTCTCTCTATGTATATATATATATATATATATATATATACAAAGGTGGGTGCAAAGCCACGAAAAAAACAGTCAGAGCACCACCAGACGTTAAAACCACTATCCCTATAATGACATGTGATCTGCTCAGCTCTGAACGTGCTTAAGTTACGAGGTGTGTTCTGTTCGACACTCCCTTTACCGTGTTATATATGTGGGTAAAAAAACACGGATCTTGCATTAAAAATACAAAGCATACCATAGCAAAACCAATATTTTACATGCATTTTCTCGTACTCTCAAGGTCTCTCTCATCTCTCGTTCCCCCATCCCTTCTCGCCCTCTTCTCTCTCTCTCTCTCTCTCTCTCTCTCTCTCTCTCCATTTTCCAACAAAATTAGCACTCTAGAGTCTAGACCAGCGTTTCTCAACCGGGGTTCCCCGGAACCTTAGGGTTCCGTGAGAGGTCGCTAGGGATTCCGAGAGAAATAGTGATAAATTTGCTAATCATATGTAAATGCATTTTTTTAGTCATATTTGTGTTTAATTTCAGATCTGTAATGTTACTATACTCGTACGGCATATTCTTGGACAATTCTTGGGTATTATCTTAAAGTCTTAACCTGCTATATCAGTTAAAAGTATAATAGTTAGAGGGAATATACTTAGCGACGTCTTTACGGCGCCAGTGTGAAACCGCCTTTAGTGTTCAGTAGACAGGAGCTAAAGGTGACTGATTCGTGTATCATCAAGTGACTCACTCGAGTACAGGACACATGCACGGTCTCCATCAGTCCCGTATGTACTTCCTGGCGTGCTGGTACAGTCCCTCATTCACCCACATTATAAGTAAATGTTACCCATCATTTAGGGATTTTATATGAATTTTAACAGTTTAAGCATGTTTATTTTTGTTTTGTTAGTTTATGAGAAGTTTGTGTGTGTGTGTGTGTGTGTGTGTGTGTGTGTGTGTGTGTGTGTGTGTGTGTGTGTGTTCTCTCTCTCTCTCTCTCTCTCACTCTCGCTCTTCCAAAGTTAGTTCTTCTCTTTGCCTTAATTTCCTTCAGTTTTATTTGTTTAAGTTTGACTTACCAAGTTATTGTAGTAGTATTAGTACTCATTATCTGTTTTCGTTCTGTTTACATGCGTTATATATGATACTGGTTATTAATGTTTATATTATTGTGAATGAAAACCTCCATATGAGGTCTCTTGTACAAGCAGTGTTATTTCATTTACTTAGTTTTGTTTATTTATTTATTTATTTATTTTTTTTTTGCATTGTCAATAAACTTGAGATAAACGTTAGTTAATTTATGCTTAAACCAGTTATCAGAAAAAAATATATATTATGTTCCCTTTATGAATTTGAAGTACAGGAGAAAGATATTAATAATGATATACAATAATTTTTATGTAAGGGTTCCCTGAGACATGAAAATTATTTCAAGGGTTCCATAAGTGTAAAAAGGTTAAGAAACGCTGGTCTAGGCTATTTGTTCTTTCTCACCTCCACGCCTGCCTCCTCGTTTTCTCATTCCCTGCCTTCTTCGCAGAAAACCACCACAAATTCATGCCCCTCCTCCCTTCCTCTCATTCCATTTTCATCTTCCCTTGACCCTTACTGTTGTATTTCCTACACTTCCTCCTACAGACTTATTCTTCATCTACTCTCCTTTCCCTTCTTTTCTTCTCTCCTTTCCTCGCACCTGTTCTTCTTGCCACTTCAGTACATTTCCCTCTCTTGTCTGCCCCACCTCCCTTTTTGCCAGTGTCCTTCTGTCTCTGCTGATCCTGTCTAATCCCTTCATCTGTGTTAACCAAGTCTTCCCCTCAGTAACATTTTTCTCACCTCCCACCTTTCCTTTCTTCCCCACACTATTCTGAGCATTCTTGCCTCTCAACTGGCCTTATTCTCGTAACCTTAGGAGACCCAGTACCTCTTTCTTACCATTTATTTCTGAATATGGCACGTTAACCTTTTGAATTCCCTAAGTATAAGAGAGCACAATGATATAGTCTTTCGAAAAGTTAAATAAGACAGATGTGGAGTTTCTTCCTGTATATTCAGAGAAAACATGGAAACTGCATACTCAGTCCTGCGATATGCATGCCGATTTAAAAGATCTACAAAATAATATTGTTTCCTTATAAATAAAATAATATTCCAAAGTAAATAGTATTCCGAAGTAGTAGTAGTAGTAGTAGCGGCGGTGGTGGTGGTAGTGGTAGCAGTAGTAGTAGTAGTATTAAGTGTTAGTAGTAGTAGTAGTAGTAGTAGCAGATGGGGATACCACAGCGATACTCTATTTTGTAAAATTTATCAGTTTTGGAGGGGTGCTGACCCCCCTCATCCAAAAATAAGAGTGTAAAATTTTATATCAAGTTACCAGACGAACTGATCTGAGAATTTTTGGCGAAATCCACCTGATCACATTCCCTACTACTGATTGTTTTTATTTTTGAGAGGGAGGCTGACCCCCCATGAATCACTCGGAAGTCAAGCTCCTTAAATATAGCTCAGCGGATGAAAGTCCTTGGCAGAGTTGAGGTCACAGATATCGTTTCAAACAGCGTATCACTGAGATCCAAAAGTTATTGTACATCCTTCCTTTACTTAGAGTAAGGAAATGGATCGATATTGCAGTCCACAATTGTACTGTACTAAGGTATCGACGCTATATCTGCCCTCCATTTACTCCATTTTTTTTCTTTTTTTTTTTGAGAGACAGGGTCTGATCTCCTATAAACATGATAGGAAATCTGTATGTAGTGATGTAGTGAAACACCTCCTGAGTAACCAGACTAACTCCCGTGGGAAATTTCATTCAGATCCATCAAAAAGCTAAGCAAGGAGGAATTAAGAAAAACAAACAAACAAACACACACACACACACACACATACACACACACACACACACACACACACATATATATATATATATATATATATATATATATATATATATCGTTTCGTTTCGTTTTTAAAGGCTCCAACATGTTTCCTAAGTCGGCCTTGGTCACCTAATGGCGGCTCTCCATGCTACACGATCTATTGCAGCCTCCCTGTTCAGTCCCTTAACCCTGAGGTCACACTTAATGATGACCTCTTCCCATCTTTCTCGGTCTGCCCCTCATAACCCCACCCTCAATATATATATATATATATATATATATATATATATATATATATATATATATATATATATATATATATATATATATATATATATATATATACTGTACGCTTCACCATATCTCAAAGAAGGATTTAAGTTCATCACCACATTGACCTATTTTGCGTATCTTTGCTGCCACCATATAAGTTTAACCAATTTTGGAAGGACAATTTGTCGTCAAGTTATATAACAATCATTCCTGTTATTTTATTTTATTTTTTTTAACAGATGTCTATCCTAAGTTTAATGTAATTGTCCGGCAATACCAGGAATGCAGTAAAGGAAAAGAAAGAGATATATCATATACCGATAAATGAATATGGAACTTTACTCTGATTGCATATATACCCAATGGCTGCAAACCATTCAAATGAAAGAGCAAAGTAGTGGAGCAGTGCAATACAGAAGCTGAGTATTTCTGTTCCTCTCTCTCTCTCTCTCTCTCTCTCTCTCTCTCTCTTACACGATGCACCTCCGCCTCCAAGAAAACTACATCTCCCAACCACCTGAATTATTGCCTTAGTCTGCAAGTAGATGTGCAGTTGATTATGTAGACAAAATTCAGAACAAAGCTGTTAGAATTATTAACAACCCTGCTATTACACATAAACTGCCTCCCCTACAAGTAAGAAGGAATGTTGCCTCCCTTGCATTATTTTACAGAAATTTTTTTGGCAAATGCTCCCCAGAGTTGTTTCCCTCCAAATTTCAACCCACAGCTGTTCAAGTCTAACTGTTACAGATATTTTATGAACAGAGGACACCAGTGATCTGTTGTATGGATTTTTTTTATTCATTTGATTTTCCTTCCTCTGTTCTGTTATTTAAAAAGAAAAAGTTGAAAATATTACAATTATCAAGACTTTCCCGACCTGAATGCAATAATATTCAATGCTTTACAAGGGAGTCTAGTCAAAGCATACCAGACGAATTTCTCTATCACATGGTAAGATATCGCTGCACAAAAGGGACAAAAGGAATTATTTCTATTGGAGATTGCTCTGGACCTTTCAGTGAAAACTCTCTCGCTTTAGCTTTAAAAAATTTGGAAGAATCAAGGAAAATCTCACCCCAGTGCGTGGGTATATTCATGTGTTGCATTACTTTCCATCTGTATTTGCCATCTGGGAAATCTTCTGCCTCTCCTGCTGAAAGTCGTTTGGACGTACCATGAATGTAAACTGATAGTAAGGTGCAGAAAGGGTGAATGGAGATTGCATCTAACCTTTTCACTACGGGAAGGATTCTCTTGCTGATTACAATGGTCTGTAAGTCTATTTGAAATGAGGGGGATTTAGGAGGGGTGAGCTCTTTAAATACTTTGAAACCCATGGAAATGGACTATGCAGGAGAACCCACCGTGGGTCATGAAAAGACTAAAAAAAATATATGTTCATTACTATGATGAGGGATTTATTTATTTTACAAATATGCTTATTCAGAAAGCGAGAAAAACTTATTCAGAAAGTTAGTCAAAACGTAGCCTTTATCAGTTTCATTTAGAAAATTAGGAGACATAGCGGTTCACTTACACTTTATAAATGATGTTCTTCATATTATGGAGAAAACCAAAGGTGCTGAGTTCGTAACAGTCACCAAACCTTATCACACAATTATTTTTAGCCTCCCTTGATTCACTCTTTGATGTGGTTGATTCACTCTTTGATGTGGTTTTAAGTTATGAAAACGACAGAAGTAACAAACTGTTAACAGTTTTTAAAATCTCTTTTGCATAAAAAAGTAAAATGAAATATAAAGAGGCTTCCTTATAGACCGTGATTCAGGGAAGACGAGATGATGGGCACAATAAGCCTGGATACTTAGTTTAAGAAAATGTCTATTACTGGGACTACTGCATCCTGAAGCTTTGAATAGTGCTCTGGCATTCATTGCCCACTTATGTATTGTCATACTGACCTGATGTAAAAAAATATTCACCAGAGAGGTGTGCAGCACCCAGCTGTAAAAACCTTGCTCCTCCTGTCTCATCTGCCTCCCCGCCTGAAGGACAGCCAGCGTCGAAGATGCTGACCTCCACCCCCTACTTCACTGACATATTTCGGAACGCTACTGTAACAAGGGAAAAACATGCATCGTTGTTAAAGAAAGGTTTAATGAGGACTATTTCTAACAATTGCAGTTAGAGATTTCCATCCTTAGAGTATTCACTTAGTAAAGGTAAGAAATCGACTCTTCTGATCTTTCTGGTTGCATTCCCCTTCCATTGCGGTGGGTGTGTTGTGCCTGTCTAGCAGCAAACTCACCCTTTTATCTCCAGCTCTAATGCAAAATTTAACTGGAAATCCCAGTCATTCATGCTTACAACAGATCATCTATGGAACTATCTGCTCTGTCTGCATTTCCCTTTGCCTATGGCCTCCAGACTTTTAAACGCAATGTGTCCAGGTACCTCAAAATGAACGGATCCCATGTTTGGACCTTATTTCTTTTTTCCCACGAGGGAACAATCTTGGAAGTTTCTAGCCTTTGATTCCTTCCTTCTCGTATAAAAAAAATCTTTTCCAGTTATCCAACGCGGGATTTCTTGTGTAAGCAGAACAAAGTATAATCTGGTGGTGGCAAGCCTGAAATACAAAGAAGCGTTAAAGGTACAAAAGACTTTGCGCTGTAAAACTCTTCCACTAACTATTCCTATTTTAAGCTGAACAAAATTTGTCTGGAGGCAGCATGAAAAAGACATTATGGCACATTTAGGTCTTAACACAATAGTGAAGACCTACAGTATTCACTCACATTTTTTTTCTTTACTTCTTTCATATTTCTTTCAAAGATTATTTGAAGTTTAGTACCACTGCTTATTTCTTCACTAATTTGCTTCAAACACGGCGTAATTGTTCCTTGACCAAACATCCCGGGCCAACTCTGAATTGCTTTTTTAACGGTTTTCCGAGGTCAAAGCTCAATCCATACAAACACAAATTCAGATAACCGATGTTCTTGTATAATCATGTTATCATTATACTTTCCTGCAGTCTCATGGAAGTGTTGGCAGTCTTTGACTTCAATTTTTTCTGCAATATGAAGCCTCTTAATCCGCTTCTTCAGTATTCCTCTCATTATTTCTACCTGCATAAAACCTTCCGCTGGTAACAAGAATGAAGTATGGCAAAGAAGGCGTGGTAATGGAACGGGAGTAGTGGAATGTGTTTCCAAACCTTATTTATGTTGAATAAAATTGTTTTGAGGTAGTCAGATTATCAATGACATTACTGTGGTAAAGGGATTAATATGGATTGCTTCTAACCCTTTACGTCACAGGCTGCCTCTCCTAAGCTAAATAACATCGCCTACGGAAAACAAAGATAGTACGAGGAAGGATGTCTTTGTCCGGGTAAATATATATATATATATATATTTTATATATGCAGCAATAAGTTAATTCTCCCTCTTCGTTCAATTTCCAGCTGTATCCTTCATCGGGGACCTCTTGCTCTTCCCCTTCGTTATTCCAGTCTTTAACTTTTCATCGTAATGACTCGTTCTTATTTGGGATAATTATTGTTATTGCGCCCTTCCTTCGCAGTGCAGCCCGCCAATCGATTATTCCAGTCTGCACTGCTCTCAATATCTGCTGTTGTCTCTCATCATAATACACAGACATTGATGCCACGATGGTGTGAGGGTTTGCTGATTCTCTTCATTATGCTGTAGGTCATATTCTTTGCCTCTGTCTTCACTACCCGTGTAACAGTTATAAAGATGAATTTTTTTTATCATCATCACCATCGTTGTTGTCATTAATAACAGAATCAACATCACTAACATCAACATTAACATCGATATCAACATAACTTCATCAGTGTGAAGAGCATTCTCAGTATCTTCAACACCATCACACTTCACATTACCGATGCATTACTGCAACCACACTGACCTCCACATCTCCCTTGTCACCCCTAATACTTCAGAAACACGTGCAAAAATAGGTGGAACGGGGTTTGAAATTTTCATTATATTTTTTAGGATTATTATCATGGTAATCACCATCACCATTTTCTTTATCCCGGCATCATTTTTCACTAATTCATGACGATGGCATTTGTATCATCCTCATGATAATCTTAATTTTTATAAGCATCTCCAGCACCATCACACTGTCCAACCTTAATATCAAAATCAGCAGCAATCAACAACTTCGTCATTTTCTCCATCATCAAAAGCATCATAATCACTGCAGCCTAAATGTGCCTCTACATCCAACCGCCTCTCGTCATACTGCATCCTTTACGTAAAAATGAGGAAATGGTGGTTGACAATTCTTCATAAAATTTACTTCATCAGGATCATCGTCCTCGTACTCATCACCAAACCAATGAACGCCTAGCGAAATAAACATCACCAGTATGATCATCATTGCCATCGACATCATCGTTTTCATCATCATCATTAGCTGTCATAATCACCTTCCAAAGCATCAACAATAACATCACTATCACACGTATACCCATTAATGTTTAATAATATTCAGCTTAATCCTGCATCATCCTTGAACATGCTTGGGGTTTCATTTACTCGGGACTTATCTTGGAAAGATCATATTACATCTCTTGTAAAATCTGCTTCCAAGAGATTGGGTGTGCTAAGCCGACTCCGCTCTTTCTTGACCCCTGCACAATTGTTGACTCTATACAGGGGTTTTATCCGCCCCTGTGTGGAGTACAACTCTCATGTGTGCGGAGGCTCCCCACATACAGCCCTTCTCAATAGGGTGGAGTCAAAGGCTTTTCGTCTCATTAACTCTCCTCCTCTTACAGACTCCCTTCAACCTCTGTCTCTTCGCCGCACTGTTGCATCTTTATCTCTTTTCTATCGCTACTTTAATGGTCACTGCTCCTCTGAACTGTCTGCTTGCATTCCTCCACCTCTACGACGGGCGCGTAGCACCCGTCTGGCAGCAAACTCTCATCCCTTTTTCTGTCCAACTCTCTAATGCAAGAGTTAACCGTTACTCCCAGTCTTTCATTTATGCAACAGGTCAGCTCTGGAACTGTCTCCCTCTATCTGTATTTCCTGCTGCCTATGATCTCCAGTCTTTCAAACGCAGTGTGTCCAGGCATCTCAAAATGATTGGATCTTGAATTTGGCTCTCTATTGTATTTTGTTTTTCTCTTGGAGGGAACTGTTACTGCGGGCTCATGGCCTTTGGTTCCTTCTTCCTCGCATAAAAAAAAATAAATAAAAATAAAAAGCACACCATCATCACCACAACCACCACCACCATCATAATCACCGTAGCATTTACGTCCACTATAACTTGGTCTTTTCACAGTGCAAAAACTATGCTGTAAAATGGTAACACTTGGTATGGAACTTTCTTCATTATAGCATTCATATCACGAGTATTAACATCATAATCCTCATCTTCATCGTCACTCCCATCAACATCACCCCAACCACTGTCATACTCCCTTCAACTTCTGCCCTCATGTCTCTTGAAATTGCAGTAACCTTCGTGTTATCTCTAACCTCTGCAGTTCAAAAAGACCTTCCTCCGCTAGATGTTTTACTTTTATTCTCGGGAGAGCAACGATATAATACAAGAAAATCTTCATACTGAAGCGGATAAACAAGGAAAAAGTACCAAGAGCATTTGTAATTAAGAAAAAAACATCGAGCTGTCAGTTACTGGAACTTTTGCTGGGGAAATTATTGCATAAAAGTATTTATTCCAGGGATTATCGAGCCTTTAGCTGTTAGTGCCGCGCTTACGAGTACTTTTTATCCTGGGTCACGAGAAGACTGCTCGTGTGATATCGTCTTTTTCAGGAAAGCTACTCTGGACTTTAATAATCATCCTTACAACACGGGTTGATTTTTGACCAAGGAGGGAAAAGGAGAGCGCAAAATACGTGTCCGTTTTCAGTTTTCAAAAATTGTGGTGGAATACTAAATCCACGGGTGTGTCGTATGGCGAATGCGTTGCGTCAGCACTCCAACACCCAAGTTTGGGCTGGGTGAAGAAAAAAATATTGCCCACGTACTCCTTGTTCGTCGTGAAATGCGATTAAAAGGGAAAACATCTAAAAAAGACAAGGAACTGTACCGTATCTGATAATGAATACTAAAGACAGTCTATTTTAATATTTCCTTCACTAAATATTAGGATCATTCTGTACATGGCATCTACTGAATAAGAAGAAGCATTTGCTTCAGTATAAAAAGAGAGAGTGATGACAGAAAGTCAAGGTTACCGTACAAGTCAGAGAAGAAATTCAGAGAGATTGCAGTGCTACCAAAGGATAGCTAGAAAAAAATGTGTAGTAATAGGTGTTAGACAAGAAGAGACAATATGATTCAAGATATTCACAAAATCCCTAACAATTTTAAGTGGCAAAAGAAATTAAGCGGTGGTGGGGCCCCCGGCGGCCCTGGCCAAAGCCTTTATGTACGGTCATGGTTTTAATAGAGGAACATTAAAATATGCATACTGGTAGGTATGCATTTTTTCATGGTTTTAATAGAGGAACATTAAAATATGCATACCGGTAGATGGTTACCCCAAGGACGTTTTAGGCGGCTGGGGCCCCTGATGGCCACACACCACGAGGAGAACTGCCTCGAGGAAGGACAGTGCCATACGTTTTACGTAGACACATGAGATTTTGCTCATTAGTAGACCCTCATCCAGATCAAAGTGAGACCCTTGAAGTATACCTCTGAGACTCCCCTCTAAATATATATATATATATATATATATATATATATATATATATATATATATATATATATATATATATATATATTTATTTTTTTTACTTCTCCTTCTACTATTGCAAGGATGGGTGCAGTTACCAAAGGTGTCTTTTGTCTTAGTTAAAAGTCTGAATAATTGCTGATTCCGTACAAGGACTTCATTCGCCCCTGCGTGGCCAACACTTACGATGGGTGCAGGAGTTCACCCCATAGGTATCTTGCAAAGAGGATTACATTAATGGTACTCACTTGATCCAAGATGATGGTGGCTAGTTGGGATCTCAGACAATGGTGGTTACTTTTTTTAATGCGAGGAAGAAGGAACCAAAGGCTGAGCCCGCTAAACGTTCCCTCCAAGAAAGAGAAAAAAAAAAAAAAAAAAAAGAGCCAAATTCAAGATCCATTCATTTCGAGGTGCTTAGGCACACTGCGTTTGAAAGACTGGAGATCACAGGAAGTAGGAAATACAGACAGAGGGAGACAGTTCCAGAGTTGACCAGTTGCATAAATGAAGGACTGGGAGTAACGATTAACTCTTGCATTAGAAGAGTTGGACAGAAAAGGGATGAGAGTTTGTTGATAGACGGGTGCTAAGCGCCCATCGCAGAGGTGGAGGGATGCAAGGAGACAGTTCAGAGGAGCAGTGACCATTGAATTAGCGATAGAAAAGAGATAAAGAGGCAACAGTGCGGCGAAGAGACAGAGGTTGAAGAGAGCCAGTAAGAGGTGGAGAATTGTTTAGACGAAAATCCTTTGACTCTATCCTATTGAGAAGAGCTGTATGTGAGGAGCCTCCCCACACAGAGTTGTATTCTAAATAGGGGCGAATAAAACCCGTGTATAAAGTCAACAACTATGCAGGGAAGGCAGGGAGTCGGCTTAGCACACCCAATCTCTTGGAAGCAGATTTTACAAGAGATGCAATACGATCTTTCCAGAATACTTAGATCTGTTTTACGGGTTAACTGGAAAACTATAATAACCATCAATGTAAACATCAATGTATAAGCATCAATGTATGATAGTTAAAATCCGCACGGCAGGTATAAAATATCAGTGAAAGTAAAGATAGAGACGCGTTGATCATTATCTGCACACTCACCAAGAAAACTGTCCAAATAAATCATTGTTATGGATGTTGAGAGGACAGTGTTATTTGTCGTCTCAGTATGGTCGACATTTGTGGCTGCATGATTTATCTCTCAGCAATTCCTTTGTATTAAAGAAAATTCATTCGTGCGATAATAGCATAGGTGTAGATAATAGATAAATAGAGATATACATACAGATATAATGATGATGAATAGTCGGAGAAAGATAAAAAAAAAAGAAAAATGGATTTTCTAGCTTTTGTCTATAATTCAAAATATCCTCAGGCTGTACAGTATCATTAGGGGAAATTACGGCGCTTTAAACCCGACCATGACCTATAGTGAGTTGCCAGTTATAAGTTTATTATTGCTCTTTTTAAAGGTAAGCCAAGGTAAAGGTGGGAGCAGATGCCATTAAGCGCTTAGCTGCGGTGCTTATCTCCGTAATTTAGGCCTTTAAGCGTGTGGCGGGTTTTTCACCCAGTCCTCGGATACAAAGCCACTGCCTCATCGAAGTTATCACAGTTACCTCACCTTGGTATTACCCTAGATACTCATTTTATCTACCTTTCCACAAAGATGGATGGACACGGAGTCGAGTGACGCCAGCCACCCGCATCAGGATTCGAATTCTGGCGCTAACGGGTCGGCAGATTCGCAGTCAGCGATGCTAACCACTCAGCAGTATACCTAAATCTTACATCTAAACTGAAACAACATAATAAAATAAGTAGTTAAACGACATATACACAATGAGAGTAATAGAATAACACGTAATATTAAAGTTATACACCTATTTATTTAAGGAAAAGGGGGGAAACCACACCTAAAGCCGCTTGTTCCTTTTCCACATAATCTCTCCTCCCATTCTTCTAACCTCATTAGGATTCTCTCTCTCTCTCTCTCTCTCTCTCTCTCTCTCTCTCTCTCTCTCTCTCTCTCTCTCTCTATATATATATATATATATATATATATATATATATATATATATATATATGCAGACTGATGTCTTTTATTGAAAAACCGACAGCATGCACACAGACAGGAGGCATTTATTGTACTGTAATTGTATATTGCAAAATAAAATCAAAGTTCAATGAAAATGCATTTCTCTAGTTTCCTAGATCATCATTTTAAAAATATTAGCCCAAGGAAGATGTGTGCTTCCTATAAGTGATTGATAACCACTGACATTTGGTATGAATTGTCCACTGTTGTCAGTTTCTTTTCAAGCTGTGTGAAGCTTCAGTTGTTACACTGTCGTAATTCGAGAAAGGTTCGTTTGTTTGAAGCTGTGATTGGGTCGGTGTTTCATAGATCTCTATGTAATAATGATTTAAATTTATTTTTGAAGTACTTTTCTTTTGATTTTCTTAATGTACGACCATCTTTTTTTACTTGATAGAAGAGCATAATATTAAACTTTGGGGAACAATTGTTTGCACATTTAGCTAAGTGGGAGTTAACATATAATACTTCTTCTGTGATTAATATGATCCCTATGGAGGTTAGTACGGAGCCGGAGATTTGAGGTCTCACCTATATAAATCTCTTTGCATCCACTGCACCGCATTACAAAAATGCAGCTTTGTGTCGAGCATTCCATGTTTTCGTTAATTTGGAATGTATAGTTGGCAATGGGAAAAGTAAATTGGCTGCCTTCAATTATTTTCGTGCAGAGTTTAAATTATTTTTTTTTTAATATTAATTGTACATGAGACTTCTATAAAGCGATCATCATAAATTGGGTTATAGGTTGTCATGTATGGTAATGGATGTTTATCAGCGGCTGTTTATTACTGGAGCTCCGAATGTTGCCTATGGGTATTTGTTTTCCTCTTTCTATGCCATTTTGTATTATACATTTAGGATATCCACGTTGCAGAAGAAAATTTATTCAATTCACTTAATCGTGTTTCCTTTAACTCTGGTTCTAAAACTACTATGCATATCCTTTGTGCTAAATTAAATGATATGTTGTTATTCATGCGCCCGTGGCGATTAGAATTGTACGTTACATAATGTTTTGTATCAGTTTCCATGTAGTGAATGTCAGCAATAATTCTTTTCTCTTGCTTAATAAGTTTTATGTCTAGGAAGGTGACCGTGTCTCCACTTGTATTACATGTAAATGTACGTTTGGGGTCCAGGTTATTCATGATTATGATTGTTGAGAAATGCCCATCTCTCTCATCCCATATCATACCCTATTAGAATATATATATATATATATATATATATATATATATATATATATATATATATATATATATATATATATATATATATATATATACACACACACAGTATATATTATACAGAGACAGACAAACAGACAGAGTTAACAAGATAAAGTAGATAAAAAGATGGAATCAAAGAAAGTCTTTACGTCTGGTTTCGTTTGATGTATTTTACGAAGTACTTCAGGCTTTGTTTTTTATCAGGTTCATCTATTGTTATCCACTGAGAAGGGATACAGTTCTTGTTGAAATTTTTAACTTTTCCTTCACCCTTTTAGCTTGTTTTTTCTCTAAATACTTTGGACAGGAATGAAACAAACAGTGGGTTGTGTTTACGTTTTCCTGTCTCTGGCTCATAGGCAAACCATTACTTTAATGGGAACAGGGTTATGAAGATAAATGATCATGGGATGCGAGCACTACTGAGGTAGTGAGGTTGTACATCTTCACCTGGATTGCATTAAACTGATAAAGCTTTGACGCATGAAGAGAGTCTGAAACAAGCATAACATACGGCCAGGCAATTGTTATAAACCAAATGTTTGCTTTGTAGAATACGTTGGTGAAGTACCGAACGCAAACGGAAGAGGGAATCAGAGCAAAAGAAATTATTCATAACTATTCAGTAGCTATATCATGACGGAGTTTTCAGCTTGTGATGGCGAACAAAATCACTAAGAGTATTGAAAGATGTAATATGAATGAAAATGGGTAAATCTGGGAGTTGAAGTTGTTTTAACTACTGACATCATTAAGACTCCTGACATATTGCACTCGTGCCCAGAGCATGTATATGTGCCATTATTATAATACATGAATGTTACATTAAGAAATTTTGAAAGTACATGCTTATGCCTACATAATTTAAAAGAAAATTCTTACATTTTTTTTTTCTTATTCTAGATGCCAAATAACCAATAGAGGAAGCACAATTTTGAAGTTATTGAAAACGATTATACCCGAGTATTGAATGAGTAAACATTTTTGCATGTCGTTAATTGATGAAAATTTTCGAATTATTGGCATCTACTGGAGAATCCAAATGATATTTCGAAGACAGACTGTAATTGACATTTATGGAAAGATATCTCTATATGACACCTAATATAATCTTCTACATTCCACTTTCATCACTGCAAACCTTATGTTATAATGATCTTTTTAAACTCCAAGTTTTCGATCTACATGTTAGAACAGACACGATAAATAAATTACAGACCTGATCTTTACTAAGAGGCAGTTTTAAATTTTTATGGTGCTATTTTGTCTTTATCTAGAAGTGTCCTGGATATGATAATAGACGAAAAGAAGAAGTTATAAATCAATCAGTCAAGAAGCAGAAATGACTGTGACCACGTCACATCGTTCACAGAAAAGTTAACAGAAGGCAACCTGGGTAAATGAGAAGCAAGCAGAATAAAATGTAACACAAAGATTGGAACAAAGAACAAGCTGGAGATGAAATTCTGAAGTTTGCTGGGAATGGATCGAACTGGTTAATAGCGTCAGTTGTTAAGCACAGAGAAAGATGTGAGAAGCCTCTGTCCTGCAGTGGAACTTCCTAAGCTGATAATAAAGACAGCTCCTTTCATTTTCCGAGATGTTAAGCCAACGCTACGATGTATTTATGAGAAAAATAGGCAAATAGAATCCTGGAATATATTTCACGATGTGTGAGCCATATGACAACTATAATAGTAATAACTTACTCTTGCATTAGTAAGGCCACATTTAAGCAATACCACGTAATTTTGGAGTCCTTAATATAGAGTGGATATAAGTCCACAGAAATTGTGCAGAGGAGAATGACATGAATATACAAGAATAATATAAGCATATATGATATTCGGAACTTTTTACTTGAAGACAGGCAGCAAAGACTAAAGTACATTCACTAGAAAAACGTGGAATAAGGGGATGCTAAACTGAGGCGCTTAAGTGAATGAAAGGAATAAATAGGGAGATATTAGTAAGGTACTGAAACTGAGTATTCAGGACTGAATTTAAACTCAGATTTCAGACTAGATAAATTTCGTTTTAATAAAGAGACAGATAGAAATTGGTATGGCAATACAGTGGTGGATGAATGGAATAAGTTACCTAGGGAAGTAACTGTTGCCCCAGTCATTGAAAGTTTTAAGCATATGCTTAACAAGCATACAGCAGGTAATGGTTGGATATAACAAATGTCGTAGTTACAAAATCATTATTGTTCCTTTTGGGGTTTCACTATGACAGCTCTTTCCTCCTTTCGCTCCTTTCTATAAAATTTCTACGTCATATTTTCAATACTGCGCGATGTTCCTTCTCACTGCTTCCTGTCGGTTTCGGCTGGAGGGTTACTGAAGGAAAGAGCTGTCTTTTCTGTTAGCTATCCTTGTCTTATTCTAGTAGGTCATTCACCTGTGTAAGACCTGTCTGATATGAGCCAACCGGCCTACTGCATCTGTTCTGTCTTCTCATGATTTTATTCATTCAACAAAGCCATCACACTTCCACACTTCATGAGGCGTTCTAACCACTCGATTACCTAACTCAATAACTGGCAGTATAAAGGACCATTGCCTCACTTGCACACCCCGCCCTGCACCTCCTGAGCCTTTGATGTGATTCATAGTTGCACTGGTGTCATACTCCAGCATCAGACTTTCATTCCACACCACTGCCATCACCTCCACGCACTGCTCCTTACTTCACATAGAGGTTTTGCTCAGCGACGTGAGTCTGTCTTTATGCTCGCGCCCGTGCCTGCGTGTGTGTGTGTGTGTGTGTGTGTGTGTGTGTGTGTGTGTGTGTGTGTGTGTGTGTGTGTGTGTGTGTGTGTGTGTGTGTGTGTGTGTGTGTGTGTGTGTGTGTGTGTGTGTGTGTGTGCGTGTGTGTGTGTGTGTGTGTGTGCGTGCGTGCGTGCGTGCGTGTGTGTGTGTGTATGTGTGTGTGTGTGTGTGTGTGTGTGTGTGTGTGTGTGTGTGTGTGTGTGTGTGTGTGTGTGTGTGTGTGTAACTGGTTCAAAGGCCTCAGTTACGAAGTTGAGAACCGCAGCCAAGCATCTCGTGGCATCTGACCTTTTACCTTACTTTATATTCTGTCCTGTCTCATTCAAAGGTGTTGGCTCCGGACGAACACGTCCGTGCTTGAGGAATTTTCTAATAACTCAGTTATGAACGGTAGGAAGGAAGAAATATCGTTGTTTGTGGTAGGTGTGAGTGTGTAAGAAAATGGTTGGGAGTGGGTTGTGGGATCAGGCAGGAGAAGCATAGAATTTGGAGCTTTAATATGATATAATGCTGAAAGTAACTGTTTTTCCCCGGGTAAAGTTGCTAACAGACAGACAGACAAAGAAATCAGTTCAAGCAAAAACATAACCTCCTTGGCGGAGGTAATTACATGTGATCTTAATGAGCCTAACCAACGCCACACTTCATATGAAAAAAAACTGCTACCCCGTAATCACATAAGCACTCCATTTAAGTTCTTTTTAATGCAATACTTAATGACTAAGTATGGCATGAGTTTGTGCACATTTTCATCCCTGTTTTTATCTTTCAACTCCTTGCTTTAGGTTAGGTTTCTTGCATATATATCAGTTTGGTCAGTTTCTAACTTCTTTTCATGGGTTTGCATGCTGTGTTTAGTGGCATTCCTAACCGCTCCCCAGGCGTTTAGTTTTTAGGTGTTTGATTTTACTTGGTGCATAATGTTAACTGCATTTTTTTTTCATTTTCATTCATTCCTGCTGTACCAATCTTACTATGAAATTTTAACTCCTCATATCCATTGTCCAGGATACAACGCAATAGGATTATAAGCGACCTCCTATAAGGATATATATATATATATATAGATAGATAGATAGATAGATAGATAGATATAGATATATATATATTCTTGACTTTTTCCTAACATCTAATCCTTCTGCCTAGTCTGTTAATCTATTCTTTCCGTTGGGTTCCTCCAATCACTACCTTATCACTTTACCCTGTCCTATTGCTCTAGTATGGCTCGTGGACCTTCCCAAGAAGTGGTGGCTGTTACACATTGGAGCTGCTGATTGGGAGGCCATCAGGCAGAACTTCTTTGGCCTTAACTGGAACGATTATTGGTTCCATAGCCGAAAGACATCTGAGTGTGCCTCGCGCATTACAAAGGATGTTCTCTCAGGCATGGAAGCATACACTTCTTCCTCTTATCCTGTGACTAATTAATAGAAAACGATTTAATCACTCTTGTTATAATGCTGCCCACACCAAGAAGAAGGCCTACAAATGGTACCGGAGCCAACCTACCCCAGGGTCTCAACTGTTTTATGCCCCTCCTCGGAACCATGATAAGTCTGTACTTCGCCCTGCTAAAGATAGTTTCATTCGTAGTAAATGCTCTGAACTCTCCGATTCAAATTCTTTCCACTCCGTCTGACACCTTGCCAAAAACCTTTTTAACAACTATACTTCATCACCCTTCCCTCCTCTTTTCCACTCTGATTGCTGTCTAACTGTTTCTTCTACTAAGAAAGCAGAATTTTCGCTAAGACTTACTCCTCCAATTCCACTTTAGACAATTCCGGTGCTACTTCTCCATCACTTCCTCCCACCGACTTCCTCATGGCTGACATTAAAATTTCTTCAAAAGATGTTTTCTGCCATCACTGGCCTCAGTGCCAACAAGGCAAATGGGCCAGATGGGATCCTGTTGTCCTCAAGATCTGTGCTGCTTTGCATACACTGTGGCTTGGTAAACATTCGCCTTTGTCTGAGAAACTTGTTCCTAAATTCTTGCTGTTAGGTTGTTCTCATTTAGTCTATCCCAAACAAGGACGACCATTCCTAGCCCTCTAACCATCTAGTTGCCTAACACCTTCCATTTCTAAAGGTTTTGCATCAGTTCAAAACAAAAAACAAGTGGTGCCAAGCACAATAAACCTCGCCAGACAGCAATTACTTTATTAATGCTAAAGACTTACTTGTTTCTGCCATTTTGTGTCAGTGCACAATTAAATTCTAAGGTAATGGCACAAACGTTTTCTAGTTACTCCCTCTGAAATTTCATGATCTTGCATTTGGCCTTTCAAGGTCACTCAGGGTCAAGGCCATGCTGTCCAATGAAAGCCCATATGAGACTTCTATAACTTGGTAATATTAAATATCTCTATTTTCAACGCGTTTCGAGTTATAACTGCCTGAATATCCGTGATCTTGAGTTTGACCTTTCAAGGTCACTTACTGTCAAAGGTCAAGGTACCAATTAAAAACCCATATGGGATATCCCATATGCTGATAATAGTAAATATCTCTATCTTTAGCCAGTTTTGAGTTATAGCCCCCTGAATATCTTTGACCTTGAGTTTGACCTTTCAAGGTCATTCAGGATCAGTGGCCTTGGTGCCAAATGAAAGTCCATATTACGAGTTCCTGTATTATCATAATAGTAAAAATATCTTCAACCATTTTCAAGTTATAGCCCTCTGAAAATCCGTGACCTTGATTTTGTCCTTTCAGGGTCACTTAATTACCTCCAGAATCTAACCACTCTCATTAGGGACCAGTGCCCACATATCCTGAAAGTTTCATGTAATTGCATTCAGCCGCTTTTCCGCAAAGTTCCTAACAAACAATGAAACAAACAAACACGACCAAAAACAAGACCTCGTCGGACTCCGTCCGGGAGAGGTAAAAAAGCCTTTGCCATCACAACCCTTTCTCCGATCGTCACTATGGGTTCCACCAGGGATTCTCCACTGGCGATCTTCCCACCTTCCTTTCAGGCTCTTGATCATCCTCCTTTCACAATTTTGACGAAAGCTTTGCCATTGTGCTTGGCATCTCAACGGCTTTTAGACAAATCTGCCAAAAACGATTAATTTTCAAACTGCCCTCTTGCGATTCCTATCATTTTATTTGTGCCGCTTCCTTTCCGGTCATTCTGTAGCCGCCGTAGTAGACGGTCACAGTTTCTTTCCCAGAGTTATAAACTGTGGCGTTCTTCAGGGCTCCGCCTATCACCAACTTTCAATTTTCTATTCATCAATGACCTAAACTGTACATCTAACCCTGGAGGTAGACAACCAGGCTGCCACATGATAAAGGGGAGGGAATTTCCAGGAGAATAGATGTCTCTGCTCTATCACTTCTGGTTCAAATTCTGTGAAGGTGAGTTCTTTGTAGCCCGAAACGTTGCAGTAAATTAAAGAACTGGAGCTCTGACATGTGTCTCTTTCCCACCCAGCATTTCCACTTGTCACAATGGATCATCTACATAATGAAAGAAAGAACACGTCAATGGACTATGGAGGTCAAGATTATTTGTGATATGCAAATTACTTATTAATTTCACTCTCTTCCCATTTCATACTTACGTGGACCCAAATATGATAAACTTGATGCATTGTATGTTAAATGATAGCGTATAACATTTGTCTGGGGTGTAGGTAAATGTGTCCCATACTACTGCAAGATCCGGTCATGCATAATGTAATGATCCCATTAGTAACCACTGTTAGTCACACCATTTGCACAACTTAGACCCATAACAAATGTATTTCAATGGTTAGCAGTGTCACTGTGTGTAGTAGGAGACATATACAGTAAATGAGGAGGATATTCATAAGCTTAAACATAGAGATCCGAAAATTATTACATGCATGTGTAGTGCATCCTTGAATGTCAGGCCTTCGAAGGTTAGGATTTCGAATGTAGGGCTAAGAGGACAGATGGAACTTGAATATATTAGTGTTGTGATGAGAAGGGGTAGACTGAGATGGTTTGGGCATGTGGAGAGGATGGAGAACACCATTTGGGTGCCAAGGACGTGAGGTGAGACTGTTGAGGGTAAAGTTGCAAGAAGCAAACCGAAAACGACTTGACGCAAGTCATAGAGTGTGATCTTTGGGAAATGGGACTGAATAGAGAGGCTGCTAGAGATCGAGATGTATGGAGAGCCCCCATTGGGTGATAAAGGCGACACATGCAAGCACATAAAAATATATATATATATATATATATATATATATATATATATATATATATATATATATATATATATATATATATATATATATATATATATACTGAGGGAAGCCGTAATCAAGTGGTTAGAATGTTATTCTGTTGACTCAAAAGGACACCAGTTTGCTCCCAGACTACGGTGTAAAATTCTCTTAAGCTTTCTTTAACGATCTTCCAAAAGACCCACCAAAATATCAAAAACACAGCCCTGGGTCATACCATAACATCAGTTCTGAATGAGACAACCCTAGCCTGTATCAATATGAATCGTCGACATTAGCGCCGTAACAGTGACATGTGAACACATGTCCACATTTTAAGTACAGAAATTGGACGCGGTTAAATTTCGGAGAAGGTGGTGGCCATGTCGGTAGAGAGGCAATCCTCTGTTTTAATGGACGCAAGTTCGATTTCCAGCTGAGGAACGGAACAATTTAAGGATCTGAATTCGTTAAAACAGGTTTTGTTGATCTACCATTAAGGCCATCGTCATGTAAAAACACCCCCGCTAACAGCAACACACCAGCCCTGTATAATAGAGCCCTAGCAGATATGCAGTATGGCCCAGAGCCTCAGTGGTGACATGTGGAAGTGTATGGTACGGAGGAGGACTGCTGGTCCTCTGGGAACGGGCTGTTACGTCGATATCCAGAGTCTGACTCTTGAGAAAGAGAGAGAGAGAGAGAGAGAGAGAGAGAGAGTACTAAACAATCAAAGTTTCAGAATAAGTAACTGGACAGTAACAATATAAAGCATACAATTTATTCTCTACACTCCACGGAAAGATAGTTAATTATTCTTGCCACAACTTGGCGATGTTATTCAACACGAGTGAGACGTCCTCCAGTGACTGGGTTAACAAAGGCTCCTTGTAATGCACCCGACGGTTCGAAAAGGAGTTCCTAAGATGAAAACAAGATTATCCTATACAGAGCAAAGGATTATCACAACGGGAATAATGTACTATCCCAAGGTGAATAAAAGATGAAATTGTGGTTAATATATTCGTCTTTTGAAGATGATAATAAAATGAACATGTAAATGTAAGTAAAATCGATAAAACTTAAAGGCAGCGTTTCCAGTCTCTCTCAGTTCAATTCAATTCAAACAGTTTATTAGCCATATATATATAAATATATAGGTACATTTTTTTTCTTTAATACAAGATATATAAACATGGCTGGGACCGTTAAATGAAGCATTTTTTACAGTCCCCTAAGAAGATATAAATAAAATAACGACGCCTTGTAAATGTCCAGTACTTATATACAGACAAACTTTTGCATATATTGTACATTGCATATATGATCAACATATAAATCGCAATAATTTATATTTACAATGAGCTTGAATTCCAAAATATATACATGAGATTCTATTAACGAATTAATACACATAAATATAGAAACACTTGTATATACACATACATACTCATATGAATGCCTAGTGGATGAACAATATATGAATGACTAATGAGTAATTAATATGTGCTAAGTATATATTTCTTTGTATTTATTTTAAACGTGGCTTTGTTATTAATACATTTTAAGTGTTCAGGCAGATCATTCCATTTTAAACATCCATAATACGTTACAAATCTTTTGAGATTCAGTAACTGGAAAAGGTGGTCTAATCTGATTTCTATTTCTGGTATTTATATTATGTATTTGATATGCTCTCTGCAGTTCAACAGAATTAATTATATACAGTTGTTCATGGAAATATTTTAACATTCAAGTACATAAATATCGCTAATTTTAAGAATTTTGTAGTTTTTAAATATTTGTTCAGTGTGTTCATAATAGTTAACCTTTGCTATAGCTCTTATTATCCTTTTCTGAAGCAACTGTAGTGGTTTTAAATTAGTCATGTGTGCCATACCCCAGACAACATTACAATAATGTAAATGAGGATAAATTAATGTGTAGTATAGTGTGAGGAGTGTGTCAGTGGTTAATAAATGTTTTACTTTATGTAGTATGCCCGATAATCTAGAGACTTTATTGTGTATATATGCTATGTGGTATTTCCAATTAATATTTTGGTCTATCAAAACTCCTAAGTACTTAACTGAATTCGAACTTTGTATTGTTTCCCTGCATAATTTGATCGTAACATTTCTTTCCAAGATTTTATTGCCAGCAAATACTAGATACTTTGTTTTTTCAATATTTATAGATAGTTTGTTTGCTGTTAGCCAAGTTGTAACATAATTTAATTCAAGATTTAATGTCCTTGATAATAAGAGTATATCATATGCTGAATAAGTGATATTTGTATCATCAGCAAAGATAATAAATTTTAATAAGTCTGATGACTTAACAATATCATTTATGTATATCAAAAATAGTAAAGGACCTAATATTGATCCTTGGGGAACTCCAGTTTTGATTTCTACATCTCCGGACAATATTTTATTTACTGAAGTATACTGCTTTCTATTGCATAAATAGCTCTGACACCATTTAAGACATGTATTTCTTATACCATAATGCTGCAGTTTCATAATTAAGATTTCATGATTTGATGTATCAAAAGCTTTTCTTAAATCCAAAAATACTGTTATTACATACTTGCCCCGCCCTAATTCCTGCAGCACATGGGTCATTAATTTTGTAATTGCTAATTTAGGAGAAAGATTCTTCCTAAATCCAAACTGAGATTCAGTTAGGATTTTATTAGTTGTAAGAAAATAATTCAGTCTATCGTACATAGCTCGTTCATAGATTTTACTTAAAACGGGAAGTATTGAAATCGGTCGATAGTTGGAAACGTCATCCATTTTTCCCCCTTTGTGAATAGATATGAGTTTAGCCACTTTTAACCTCTCTGGAAAAATACCTGATCGAAAAGACAGATTAATTAATTTTGAGATAATGGGAGCCAGGATTGTTACGGTTAATCTTATTACCGTAACGTGAATACCATCATATCCAGGTGCTGAATCTTTTATAGATTTTATTATAGAAATAATTTCTTCCTCTGATGTATCCAGCAGTATAAAGTCTTTATATTAGTGAGGACCTGTGTGAATCGTCTGTACAAGCAAGAAGAGCCCAATTACCGGAGCCAAAGAAGGCAAGAGCTGAAGGGAAAATTGCCTACTTCAGTCATATTAAGTTAATCATTCGAGAGAGGAAGGAAAGGATATCACTGTTGCAGGGATTCAACACGAGGACCACAGAGGAACATCGGGCTGATTTGAGTGCTGTGGCTGATGCTGTCCTGGCCGGTGCTGACTGCTTGGGGGCTGCTGTTCAGCTAGATGAGAGCCGCTCAGCTGCGAGTGCAGCTACTGCTGAGGCTACGTCAGTGCAGCGCCCTCCAAGTCATTTAGCCGACCGGGCAGATGAGGAGCTCAGAGACAACGCAATGGTCCGAAGTACAAGATCGAAAAAGATAAGAGGTGCCCTGTAAGTACTTGTATGGATATGAAAAATTGTATAGTACTCAAATAATGTACAGTTTTCATTTATAATGGCTTTTTTCCCTCACTTGGATGATGATGAAATTCTTGAGCTGCTGCATGAGAGATCATCAGTGTTAACATACGATGAATTTAATACTTTACATTATCATTTTAGTGTAAATTATGATTTAAATGATTTAAGTAAATCTGATGAATTAAGTGGTTTAAATATTTCATTGCCTGTTTCTAAATATTATAATCAAGAAGATTTTGATCAATTGTTAAACAGTAAAACTTCTTGTCCCATATTGTTACTCTACAACATAAACAGTATTCCCACTAATTTAGAAAAGTTTTTATTATATTCTGGTATCTCTGCAAATTGTCATAATATTGATGTAATGGCTTATTGTGAAACACGACTTTCCAAAGATACTGAGGATTTATATAAACTGAAAGGATATAAATTATATACTAATAATAGGAATCATTATGGAGGGGGGGTTTGTCTGTACGTGAAAAATATTATTTCTTGCCATGTTTGTGATAGTTTATGTATGATGAGTGATACTATTGAAACATTATTTATTGAAGCCTCTTACCTAAGTAAACGGATAATTTGTGGTGTTCTGTATAGGAGACCAAATGCAAGCATCCTGTCATTTATAGAATTATTAGAAAAAATTCTTAGGGACATAGCTGCAACTGGTAAAAAATGTATTTTGTTAGGAGATTTTAATATCAATTTACTTAATAATTCACAAACAAATGTTAGAATGTTCATAGATTTACTAGCCAGTTTTGGATATTATCCATGCATCAATAAACCAACACGAGTAAATAAGAAGAGTGCCACGATCATTGATCATATATGGACTAACAGCCTCGATTATATATCAGGATCCGGTATTTTGTTGACTGATGTGACTGATCATTTTGCTCCAATTATTCATTGTAAAAGTAAGATTGAAAAAAAAACATTAATATTTTCATATAGAGATTATAAAAACGTCAATCAAGAGCTTTTATGCCAGGCTATGAAAGAGGAGTTCAATAACATACACATGGATAATAATCCAAACACTGCATACAATATAGTTTCAGATGCCATAACAAATGTAGTAGAAGAAAATATTCCTCTTAAAACAATAAAAATTAAAGCAAAAGAAGTCAACAAACCATGGGTCACATCCGAGCTACTTGGGCATATTAAGGAGAGACATAAATTATACAAGAAATATATAAAACGCCCTTTGACATTTGGAGCTCGTTATAGGGAATACAGAAACAGGGTTAACAACATGTTGGAAACAGCCAAGAAGCGTTATTATAATACTAAATTTAAAGACACTGCAGGTAATTCTAAAGGAACGTGGAAATTAATCAATGAAGTGATCAACTCTCAAGATAAAAGCAACCAAAACATAGAACGTATGAACATCAACAACTGTGATACTAGTGATCCACAAACTATAAGTGATTACATTAATAACTACTTCTCAGATATCGGTCTTCAGTTATCTAGTAAGCTTCCAACCTGTAATTTATCTCTCTCTCTCTCTCTCTCTCTCTCTCTCTCTCCCTCTCAACACATTCTGTACACACTGAGAAATTGCTTTATACAATCAGTGTGTTTACCTGTCGACGCACCAGCAGGCCTTACTCATCTAATGTCTTACTGCCTCATTCTGGATCCACCTTCCTTCCTCTGGCCCCACCTGCGTTGTTCTGGACCCACCTGCGTTGTTCTGGTGCCATATGAAGTATTCTAGTTCGACCTGTCTTGTTCTGGTCTCACCTTCCTTGTTCTTGGGTTCCGCAGCCTTATCCTTGTGCACACTAACCTTGTTCTGGGACCCACCTACATTGTTCTGGGGTCCATTTGCCTTATTCTGGTTCCACCTGCCTTGTTCTGGGGCTCAATTGCCTTATCCTGTGCCCACATACCTTGTTCTGGTTCCCTAGTGCCTTGTTCCTCTTGCTGATTCTCTGCATTTCCAGAGCTGTGTTGCTCCCTTAGGTTGAGTTGTTCTATTTGTATGTGTTGTTTACCGAGGCAATCCTGTTTTCTTACAGCGTCTATGCGTGGCACCCACCCAGCCCTAAGCATGACAAGTTACCTTGGCCCATAGCCCCTAGCTCCCAGCAACGTTGGAGCAACTGTCCATGGCACTAGTTAGACCACTTTAAAAGCAAAGGGTGCTAAGCTGCTTACCTTGATTATTCCGCCTTTGGAAGCCAAAAATAGGATTTACAACGTCCCAAATGTGGGGGAAGTGAAGCTGACTTGGCTGTTTTTGAACGGTTGAGAGATGTAAATTAGGATGTCAAAAATTTAGGATGTCAAGAGATCCGTTGAAGCATTCATAGATTTGTTTGTTGGTCACATACTGTGCAACAGAGGCAACAATAAAAAGTGATCATGGTATAGTTTTGTTTTTCATATCTTTATTAACAGACATTTATTACACTTTACTGAAGATTGCCTTAGTATTCATAAGAACATCAGACAAAACCATTAGATGAAGATAAATTGAAGTGTATGCTGTAACATCGGCATGTATACCGGTAAAGAATATAGAGAAAAAATCCGAAATAATAGGGAATGTATAAAAAGGCACAAAACCCTTAACAAAAACCATGTTTGTTCAGAAAGTCTCCGCCTTAGGCTCGTAAATAATGAACAGCTAACCTGTTGAGTAACCTGTAGGCACATTCTGACTCGACACACGTAGTCATGCGTTCTCTCCAACGCCTGAAACATTTTTCAAAGCCGGTTTTCGGTATCACCTTCAGGTGCTTCGTTGTATTCGTCATGATCTCATATTTCGTCTCAAATCGAGAATCCTTCAGCGGAGTTCTGAGTTCGGGGAATAGCGGAGTTTTGAGTTCGGAGAAGAACCATAGTTGCACGGAGCCATGTCTGGTGAGTAGCGAGCCTGCCAGACCTGCGGGATATTGTGCTTGGCCAAAAATTCCTGAATCAGTTGAGAAGAATGGGCAGTGGCGTTATCATAATGCAGCTTCCAACCTGGGACTTTCCAACGGTCTGATCTCTTCCGCCAAAGTGCATCACGAAGGCGACAAATAAAGTCAAGGTATTAATGTCTGTTGACTGTCTAACCGTCTGGTGCGTATTTGTGATGTACAACATTATGGTTGTCAAAAAAAAATGTCAATATGGACTTCACCTTCTAGTTGCTGCAGACCTGTCATTTTTTTTTTTTTTTTTTTTTTGCCAAGGCAACCCTGCATGCTTCCACTGGTACGACTATGCTTTCGTTTCTGGGTCGTACCCGTACACCCGTCTCATCTCCAGCGATAACAGTCTTGAGAAAGTCTGGATCGCGATTTGCACAGCCCAGCATGTCTTGAGCAACGTTCATGACGAATACGACGAAGCACCTGCAGGAGATACCGAAAACCGACTTTGAAAAATGTTTCAGGCAGTGGAAAGAACACTGGGCTACGTAAGTCAAGTCTTTGAGGGGGATTAGTGTCCTAGTTCAACAGGTCAGCTATTTACTTTTTTACAGCCTAAGGTCGGATACTTTCTGACAAGACCTCGTACAGTTCTTTTTTTACAAAAATGCATTAGGGCAAATTTATGCAGGGAAAACGTAGGGGAAATTGTTGTAGGGGAAATTGGAATGGGAAACAAGTATAATGGATGTGCCAAGGAAGCTTGCAGAGAGAAACAATCTCAGGGTAACGAATACCTATTTACATAAGAAAGTAGGAATTTCACTATGAAGGGCTAAATAATATCATTCACTGACAAATCATATAAAAGAAATAATACAACTGGCCTGAACAGATTTACTGCAGGAAATGGCCACCGAACGATAAGAAATTCGGAAAGTGGAAAGGATGGTCCGAAGAACCAACCAAATCTTGTAGCATTCAAAGAGAACACATTTTTTTTTTTTTTATGCGAGGAAGAAAGAACCAAAGGCCATGAGCCCGCAATAACAGTTCCCTCCAAGAGGAAAACAAAATACAAGAGAGAGCCAAATTCAAGATCCGTTCATTTTGAGATGCCTGGACACACTGCGTTTGAAAGACTGGAGATCATAGGCAGCAGGAAATACAGACAGAGGGAGGCAGTTCCAGAGTTGACCTGTTGCATAAATGAAGGACTGGGAGTAACGGTTAACTCTTGCATTAGAGACTTGGACAGAAAAGGGATGAGAGTTTGCTGCTAGACGGGTGCTACGCGCCCGTCGTAGAGGTGAAGGAATGCATGCAGACAGTTCAGAGGAGCAGTGACCATTGAAGTAGCGATAGAAAAGAGATAAAGATGCAACGGTGCGTCGAAGAGACAGAGGTTGAAGGGAGTCGATAAGAGGAGGAGAGTTAATGAGACGAAAAGCCTTTGACTCCACCCTATTGAGAAGAGCTGTATGTGGGGAGCCTCCCCACACATGAGAGTTGTACTCAACACATGGGCGGATAAAACCCCTGTAGAGAGTCAACAATTGTGCAGGGGTAAAGAAAGAGCGGAGTCGGCTTAGCACACCCAATCTCTTGGAAGCAGATTTTACAAGAGATGTAATATGATCTTTCCAAGATAAGTCCCGAGTAAATGAAACCCCAAGCATGTTCAAGGATGATGCAGGATTAAGCTGAATATTATTAAATATTAGTGGGTATACCTGTGAAAGATTTTGACGGGTTGATAGGTGTAAGAACTGAGTCTTACATGCATTAAAAACAACAAGATTATTTTTACCCCAGTCAAAGATACGAGCCAAGTCAGACATTAGGTGTGCCATAGCCTCATCCCTTGTTTGTTGAAGTAACTGCTGAGATGGGCGTTGCGGGAACCGAATGGAAAGGTGAAGGGTGGAGTCATTAGCGTATGAGTGGATAGGGTTAGATGTACAGCTTAGAAGGTCATTGATGAATAAAAGGAAGAGAGTTGGTGATAGGACAGAGCCCTGAGGAACACCACTGTTGATAAATCTAGGAGAAGAACGATGGCCGTCTACAACAGCGGCTATAGAACAACCAGAAAGGAAGCTAGCGGTGAAGGCACAGATAGAAGGATAGAAACCGTAAGATGGCAGTTTGGAAATTAAAGCTTTATGCCAGACTCGATCGAAAGCCTTTGAGATGCCAAGTGCAATGGCAAAGTTCCGAAAGGAGGATGACCAGGAGTCTGAAAGGTAGGTGAGAAGATCGCCAGTGGAGCGTCCCTGACGGAACCCTTACTGACGATCAGAAAGAAGGTTGTGATAGGAAAGATGCCTGAAAAATTTTTCTATTGAGAATTGACTCGAAAACTTTTGAAATACAGGTTGTTAAAGCAATTGGACGACAGTTGGAGGGTTGGAAGTGGTCACCCTTCTTTGGGACTGGCTGAATGAGAGCAAACTTCCAGCAAGAAGGAAAGGTACATGTTGACAGACAAAGGCGAAAGAGTTTGCCTAGGCAGGGTGTAAGCACAGATGCACAGTTCTTGAGGACAACAGGAGGGACTCCATCAGGCCCATATGCCTTGTTAGTATTGAGGCCAGTGATGGCAGAAAATACATCACCTGAAGAAATTTTTATGTCAGCCATGAGGAAGTCAGAGGCAGGAAGTGATGGAGGAAAAACACCGGAATCGTCTAAGGTGGAATTGGAGGAGAAAGTCTGTGCGAAGAGATCTGCTTTATCAGTAGAAGAAATAGCTACAGAACCATCAGAGTAGAAAAAAAAGGAGGGAAGGATGATGAGGTAAAGTTGTTAGAAAGGTTTTTGGCAAGGTGCCAGAAGGAGCGGGAAGAATTCAGTTGGAGAGTTGAGAGCATTTAGTACGGATGAAATTGTTTTAAGCAGAGCGAAGAACAGACTTAGCACGATTCCGAGCAGAAACGTAAAGATGATGCGATTCAGGGGTGGGTTGGCTCAGGTACCTTTTGTAGGCCCTCTCCTTGTTGTGGACAGCATGAGAACAAGTGTGATTAAACCAAGGCTTTCTTGCGTTAGTCAAAGGATATGAGAAAGGAATGTATGCTTCCATGCCTGACAGAATAACCTCCGTAATGTGCAAGGCACACTCAGATGGCTCCAGGCCATGGTGATGATTTTAGTTTGTTATTTTAGAATTAATACGTGCAATTGATGGATAGGGGTAATGGCAGTGCAGAAGCAATGCCCATTTGAAAAGTGCGTTAATAGTAAAGAGTGTAGCTCTACATAATGGAAGAAGGAAACTGCTAACTAAATAAAGTAAAATTTCACAGAGTACAAGGTAACATATACAGAGAAGAAGACTATTCTCGCAAGAACAAGATGTGAAATAGAAGCAGCCGAATTCAAACAGAGTAAGCGAATGAACGTATGCAACAGATTAATATTCAAAATACTGAAATAACATTCAAAATACTGAAAAACTGTTAGAGAATGAAGGAAGCTTGGTAACAACAAACCGGACATTTGGCATAGATAGAAATCAACGGTTTGCTCTGAGAGACTGTAAAGGAGAAATTGAATCGTATCGTTTCGTCGTATCGTCGTATCGTTTGCATTGGCTCCGACATGCTTGCATGCGTCGGCCTTGCTCACTTAATGGCGGTTCTCTACACTGCTCGATCTCTGACAGCCTCCTAATTCAATCTCTTATCCCTATGGTCACACTCTGTGACCTCGTCCCAGATCTTTTTCGGTCTGCCTCTCGCAACCCTGCCCCTGACGTTCATACTTGTCATATATATATATATATATATATATATATATATATATATATATATATATATATATATATATATATATATATATATATTTTGATGAAAGTATCAACGCTACAAGTGGTGACGCTATGTTGAGTTTTTTTTTTTTCTTAGTAGCTATGTCATAAAGACTTTGTAGTTACTTGTAGAGAAGTATATTTTAGACTTGTGGTCGAGCGGCTTTTATATCTTGTAGTAGCTTCCCCACCAGATGTCATGTAGTGACGGGAGAGGTAAAGAATAGTATGGGACTATTTTTATTTGTCTTGGAAATATTAAACAGGTCTCTCACACGGAAAGAGTATAAGTCCCGGGTAGCTACCTCCCTGTCTCGCTATCTCTCTCTCTCTCTCTGTTCTAAGGCTAATCTCCGTCTCGACCTCTCACTAGGGTCGCTTGTCTCCTAAACTCTCTTTCCTAAAATCTGGTGTAGCAGGGGTGTGTCACGTGTGTTCCTCATGGATGGAAAGCTTAAGGAGCCTGTGTGTGAGTATGTGTGTATATGTGTGTGCATGGTTACCAGATCTTTGTTCACGAGAGGACTGCTGACAGCTAACTGCATCATCTCCTTACTGGCCGCTGTCGTCAGCTTTCCTCAGTGTTAAGAGTGTGTAAGCATGTTTAGCACTGCTCGATTCTCGCAGACACACCTTCTCATCATCTGACTCCCTGCTTCTATCTGTCTCTCTATCTATCTATTTATCTATCTATCTATATAATATGTAGTCTTTACCACACTGCTCGGTCGCGCGAAAATGGCGTACCATCGACATTTAATAGTTATAATATATTAATACATACTACATACACATTATAATGAACTTATAAGCTAATTAAGTGAAATACATAATATTGTAAAGTAACATAATTGTATGAATATTGTATACATATATTATTCATAGTAAATAGTGATTATTCAGTAATATTACATTTTAAATAAGTTGTATACATATTTGAATAAATGCAATGGTTGTTGTATAACACTTTGTATGACGTGCATGTACAACAGACGTACGCATATAATTGTGCAGTGGTAATACTGCTAGGTTATACATTACATATTTGAGTTATCACTTTAGTAATGTCTAATATTTCACCTAACTTGTATGATGATACTGGTAATACAGAATTGTGCTATAATTGTATGACTTATAATATTGTACTAATATTGTGGTACTACATAATTGTAACATTTTATGAATTGTTACAAAATATTGTGTTAATGCATAATTGTGTTGGCCTTATAATTGTAGTTACATTTTGTTAATGCAACTGTTAATCGGCAAAGTGTAACATAATGCAATCGTTTGTCGTTACATAATTGTTACATATCATTTGTAGTTACATAATTGTAGTTAAAGTTACATAAACGTTACATCTTGTTAATGCAACTGTCACAGAAATGGTACATATTGTTTGTAGTATTGTTTGTAGTTACATAATTGTAATAAGTGTAACATAATTGTAATAACTGCAGTCCTAACATATGCTGCGGTCGATGATAGTGATGATGTGTCATGGCACTTGTTTGTGGAGACACAATTTGCTTTTTTGTTTATAGTTTGTGGTATTTTGGCATATGTAGTAACACTTACACTTATTTTCATTTGTTTTTTATGTGATCTTACTCTATTTCTCTTTTTTCTTTCTTACTTTTCTTTCTTTCTTTCTTTTCTTTTTCTTTTTTTTTCGTTTTTTTTTTTTTTTTGTATTGATTTTCTATAGTTTGTTTCTCTTTGCTTGTGTACACTTTTTCCATGTTGTTCATGGTTACATAATTGCTGGCTAATTTCCTTGGGATACTTTTTTTTTTAAAGTTTAGTTTATATTGCACAGATATTATTGAAAACGATATTATATAGTCCCATATTTTGTTATTTTATATAAAAAATATGTACATATATACAGTATTAACTATATACACTGATTTGTTGTTCACCTGTACCTATCGTGGGTAATATGTGTGTCAGCACTGTGTGGAAATCATTGTCTTCACGATTGTGTTGAAGATGTTCACTCTTGCTAACGGCATTTGTGTTGGCCATTTTTTTTTTTTTTTTCGTAAGTTAATTTATCTGTTTCCACTAGGTAGCTTTAATTAATAAATGTTTAATACAGTTCTTTTAATCGCTCACTGAGTAACTGTGATGGTATATTTTCTTTATCACTTTGTAGATATAATATGTATAGTTGTATATATGAAACACGAATTTTATGTAGGTATAAATGGTAACACTCGTTGGTAGTAAATAAATGTTATAATAGATGAATGAATATATACAGTGTAGAATATTTATTGTTGGTGTAAGTATTTAATGATTGAATTATGAAGATAATTGAAGTAGGTATGTGTATTTAAGCTGTAACTATACAATACGTTTTATATGTTTGTGCAGAAGCTTATTGTCTGTCACTGTGTATTGTATGAATGAAGCAAATATGTAACTCACTAATACCGTGGTGAGAATGGTGTGAGTGGTGTTGCACGTGGTGATAGCGTTGTTCTTCACGGGTTGATTGACGTGTTGTCGTCTCAGCACATGGTGACGTCGGCTTCCCACACTGGTAGCTGTGGTGAGTGAATGAGTAGCGATGAGTAACTTGAGTGAAGATGAGTGAGTAAGATGAGTTATGAGTCGTGTCTCACTCTTCGTTTGTTTGTTCCGTTTTTCTATGTCGATGTTTTCTCGGTCCTTTTCTCTAGTGATTTACTCGTTGTGGGATGAAGACTGCCGCTACTTGTAGGTGCGTGTAGAAGATTATACAGACGACGTAGAGTTGTTAATTGTAGTTGATTGTAGATGGCTGTAGTTCGCTGATTCGTCGTAGACTTGTAGACTATTTGCACTGTAGGCTGTATTTTGTAGGATTCAATGTAGAACTGAAGCTAATCTTGTAGTCTCGGTTGCTTTTGTAGAAATTTGCTTTTAATTCGGAGACGATGTCCGCAGATTTGCTGGTTTGTCGTTAAGCTACTTGCAAGGCGTCGAGTGATCTCTTGACCTCTGCATCAGCGTAATGATCTGGGAGACGGAGGGGGCTGGATGGAGAGAATACTGTCAGGAGCTGATGTTGTTGGTTGTTTTCAATCTTGATATTTTGTAGGAATTTAATGTTGATTCGTAGACGAGGTTCGTATACGTTCGCTGCTACCAAATGTCATAAAGATTTTGTAGTTACTTGTAGAGAAGTATATTTTAGACTTGTGGTCGAGCGGCTTTTATATCTTGTAGTAGCTTCCCCACCGGATGTCATGTAGTGACGGGAGAGGTAAAGAATAGTATGGGACTATTTTTATTTGTCTTGGAAATATTAAACAGGTCTCTCACACGGAAAGAGTATAAGTCCCGGGTAGCTACCTCCCTGTCTCGCTATCTCTCTCTCTCTCTGTTCTAAGGCTAATCTCCGTCTCGACCTCTCTCTAGGGTCGCTTGTCTCCTTCTAAACTCTCTTTCCTAAAATCTGGTGTAGCAGGGGTGTCACGTGTGTTCCTCATGGATGGAAAGCTTAAGGAGCCTGTGTGTGAGTATGTGTGTATATGTGTGTGTGGTTACCAGATCTTTGTTCACGAGAGGACAGCTGACAGCTAACTGCATCATCTCCTTACTGGCCGCTGTCGTCAGCTTTCCTCAGTGTTAAGAGTGTGTAAGCATGTTTAGCACTGCTCGATTCTCGCAGACACAACACCTTCTCATCATCTGACTCCCTGCTTCTATCTGTCTCTCTATCTATCTATTTATCTATCTATCTATATAATATGTAGTCTTTACCACAGCTATAGTGTACTACTTTCATATCGGGAGCTGTGAAACATTAGAAACCCTACATTTCTAAGGTATTCCAAATGCTACTCGATACCCGTTGCGATAGTACTCTTCGTGTTAACCGCGAATTGGACGCGAGTGGACCGTCGGTCACGTTGTCATTTTTTTTTTTTTTTGTCAAAACCAAACTGTGGTAAATTTAAAAATGAAAAATGTTTCTGTTCATGAAGCAACATGATTGTTATTAGCCTTAAATATGGAAAAGCGTATGTCAGTGTTTACATTGTTCATATTTGTTTTTTTGTTTTTTTTAGGATACATGAGTATATTTCATGAGGATATTGGCATTTATCTACAGCTTGAATCTTCCATTCCATAAACGATGACCACAAACAAATTGCCCTCATGTCGCGCTGTCCTCTGCCATTTAGTTATTAATTATTAATGAATATAATTTACCACTGGTTACATGTTCCCTGGCATACAGGGTGGCCCGTACATCGCACGCCACTTGAAAATAACCTGGCAGAATCTAGTGTGTTGCGGGGACGGCTCAGTAATCTGATGTGGCCGTGGGCATGGCACTGGGACCAGGGTATAAAAGATGCAGGATAGACATTGGTAGCGCTAACTAAGCCCTCCCCACAACACACGAGAAATCATCCGGCAGAGTGAGAGGGGCGCTGTAAGTGGAACACACTGTATATTGCATATTTAACCCGATAAACACAGGTTTACCAATTAAACTAATTTGGTACTATATTTCACTGTCCAGCGCTTTCCCATGATTGATAATTTAATTAGTATGACAAATGTTAGACTTTAAAAAAACAAAATGAAAGCCATATACCTACATCTGGGATATGCTGGTATAAAACAATCGCAGAAAAATCGTATCTACCTATCTATCTATCTATCTATTTATCTGTCTACCTATCTGTCTATCTACCTATCTATTTCTATATATATATATACATTTATTTATTTATATGTATCTCTCTCTCTGTCTCTCTCTGTCTCTCTCTCTCTCTCTCTCTGTATATATATATATATATATATATATATATATATATATATATATATATATATATATATAGATATAGATATTATTTTGAAAGACTGTTAAATGTAGAGGAGGAAAGTGTGGCTGAGATTGTGGCGAATGGAAGGGTGCAAGGAATAAATGTGTTGGGAGAGTTGAATGATTCTTTGATCACGAAGGAGGAAGTGGAGAAGGCAGTAAAGGAGATGAAAACAGGGAAAGCTGCAGGTATGGATGGGTGTGCTGTGGAATGCCTGAAGGGTGGTGGAGTGACTATTGTTGACTGGTTAGTAAGATTGTTGAATGTGTGCTTTGAGAAAGGTATGGTGCCATTTGACTGGGCAAGTGCTTGTGTGGTCCCGTTGTATAAAGGCAAGGGTGATAAGTATGAATGTACTAGCTTTAGGGGCATAAGTCTATTGAGTGTTGTAGGTAAGGTGTATGGTAAAGTGTTAATTATGAGAGTTAGAGAGGGTACAGAGGGAGTGATTGGTGATGAGCAGTGTGGCTTTAGAAGAGGGAGGGGATGCGTTGATCAGGTGTTTGCTGTGAGACAAGTGTGTGAAAAGTATTTAGCGAAAGGCAAGGATGTGTTTTGGGCATTTATGGATTTAGAGAAAGCGTATGATAGAATTGATAGGGAGGCTTTGTGGACTGTTTTAAGATTGTATGGACTTGATGGTAGGTTACTAAAAGGGGTGAAAAGTTTTTATGTAAATAGTAGAACGTGTGTAAGAGTGGGAAATGCTGTGAGTGATTGGTTTCCCGTGAGAGTGGGGCTGCGACAGGGATGTGTGATGTCGCCTTGGTTGTTTAATATTTACATGGATGGTGTTGTAAGGGAGGTGAATGCAAGAGTTTTAGGTGGAGGTCTGAGTCTAGTGAATGTTGATGGTGGAGAGTGGAATCTGAAGCAGCTGCTGTTTGCAGATGATACTGCACTGGTGACTGATTCAGGGGAGAAATTGAGACAGTTGGTAGAGGAGTTTGGAAGGGTGTGTGAAAGGAGGAAATTGAAAGTAAATGAGAATAAGAGTAAAGTGATGAAGTGTACGAGGTTGATAGATGGTAGGGGGATGAATATAGTTTTTAATGGTGAGTTGCTTGAGGAGGTAGATTGTTTTAAATATTTAGGGTCACATGTTGCTGTGGATGGAAGAATAGATGCAGAAGTGAAGTTTAGAATAAATGAAGTAGGAAAGGTGCTGGGAGGAATGAAAAAAGTGTTTAAATGTCGTTCGCTTAGAATGGATGTAAAGAGAAGGCTGTATGAGGGTGTTGTGGTACCGACTGCGTTATATGGGGCTGAAACATGGAATATGGGTGTAGCAGGGAGAAAAAGTTTGAATGTAATGGAGATGAGGTGTCTGAGGAGTATGTGTGGAATAACGCGTATGGATCGGGTGCAAAATGATGAAGTGCGAAGGAGAACTGGAGTTGTTCGGGAGATGGCTGGTAGAGTTGAGCAGAGGGTGTTGCGATGGTTTGGGCATATGGAGAGAATGGATAATGAGCGATTGGTGAAAAAGATAACTAGATCTGATGTGAGAGGTGTAAGGCTGAGAGGAAGACCATGAATAGGATGGATGGACAGTGTGAAGAGAGCGGTGGATGCGAGAGGGATGTCTGTTGAGCAAGGAAGAGTGGCTGTGCGTGACAGAAATAAATGGAGAGAAATTGTGAATGAATAAGTGATGACGCAGCCCTGAGGGGATATTCTCCCGCATTTGGTCTGATCAGCTAGTCAGGTCAGGTGCAGGTAAGGGGATGGGTCTGTTATGATGTGGCAGGGGTAAACCAGTTCTGCTGTCGGGCCCTGCTGCGGATGTCACTGATTGCATTGCGCAGTTGACCCTTGTGCGGTGTGGTGCGGTGAGGATCTGTCCGTTCTCCCCTTTGGGGCTAAGATGCGAATGAATGTGTTTGAATGGATGAGTAAATGGGGAGTGTGTCGTCCTGTCTCGGCTACCTCCCTTTCCTTGGGGGAAGCAGCCTAGATATATATATATATATATATATATATATATATATATATATATATATATATATATATATCTATATATATGCCTCTGTGGTACAGTTGTAAAGTGTGCGTTTTCATAAACTGAAGAACGAGGCCACGTACTACATTGGCGGACATCAGGGGTGCTGTGGTTGAGCCAGTGTCGCATACTATAAAGTATGCTTGCACCCAGTTGGCTTGCGCAGGCCGATTACACTTGGTTCACAGACTAGACACACATCTAAAGCCACTCCAACACTACAATTACACTTACAAGCACTTCTCACCCTACATACAGTCTCTACCAGACAGCCTAAGCCACTTATTAGAGATACATCGGCTGTATCGTCCCAGCTTCGGTTGGAACAGGCCGGTCCTGCAGTGGACAGTGGACACTCAAACTTCTGATTATATATATATAATATATATATATATATATATATATATATATATATATATATATATATATATATATATATATATATATATTATCATCATCATCAGCTGTTTGAGTATCCACTACAGGACCGGCCTTGACCGAAGTCAGGACGATACAGCCATTGTATCTCTACGAAGTGGCTTAGGCTGTCTGGTAGAGATTGTATGTAGGGTGAGAAGTGCATGTAAGTGTAATTGTAGTGTTGGAGTGACTTTCGATGTGTGTGTAGTTTGTGAACCAAGTGTAATCGGCCAATACAAGCCGACTGGGTCAGGCATACTTAATAGTAAGCAACACTGGTTCAATCACAGCACCCCTTATGTCCGCCAAAATGATACGCGGCCGGGTGAACACTTCCAAAATTTATTACCCTGGTGGGGACGCGAACCCTGGTTTACCCGTGTATGAAAACGCACACTCTACCACAGAGGATATATATATATATATATATATATATATATATATATATATATATATATATATATATATATACTACAGTTTCTTAACCTGAAAGGAAAGGTAACAAGTCAACACTAAGTACACATAGAGATCCTGCTTTGTGTTTGTGTCGTCCATGTTCCTTACTTAATGTATAATATATTGTAGAACTAAGAGATTCATAAGTGAACGTGTTTAGTTAGGTATTAGAAGACGAATATTTATCAAACGATTTTATATATATATATATATATATATATATATATATATATATATATATATATATATGGAGGTACTGTGGTAAAGTGTGCGTTCTCGTACACTGGAGAGCGAGGGTTCGTGCCCCGCCAGAGTCAAAAACTTTGGGGGCGTTCTCCTGGCCACGTACTGCTTGGCCGACATCAGGGGTGCTGTGGTTGAACCAGTGTCGCATATTATAAAGTATGCTTGCACCCAGTCGGCTTGCGCGGACCGATTACACTTGGTTTACAGACTACACACACATCCAAAGCCACTCCAACACTACAATTACACTTACAAGCACTTCACACCCTACATACAATCTCTACCATACAGTCTAAGCCACTTGGTAGGGATACATTGGCTGTATCGTCCCCACTTCGGTTGGGATAGGCCGGTCCTGCAGTGGATACTGAAACGGCTGATGATATATATATATATATATATATATATATATATATATATATATATACATATATAGACACGTTGCTTGGCAATGATATACTCTTTGATTTTTTCTTAATCACAAACTTCCTCACAAAATTCGTGCACTACAGCTGTTTTTCAGGAAAAGAAGTGCACCACCACTACTCTATTCGCTACCGCTACTATTAGGTACTTTAATTATATATATATATATATACATATATATATATATATATATATATATATAGAGAGAGAGAGAGAGAGAGAGAGAGAGAGAGAGAGAGAGAGAGAGAGAGAGAGAGAGAGAGAGAGAGAGAGAGAGAGAGAGAGAGAGAGAGAGAGAGAGAGTAGTGGTGGTGCACTTCTTTTCCTGAAAAACAGCTATAGTGCACGGATTTTGTGAGGAAGTTTGTGATTAAGAAAAAATCAAAGAGTATATCATTGCCAAGCAACGTGTCTCAGTTCCTTGCTCTGTGACCAAAGCCCTTGACCGATTGTTCTCGGAATCGAACTACAGTACTCCGGACCCTTAACGTTTCCACCAACTTTGGCCTAAATTGAAGGAAAATTGTTGAGCTGACCTTGTCCCGTGACCCACGTCTGTGAACACTTGACCTTCCCCTGTGAGGCTTAACCTTTTACAGATTGTTTTCAAAATCGAATTTCTTCATCCTTGCTTTCCCCTGAACCCTCCTACATGTTTGATCTAAATCTGATCGAAACCTTTTCTATTTACCTTGCCTTGTCGCCTTGATCTTGGCCCTTTTCCTGTGACTCTGGATTTTGTTGACTGTTTTCAACATTGAATATTTAAGTCTTGTCTCAGCTTATCGCGTGGACAGTTTTGGGGGCAAAACCAGATGAAATATATTTAAACTGATAATGTCATGTGACCCTGACCTTTGACATATTGGTCTCAAAAACAGTAAGTCAACCCGTTGGCTGACCTATTAGCCTTCCACCAGTGATGGTCCAAATGAAACCCTGTGCCCTTCAACTTTGGTGATTGTTCTCAAAATTGACCTTTCTTGATTTACCCAAAGCTGTTTCACCAAGTTTAGTCTCAGTCGGATAAAATCTGCTTTATTCAGTCCTGATAAGTCAAACTTTGCCCAGGCCCACTGCTACGGGTAACTTCTGCTATGGTGCTGGCAGAAAAGTAGTAATTCGGCATACAAAGTTTTCAAAGGAGATGAGAATATCGCAGTCGATAAATGCTTCACAGCAGATCGATCGAATTATACGACGCAAAATTTCTAAAAATGCATACGCCTTTGTAAAAACTGAAGCTACTAAATTCATCTTCAGCAGAGTTATGCAGGCTTAATGTATATACTTGTAACAAATTGCCTTCCAGTGCAGTATCCTCTGCTACAGTACTAGCATTTAAAAATCGTTTGATAAATATTCGTCTTCTAATACCTAACTAAACACGTTCACTTATGAATCTTTTAGTTCTAAAATATATTATATATAAAGTAAGGAACATGGACGACACAAACACAAAGCAGGATCTCTATGTGTACTTAGTGTTGACTTGTTACCTTTCCTTTCAGGTTAAGAAACTGCAGTATATGATGCCCATTTTACCTTTCTTAGGAAATTTTGATAAATTTTTTTTTCTATGCTGCGTAATACTTCTTATTCATTTTCGGCTGGTTTGGCAGGAGAGTTTTGGAGAGGGGGAGGGAACTCTTCCTGCCTTACTAACATTGCCTTAACTCAGATATAAGTTACCTCGTTTATAATTTAATCAATAGGGTGGAGTGAAAGCACATGAAAAATTTTTTTTCACAGAACTCGAATCGGCGAGGGTGTACTTTTTTGTAGGATAATGAGACAAACTTATTGTTAAAATATCAACTTCCTGTGTCAGTTTTAAGACGTGTCACCAAGAGCTTGTTTTTTAATATTAAATACGAAATTTCTGTCATAAGAAAACGTTAAATTTGCAGCTTTCAGCTAGAGTGAACTTTACTGATATTATGGCCTTTGGCCTATTTTGAGTTTGACACAGTGTCTCTTTAATTATATTTTCGTAACCATTAATATAAAGTCCACTCTACCCAGGTCCACCACGAGGAGGTAAGCTGCTTGGACCCACACCATGCCCATCCCATCCTCCCATCCAATAGGCATTTGTTTGTTTTTTTATGATTTGTAGTCTTTCTTTGTGTTGTATGAGGGCATTAGTTGTCTTGATTCGATCTGTACTTTAACATACCCATCTCTTCTTTCGTTTCCAATCACATGTTTTGAGGCCTGGGTCATAAGATTGATGTGACGCTCCACGGCTTGAGTGTGACACGGATATTTTGGTGGAGAGGCAACATTTGTCACGAATGTTTCAAACAATGCACTCTCAGACATGCCCTTGGTTAGAGGAGGCTCATACACTTCTCTCCAATCAGTCATTGAAAAATAGTCTCTTGCTTCAAAATTTAGTTCTGGTACTTGAAAAACGCGTTTCTTTTGGGGCTCTTCCTTCCTGGCTTTCATGATCCTCCTACATGCCAGTTCTCGGATATGTGGCATCTCGTCATAAATCATTGCTGCTAGCAAGTTTTCACTGTGTGCAAAATAGGCATTTCTCTGAATTACTGAATTTATGATCTTTTGCTCATTGTCTTGCAGTTCTTTAGTTAGTTCAATCATCTTGAAAATGTGTTGTGGACCACTGTGAAAGTTAGGATTTGACTTGATGATAAACCACATTGGTGCATATATCTTAACAATATACTCTGTCATCCTAACAAGACTCTCTGATGGATGAGCTGTAGATAAATATAGCCTGCATACTCGATTTGCCATTGTTAGCCATCTAGAATGGCAGAGTTTTCCTGGCTGCCTGACTTCCAGACTTGTACTGCAATGACCATCTCTGATCGCCATACAAATCTCGTACAGGTATTTCTGATCATCACTGAGGTCCTTAACAATGCCATCATCCAGATGTGGCATGGCAGAAGATCCTATTTGATTAAAATTTGTAATTGGTTTATTCTGACAGTAGGGAAGCTCTTTTCCAATTGGTCCTGTGAATGATCTTGGCCCATGAGTTACTCCATCTAGTTCTTGAAAGAGGTGTCTCAGTGGCAGTTCATTGCAGTGCAAAAGACACAAACCAATGTAATGCATGTCCTACATGATCCTCGAGAGCTCTAATTGTTCCGTTTCTCCAGCCGGTGTTGACGTTTGTCCTGTCACACCCAACAGCTAGAAGTTTCCTAGGGTCAATATTACGGTCACTCAAAAACATTTGAATTGATGCACTTACTGATTTAGCTGTTCCATCTTTTGGTGTCACATGCCCTAGAAAGTTATGTCCTGGTTCTACAATAATGACAATATGCTCCTCTGTAACGTTCTTTCTGTGATAAACACCATCCTTCAATTTATCTTGAGTAATCGTCACATCTTTTCGACCATCAAAATATAGAGATGTAACCTCGTCTTGTTTCCTGCTTTCAGCCATTACTTCAGAACGACGTTGGGATCTTGCTCGCCTCAGTTTGTGCCTGTCGATAACGCTGGTACTGTCAGTGCTGCTTATGAGGCCCATATCTTGTAGGGTAGCAGTTGCTACTGCTGCAGCAGCCCTATCAGATAAGCCGTATCTGTCACACTCTCTAGTAAGAGTTCTCATAGGAGTTTGCATCTGTGTTGAGTCTGTTGACTTTGTTGGGTTAGCTTTCAGTCCTGGGTATTCAGAATCAATGTCCACTGAATCTTCACTATCATATTCATCTAATTCAGTTTATTGTAGCTTCCTTTTCTTGGAGTTTTCATACGCCTCTACTTGTGTCTTAAGTTTCTGTTCTCTGCTTTGCTTCCTCTGTAATTTGGCTGTCTCTGCCTTATCCAGTGTAGACATATACATTTTTCGGTGCGTTCGCTGGTCTTTCAGAAACTCTTGTTCTAACTTGGGAACTCTAATTTCTTTTGGGCAAAGACAATGTTCTACACACTGGCAACTTGCTATATCAAACAATTTAAGACTTGAATCAGCAGATTTCGTTACCTTTGTTTTTGCTGATTCTGTATCCATTCGATTCTTTGGAATCTTTAAGATCTGATTTCTATTTGCACTATGGTATCTGGAGATTCTGTCTGTTACTGATTTCAAGCTATATGTTGGGATTGATGCTGACTTCCAAATACCAATCACCACTTCAGCTACTCTTCCTGAAACAAACCGCACATCTGGTTCTTTCTCGCATTTCTGTTCCTCTTTGATTTTCAGTGTTTCATAATGTCTTTGTATGTGGGGAGACAGTTATTTTTGAGTCTTTCAGGTTGTCCAAACACAATATGTTCAGTATCACTTCTAGTAAAATGCTTCATTTCTGACTTTTTCGCCATCATGTCGCTAATTTCTTTGAGTTGGTCTGTAAAGGGAGATAAATATCAGTTTCATATATTCATATAATGTCAGTTATAAGGCTATAGTAGAGTGTTAAATGAGCAATGAAAAGAAAAACCAATTAAACAGACCTTTAAAACATACCATGTTCTGAATATTGGCTAACATATATGCATAAATATAGCAAAACTTTGATGGCTTGGTGACACGTTTTAACATTTCAGTATGACTCTTAAATTTTGCATGTGAAATGTGTGTCAATAGAAGTAAAAATCCTATGCCTCGCCATTTCAAAATTCAAGAGTTGGAAATTTCACTCCACCCTATTAATCAACAACAAACAGCGTTGAAAAGACCATTAGGCTTGTTGCTGATTACTTTCCTTTGTACTCCTTTATACCCCTTTCTCACCTGGAATACTCAGACAGCTGGGAGCGCCCATGAATTCACACTCTCTCCCCTGCAGTGCAGAACCTCTGCTTATCAAATTTCATTTATCCTCAGAGCTACTAGTCTCTGAAATTCACTTCCTGGGAGCTGCTTCCCACAAACATTTAATCCAGTTTTATTTAAATCCAGTTGTTATAAATATTTTATGAATGAAGGCTGCCTTTAGGCACATGGACTTTTTTTTTAATTCTTTTGTTTTTCCTTCCTACATTCATTGTCTCTTAAAAAATCTTTCTCTAAACCTCTTCCATCTATTAAATTCGATTATTCCCCTGAGCCCACTCTTATTCCTTCCTCCCTCCCCTCTCCCCATTTCCCTCTGCTTCCCCAAACTCCCACCTACACGTCCTGCTCCACTGACTCCTTCATACTAATGCAGTCTTTCTCCCTGGCGTCAGAAGTCCATTACATAATTTGACCTAATAGAGCAGCATGGGAGTTATCACCACCGTCTGCCTAATGCAGCCTTTTCATCCACTGATTAAACTAATTTGATGGTGTTAATAAAGAGCGCGTCGCCGAGCAACGCCACCAATAACACTGACGTAACCCGCACTGCCGGGGGAATGTTGTTGATGGGAAGGAAAATAGAGGCCTCCCTTTGGGCCACTGATACTGTGATTTGTATGCAGCGGGAAACTACATTAACAACATTAGTAGTGAATGTGCAGTATGTTACTGTGGTCTGTATTTGTTTTCAGTGGTGCTATGAAAAAGGCTTTCGACTATGTACAAATCATTTGTGAAATCTGAATTTACTTTCACTGAACTGAATCGAAATTGCTTCCTGTATAAATCAGAACATAAATCAGGAGGTCTGTTTATGCGTGGTGGTGGTCAAGTGATAGAACGTTGCACTGCTGTTGTGAAGGAACCAACAGTAGATTTAACCCGGTTGTGGAAAAGGTTGGAGTGGCGATATGAATTTCATATAGCAACACTAACTACCCTTCCACAAGGCTCACCAAGTTTTAACCACTTCACTAGAAGAGGTCGTTCCTAAGAAGAATAAGATGTAAAAATGTGTTCATTGTGAAGATCTCTCTCTCTCTCTCTCTCTCTCTCTCTCTCTCTCTCTCTGTTTTGCGATAGAGAAAGCTTCAGGCGCTGGGCCACGTATCTTTAGACAAAATATTTTTTTTAGCATACAGCATGTTTAAGTTTCTGTAATCCTTCATTCAGCTGAAAACTCATAATATGATCATGTATGATACTTAAATACCAACACACACAAAGAGAGAGAGAGAGAGAGAGAGAGAGAGAGAGAGAGAGAGAGAGAGAGAGAGAGAAAACGTTGTGGAGACGACTTAAAGTGTTTCCAACATGATACGTTTGGTAAATTCTTCGCGCGCAAGATCTTCAGTACGTGGTCTCGGCAACCAGCAGATATTGTACGATATTCCTTGATAAAGTAGTTCAAGACACTGTCAGAGGCTGGCTTGTTAGGCTTAGTCGAGTGGTAGACTGTTTCTTCCTTTCCTATTTAATTTCCTAGCCCTAGCCCTGGCTTTTCCTGCTAGTTATGGTGGACGTTCTTTTAAGACCCCACACTGCGGCCAAGACAGGTCGTTGAGTAGAGTCTTAATTTTTCTGTGCTTATCTCTAATTAACAGGATAGCAATATGTACCTGGGAACTTCATTCATAGTGACTCCTTGGTATGTGTCAGAGGATGAGGTTCTGCTTTTGTTCGTCTCTCTCTCTCTCTCTCTCTCTCTCTCTCTCTCTCTCTCTCTCTCTCTCTCTCTCTCTCTCTCTCTCTCTCTCTCTCTCTCTCTCTCTCAAGCCTCAGTTTCAGCAACTCTTACTTTTCAGTTTCTCTTCTCTCTCCGATTCCCTTTCTCCTCTAAATAATGTTTTTCTTTTGTTCCCTTTACAGTGGTCATTGACTGCAGCTTTCCTCTGTGTGTGTGCGTGTGTGTGTGTGTGTGTGTGTGTGTGGTGGCAGTCTTGTATTTCATGTACAGCACACACCCAACTACCAGGATTACTCACAGGTGAAGTAATTCTCCTTGTTGTGCTACTGAGGTGAAGTGAGAGAATGTGCATGGACAGATTACACTTTGTGCAATATTCCACCCAAGGTTAGTAACTTGGCTAACCAAACAACATCAGTCGGATGCAGTTAGGGAAAAAAATCAAGCACCTGTAAAAAAAAATAATAATAAAAAATAATGTGACGCATGGAGATACAGTCAAGAATGAAGATTATTTCTCTCTGAGATGCCTGGAAATAGACTGGATGGCATGAGACAAGGGCAAACAGACTGAGGAAGTTGGTACCAGAATTAATCAGTCCTGTGCATGAAAGACTAAGAATGCCAGTTAATTCCAATAGCATAAAGACAAAGTGGTAAGTCTGTGTGCCTTGATGGTACCATATACCCAATGTAATGGGACAGGAATACAAGAGTTTAGAGGAGATGTAAACGTTATAGTAAATGTATTAAGGAAAAATTTTATTCTAAACTGTATGTTAAGATGTTGGAATGGAAAAATTACAGAAACAAGAGATGAATTAGCACAGAAACGAGACAGCATTTGCAATGGGTGGAGATTCAAAGCTCTGTACCCATTACTGCATTCTGTACTGTACTTACAAACTTTTGTAGCTGGATGAATGTGGTAATAGGTAAAGGACTCTGAATCTCGTTCCATCCCAGGTGGTGTCTTGTTTCTATTAATTTTGTTCCTGCATTGTTTCCATCCTCGCATCTTAACAATAATCTCAGAATATTATTTTACTTCCTAGTTATGATCTTTCTTTCGAAGCTCCCTACCAAATACTCATAGAAATTTGCGATATTATTAAACGCTACCACAAACTGCCTTCCCTCGTGTAGTGTTACTCTTTACCCTCTTCATTCACACACTCTTGCTCTTCACTCTCCCACACCTTTCCAGGTGTCGGGAGGCGGTGGCTCAATCGGTAGAGAGGTGGACTGCAGTCCTACCGGACCCTGGTTCAAATCCCTGCTGGGGCAGTGAACAGTTTAACCATTTGAATTCCATAAGATCAGACTTTACTGGTCTACCAGAAGACCCGCCAACATGTCATAAATATACCTCAACTAATACCAATACACCAGTCCTGTATGAGACACATATTCAATAATATTGAATACATGCTAGGGCTGCCCCACTTCAGCGCTAACACCCACCGTCCATATTATGGACGGTGGGTGTTAGCGCCGAAGTGGTGACATGTAGACGTGTATGGTATGTAGGAGGACTACTGGGCCTTGGAAGCAGACTGTGAAGCCTATGCCCAGAGTCGGACAAAAAAAAAATAAATCTTACTTCCATCACTTCCTATAGTCTCATACATCTTTCAAATACACTCTTTCGAACACGCAGTCTCACCTGCTCATCCATTTTCAAACTATTACTTTACAGGAGGCTTCTTTTGTCTGGTTGTGTTGTAGTGCTACATAAACTTATTACACAAGCTCTTGGGATTCGAGAGTGATTCCTGTGTTCTGTTCGACGTGATGTATATATATATGTCTGGTTGCCTGTCTGTCTGACTGACTGTCTTAAGAATAAACGTTATCTAATTTTAGCTAAATGTAGTCTTAAGGTTTCATGTTTTGCATTTTCTGGATCCTGCTTACTCCATTTACTAGGTTAGAGATCGGACTAGGATGATGTTATTGATGCTATCTTCATTATCATTGTCATCTTTCATCATTGTTATTAAGATAACTATTGCTAAAACACGTACTACTGTCGCCTTAATACGATATACTGTGCGTCAGATAAGACTTAAATCATATACCCCAGTTAATGTTGAGAGCAGGTCGAGAAAGGAGAGAGGTAAGGCTGTACATTAAGCTCAGCTGCCATTACGACCACCAGCTCTCGCACTCTCTGGCTCTCTCGCCAGTTTTCCAGCATTTGCAGTGAACAAACCACGCCTCACAAACACAGGCCCAGCAAACTTGGACAAGCTTACGAGCTGGCTGAGCAAAGTAAAACGGAAAACACAGTTCTTGTCTAAATTTTCATTTGAAAATCGTTTACTCTGTTAAATATTTTCCTCTTTCAGAGAACACTACTTTTTAATAACGAATAAATACACACCCCAGCAATCAGTAGAACTATAGTAATCGGGTGACACCTTACAAGGCAAGTTCATTTTAAGGGTCAAGATGAAAAGGGACAGTTGGACCCATTATGATTAGTTTTGGCACATTCATGAATTTTACCTCCATTCAGTTCATTTACACTTTTACCAGGCTCGGCCAAATCAGTTCAACTTGTTCAGGGTCACTCAAGTCACTTTTTTATGCAAGGGAGAAAGAACCAAAGACCAGAAGCCTGTAAGATTGTTCCCTTCACGAAAAAAACAAAACAAGATAACAGAGAGTGAAACTCAAGATTCGTTCATTTCAAGATACTTGGACGCATTGCGTTTGAAACTATGGAGGTCATAGGCAGTAGGAAGTACAGACAGTGGAAGACAGTTCCAGAGTTAACCTGTTGCATACACGAAGGACTGGGAGTAACGGTTAACTCTTGCATTAGAGAGTTGGACAGAAAAGGGATGAGTGTTTGTTGCTAGATGGGTGTTACGCACCAGCCTTAGTGGTGCAGAGATGCAAGCAGTCAGTTCAGAGGAGCAGTGACCAATGTATGTGCGATAGAAAAGAGATAAAGATGCAACAGTGCGGCAAAGACACAGAGGTAGATGGGGGCCAGTAAGAGGAGGAGAGTTAATGTGATGAAAAACCTTTAATCCACTTTGTTGAGAAGAACTGTATGCAGGGAACCTCCCAACACATGACAGCTATACTCTACGCGGGGGCAAAGGATACCTGTGTATAAAGTTAAAAACTACAAAGGGTTAAAAAAAAAAAAAAAAAACACGAAATTGGCTTAGCACTCCTATGTCTTGGAAGGAAATTGTATGAGAGGTAATGTGATCATTCCAAGAAAAATCCCAAAAGGATGAAACCACAGGTATGTTTAAAGATGATTCATGATTGAATTGGATATTGTTAAAAATTAGAGGATACTCCCGCGGAAGATTCTGATCCAGGGTTGGCTTTAAGACAATTGGACCAATTGCTCCCAACTGGGCCTCGAGCCTAAGGGGACCCTGCGCTAGGGTCCTAGGGTTGACTAATCTATTCTAGTCTTGTCAAGTACACACAACAACCCATTGCAACATTCACCTTGCAAGTTTTACAGACAACTATGTGCTTTTCAAAGATGATTTACGTGTTTTGTTTGTTTACTTGTAGGCTTACATGTATGGAATTTTATATTAAAATGTAGCTTTGATCTCTTTGGTCCATTAACTCATATGCACCATTTAAGCACACATATTGATTGTTTTCCATTCTACCATAGAGATATAAAGTCTACTGTAGACTTTATTAATATCTCTATTATTCTAAAGACCTTGGCTGTGAAACTGGGGGCCCCACCAAAAATGTTTCCAAATGGGCCTCGCAGCTCCTATGGTCGCCCTGTTCTGATGGGTTGAAAGATGTAAGAACTAAGTTTTTGAAGCATTAAAATAACAAGATTACACTTACCCCACTCAGATATATCAACCAAGTCAGACTTTAGATGTGCCATAGCCTCATCCCTTGTTTGTTGAAGTAACTGCTGAGATGGATGCTGTGGGAAGCGAATGGAAAGAGGAGTGAAGTCATCAGCGTATGAACGGATAGGGTTAGATGTACAACTTGGGTCACTGATGAACGGAAAGAAGAGACTTGGTGATAGGACAGAACCCTGAGGAACACCACTATTGATAGCTCTATGAGAGGAACGGTGGCCATTTACAATTGCAGCTATAGAATGATCAGAAAGGAAGCTAGGCATGAAAGCACAGGAAGAAAGAAACTGTAAGAGGGCGGTTTGAAAATAAAAGATTTATGCCAGACTCGATCGAAAATCTTAAGATGTCAAGTGCAATGGCAAAGCTTTCACCAGTCCCAGAATGAAGATGACCTTGAGTCTGAAGGTGTATGAGAAGATCGCCACGGGAGCGTCCTTTTCAGAACCTGTACGGACGGTTATGAAGAAGGTTGTGATAGGAAAGGTGTTTTAAAATTTTTGTCATGTCTATTCAGGGTATTCACAGCTAGGTGGACTATTTGATCATTCCACATTCGGTCATATTACCTATTTTAATTCATGCTCATTCACTCTAGTACTTGTTTAATATTTCAGAAATTAAAGTTTATCAGTGTAAAACATTTTCCACTAGTTTAGGATCTATGGGGTCACTTAATGCCCAGCAGGTCGGAATAGATCAGCACAGGCTGAAAAAGATCATGCTTAAAAGTCACATACAAAACGTCAACACAGTCCTTGGATTGGCCTTAGAAATCTATCAGCTCTTTATGGGAGTTTAGATCCCTTTAGGTCCATGAGTTCTGTCTGCCAGCTCACATGTTATGCGTCTAATGACATTTTCCAAATATAATCCGTATCAGTGAAATCACTTTGTAAATATGTAGATTCAGATCTTTCAGAACTGAGTAAATGGGCTGGATGGACTGGGATTGTGAGTATTGGTGAGTCATAAATTTAATCACTGTCTTGGCCGAGATTCGATCGCAGGCCCTCGCGCTTCATATGCGCGCACGTTGCCACGGAGCCAAAGAGAGGATCCCCGCATTGTTCTTAGGCAATGCTGGCGTTTATACACCCCACTACATCCCTCTTTTATCCCCTTGGTGATTAGTTTGGTAGGTTTCGTATACACAAGGTAGCGTATCATCGGAGGCCACCTCGGGGAGGCTGCGGACCACACCGAACAGCCCATCCCCGGGATGCAAGGACAGGGACGCTGTCAGCTAACCAAGGAACAACATCAAATTGCCAACCAAGCCTCGCCTCACATCCCACACCGCTGCAAACCAATGTAATAACTGAAATGAAACTTAACAAAATAAACAATGTCCTGGCCAAGATTTGATGTCAGACTCCTGGGCTTCATACGCGCGCACGTTACCACTGAGCCAAAGAGAGGATCATCGCTTTGCATTTAGGCAACGTGGGCTTTTACACATCCCATTACAGAGAGAGAGAGAGAGAGAGAGAGAGAGAGAGAATGTACATACATACATACATAATTAACTTCAACAGTACGATGGAGTATTTCCACTTTTACCTGGTCTACCATCATCTGATTTTATTTACGTAAGAAAAGACATCTGAAGGCGTCAGTGATGGCTACATATAACCAGTTCAGTTCCAAAAGTCTTTCCTGTGCTGGATAAATGTATCTGGCGATGTTAAGAATCAGTGAAAAATTACGCCATCTTAGCGGAGGAGTTATGTTGTGAATATTATTCTCACAATATGATTTGCAGACTCATTGAGATGATTTACGTTTATCATTGTATATTATTGCCTCATACCGATGTGCACGGTATGTTTGATTAAACTAAATAAAAAAAAATGTTTATTCAGGTGAAACAGCAACAGAGATAAGATTAGCTCGATGACACGGTGGACCAAAAACTGACTTGAAGGTATTAGAAGCCATTTTCAGAAACGAATCTGCTGTGACAGAACTCCATAAGGACATCCAGAAAGTATCAATTGGGAGGTTTTAAACATGGCGACACAGTGTAGGTAGAGTTCACTTCATGCCTTGACGACGTTTTCAAGAATTTAGTTGAGACGCCAGAGAAAATGGCCACCCCAGTGTGGATATAGGTTGGTAAAGGAACAAAGATGGTGAGTGAGCGAGAAGTCTGTAGAGGAATTTTTGACTGCAACTTTTCCTCAACTTTATATGCACATGCACATCTATGCTCACGTCATCCAACCTACTCATGATCCCACTTAAGTGATCCTGTGGCAGTTGTCTGATCACTCTCAGATCTGATAATGTGGAATGTAGGGCCTGAGAGCATTCTGGGGACGAAATTCGTTTCCCCATGAATGATTCCCCCATTGCTCTCCTCTGGCAGACAAGTAGGCCTCCTTCACTCCGATGTTCTTTTTATCTGTGTTAACTGTTAGGCGCCATGTATGCAAGAATGATGCGGTTTTTTTCTCGATAATCTCTATCGTGGCCAACCACCCATCACCACCACTGTTCATCCCGCGAACTCCTACATACTCATCACAACCGTTTCTGCTCTCCTGTGTTGGATATAACACTAATGACTCCATTTGCTCTACAGTGCCAATATTAACTCTGTATACTTATTAATTTGTTAAGTTTCATTTCAGTTATCACATCTCTCTCTCTCTCTCTCTCTCTTTCTCATTACATATATATATATATATATATATATATATATATATATATATATATATATATATATATATATGTGTGTGTGTGTATGTGTGTGTGTGTGTGTGTGTGTGTGTGTGTATGTGTGTGTGTGTGTGTGTGTGTGTGTGACAGTTACCTGTTGTTTTAATTTGTCAAACAATGTGAAATCTCGACACCCTCAGTACCACAACGTTTAATTTATAGTTAATAATCTCTACTACCAGACGACTTAACTCAACTATGAGAGCCATCTGCTGGTGATGGAGCTGATGAAAGTCATCTCTTAGCCCGTCAGCTCGAATTTCTATCGAAGTTGGACGAAATCTATTGAAAGTATATAATACCGGAGACGCATTTTGGTTGAAGATGTAAAATATTTTACTAAGCAAATACAAAATCTGTTATGTTTTGCGTTATCAGTTCGGTGATGTGGAACCCCCAAACTGTGAAGGAATTAAATGTTTGGAACTGTACGTGTGAAGAAAGTGTACTGTAGCTTTAAGTTACACAATAATGAGGGGAAAAAACAGAGTAGATTACCGGCCTTCGACTCTGGTAGCATTCCAGTATAGAAAAAATATCCACCCGCTACTTACACATTGAAATCGATGCGTTCACAGTACATAACATTCACCCCGTCTGGCGCCTTACACCACTAGACCACCAAACAATTACACTGCACACAAGTGCTCTGACGGTGCAGAATTTTTGGCATTCACTTGTATGACCATACTTGCTAATTATTAATCAGTTATATGATGCCGTCGGCGTGTTAATTATACGAACACGGAAAAATACTGCTTTCTGCTTTACTTAACTCTTAATACCAGTTGATCTCGTGTTAATATGTATATTTACAGTATACAGAATGACATCATGGCTGGAGCAATGCAAGCTTCCATTACGGGATATATTACTTTCAGCAGCATCTGTAGTACATTTTCTAATTCTAAAGAGCACACATGTAATAAACCAATTACAAAAACTGCCTAGTGTTCATCCTTCAAAAAATATAACTCATTCACGAATAAATTCGCACCCTATGATGTTTACCGAAATCATGGGTAATAATTTCCAAAATTCATGCTAAGTCTTCTATTTTTCCTCCAGACAAACCATGCAGTGGCAAAAAATGTCTTATATCTGCAGTGTGTCTGATGGCCCGGCCACAACGAGGTTGGTAGATCCTCAACGATCTTCCCCCTTCTCCTATTTTTTTTTTTTTTAATGGTGGACAGGCGGGGAGACGCGGAACACCGGTACAGAAATAGGTATTTTTATATATAATCGCCGAAGCTCCAAGGCGCAAGGATCGCTTTTATCACCTGGGCTCAGTTTTTGATCCTTCTTTACCCTCTCTCAGGGTATAAATGATCCAACATCGAACCGCAACTGGGTGAGGAGGATTACAGAGCGAGTGTGTGAAGACAGAGCCAAGCCACAGTGTCTGGAGGGTCTCTTCCTCCGCACACCGCACCCACTTGCGGCCTTAAGGTGTTTTTGTGGTGGTGCTGAGTTGACTGGGAGGAGTCCTATGTTGGCCACAAAGGGATTACATAGTGAGTGTGAGAGACGTAAGAAATGGTTCTCTATACAGTACCATGGTCACCACTACCACCACCACGAGCCACACACGTCCTCATATTAAAAACTGTTACTAAAAATCATGGTGTACAGCTAATGGTTTACTGACTCTGAATTTCACATATACATATACTCCATAAGTCAGTAACTGAACACTGAGCAAGAACAGGGAGATGGATTTAGTACCACACTAAAACTTACAAAAATATCAGAACTGTTGTAAAACAATGAGTAATAATGTAGATTCAAACGTGTTTCACAGCACCTGGAAATGCAATTTAAATTTGCAAATGGTAGACGAGAATAATTAAGTGGCGGTTGTTGCTGAAAATACTGTCGAATATGCCTTTAGATCCACTGCAGGTCCTGATCATTTCGTCGAAAGGAAAATGATAGCTAAAATTAACCCCGTCCCATTCTAGCAAAGTATGAATGGGGAGGGTTGTTTGTAGGAAGAGTGATTGGCTGTTTCAGAGCCTGTGTATATCATCAGTAATATTGACAGGGTATGAGCATATGCTACAATATGAATGTGCATACCACCTCCATCAGCTTTAAATATTTGCCCCAGCAAAGGCTCGAACTCTAGATTCAGGGCACTGGAATCACGAAATGAGTATCCTAACCATCGAGCCATCTCAGCTCCCTAGCAGAAAGAAATGATATTTGCTCACTACACAAGATTTTAAAAAGATTCAAGTAAGAGTTGTTTCCCACAGTATTTCTTTCTTTCTTCCCTGCCTTCCCCTACTCTACTCTTTTCCCTCCCTTACCCTCCTCCTGTCTTGTCTCTGTATACTTTTCCCTCCCTTACACTCCTTTCTTGTCCCTCTCATTCCATTCCTCACTTCTTTCCCTACTTCCCGTTATCCCTCTTCTTCCCGATAAAGAGAAGTTCTTTTTGCTTCCCTTTATCGTCATCTCCTCTCTTTCCCATTCTTCCTTCATCTTTTTATATTGATTCACCTGCATGGCTGATTTCGTACTTTCCATTCCTGATACATAATCTTCCTTATGTTTCATCTTCTACTTCTCCTCCTCTATCTCTTCTTCTTCTCTTCATCTCTCCTTCACTTTTTCTCTTTCTCCTTCTGCTCGCCTGCCTCTCCTCTTCATCTCTCCATCGTTCGTCCAGGGATGGTCATCATCCATCTGTTCTGTTTCACACCTCCCTCCACTTCTTCCCCTGCTCACCACCCTCTTTTCTTTCTACTTCTCATCCCTTCCTGCGTTTCCTCTCTGCTTTCCTTTCTTTTTCCCTCTACTCTTTATTTCACGACTCCTCTGTCTTTCCCTCTCGACCGTTATTCCTTTTCAACCTCACCTCTTCTCTTCCCTAATCTCCCATCGTTTCTTTGCAGCATTTTACTTTCTTTTTATTTCGATTGCTTGAACTTTGCATATTTATTTTCTTGTAGTGAAAAAAAAAAAATCTCATAATCATTTCTTCCTCTCCTCCTCTCTCTTCCTCCCCCCTCTTTCCTTTACCCTACTCGTCTTGCTCTCTTGCCACTGCTCCCCCTCTCATGCACACAACCCCACTGCACTCAAACACAGCCTAAGCAAACCGAGTTGTCACTGCTCCATCCATCTCACCATACCTGCCCCCTAAGACCAAACCCAACACTAATTTGCAATGCTGACTTAGCGAGACATCCTTAAGCTGAAGGGACGCTGAGACTTTCAGTATCGTGACGGATATTTGTATTGTTGCTACCTCCTGACAATTTTTTAAGAAAGTATAATCCTTCCATAACAACGAACTTTTTTCTGTTCTGTTCACGCAGACTTCAAACGATTTAGCTTAGGACGACGCCCTTATTCGAAAGAACACTCTCTTGCCGTGGCGAAAGAACTTCTGTATCCCAATTCCTACTGTTCAAAATTATGACAATGAAATCGACTGAAGATCCGGAATGCCATGAAAGGCATTTTGCAAATAAGTTACATTATGGACAGGAATTTATTTTTGTGTCAAACAGATGGATAAATCATCCTGATACCTTCCTTTTCCTAACGTTTATATTAGAAATTTGAAGTCGAACAAAATTCATGTAACACAGGAATACTGGCAGTTAAATGAAAGGATTATGGTCGGTGTCACATGGAAAGATATGTAGAGACTTTCTTGTAAGCAGAGAGAAACGAAGGAGTGTCACCTCACAACAAAAGTATGCCAACCATTCTACAGATCTCTTTCTGAAATACATCACACCTTTCAGCGCGGATTCTATTGTTGCTTAATGCACAATCATTGGCCATAAAAGTAAAACCTCAGTTTGGTTTCATAAAGCAATAATTTTTTGCTGAGGCTAGTCTACTTGTGTACACTATTATGTAATTACCCAAGGAAGTTATTTGGACGAGAATTAGCAGACAAATAATTCAAAAAAAGATCAAAGGAAGTTATTCAGACGAGAATTGGCAGACAGATAATTCAAAAAACGATCAAAGGCAGCCTTTTTTCCTCTTTATTTTATTATTTGCTATGGACACACCTATATTATTAAGATACCTATCACATATTATATTCTTACACTGAACAATACCCGGAAGTCAAGGGGGTTACAAGAAACATTTTGTTGGTATGGACGGATCTAAGTATTTTATTGACAGTAATACCAGATGGTATCGTTTGAGTGTGAAAATTACATATAGTCGAACATGTAGCACTCCCATGGTGGATGGAAAGCTGATGACAGGGAGTGCTGAAGCTCCCGTTTCATCAGCCTGACCTGACCTGAACTTTTTCAGTGTTTCAATAACACAGAAAGTAGGCGGGCATGCTCTCCAATACAAGTTTCTCTAACTGTCAACACCAGACTACATGCACAGTACACACTACACTTCCTTTTCCAAAATTCAAGGGAAATTTATGACTACCGAACACAGTGCCTCGGAGTCCCCAGGGGAAGGGGGGGACCATAAATGCCCCCACCTACCTCCCCTCTCCCGGTGACGACTTGAGCTGCCTGGAACCACTGTCTGACACACTTCCTCTTCATTTTTGCAACATTCGCGGCCTTTCCTCTAACTTTCTCTCTGTTGAACACCACCTCTCCTCCTCTAAACCTCACCTTCTCCTCCTTATCGAGACTCAGCTGTCTGAGGCAACTAACAGCAAACCCTTTTCTGTATCCTCCTACTTTCTCTGTACTCATTTCAAACCCGAAGGTGGATGTTGTGTATATGTACGCAACGACCTATCTTGCTCTCGTGTTCCTGAACTTGATTCTTCTGAATTCTATACTCTCTGGCTTCGGCTCTCTTGTCATTCTCTGACCAAATATGTCTGCGCTGTATAATTATCTCCTAATTCTACTGACTATCAAAAATTCTTCGACTATCTCACTATGATGGAACATATTCTATCTATTTCTCCTTTCTCAGAAATCTTCATTCTAAAAGATTTCAATGTTCACCACCACTTTTGTCTCTCCTCTCCTTTCACTGATCCACCTGGTGAACAAGCCTACATCTTTTCTATCCTTAATGACCTAGAGCAGCTTGTACAGCACCCTACCCGTATCCCTGACTGCCTTGGAGAGAGCTCCAACATACCTGACCTCTTCCTTACAACTAATCCTTCTGCTTACAGTGTTAATATTTTCTCTCCATTGGGCTCCTCCGATCATAACCTTATTACCTTAACCTGTCCTATCACTCCGGTACAGCCTGTGGACCCTCCAAAGAAATGTCATCCGTGGCACTTTGGAGCTGCGGATTGGGAGGCCCTCAGGGAGTACTTGTTTGCTTTTCCCTGGAATGATTATTGCTTCCATGGCCGGGAGCCATCTGAGTGTGCCTTGCGCATTACAGAGGTTATTCTCTCGGGCATGGAAGCATACATTCCCTTCTCATATCCTTTGACTAATGCAAGAAAGCCTTGGTTTAATCACGCTTGTTCTAATGCTGTCCGTAACAAGGAGAGGGCCTATAAAAGGTACCGGAGCCAACCCACCCCTGAATCACATCTTTTTTATGTTTCTGACCAGAATCGTGCTAAGTATGTTCTTCGCTTCATCTGTACTAAATGCTCTCAACTCTTCAACTCGAATTCTTCACACTCCTTCTGGCACCTTGCCAAAAACCTTTCTAACAACTTTACCTCATCATCCTTCTCTCCTCTTTTCTACACTGATGGCACTGTAACTATTTCTTCTACTGATAAAGCAGATCTCTTTGCTCAGACTATCTCTTCCAATTCCACCTTAGACGATTCCGGTGCTGTTCCTCCATCACTTCCTGCCTCTGACTTCCTCATGGCTGACATTAAAATTTCTTCAGCTGATATGTTCTCTGCCATCACAGGCCTCAGCCTGATGGGGTCCCTCCTGTTGTCCTCAAGAACTGTGCTTCTGTGCTTACACCCTGCCTAGGTAAACTCTTTTGACATTGTCTTTCAACTTGTACCTTTCCTTCTTGCTGCAACTTTGCTCTCATTCAGCCAATCCCAAAGAAGGATGACCATTCCCAACCCTCTGACTATCGTCCAATTGCTTAAACACCCTCTGTCTCAAAAGTTTTCGAGTCAGTTCTCAACAGAAAAATTTTAAAGCATCTTTCCTATCACAGCCTTCTTTCTGAGCGTCAGTATGGGTTCCATTAGGGACGCTCCACCGGCGATCTCCTAACCTACCTTTCAGACTCCTGGTCATCCTCCTTTCAGGACTTTGGCGAAAGCTTTGTCGTTGCACTTGACATCTCAAAGGCTTTCGATCGAGTCTGGCACAAATCTTTAATTTCCAAACTGCCCTCTTACGGTTTCTATCATTCTATCTGTGCCTTCATCTCTAGCTTCCTTTCTGGTCGTTCTATAGCCGCTGTTGTAGACGGCTATCGTTCTTCTCCTAGATCTATCAACAGTGGTGTTTCTCAGGGCTCTGTCCGATCACCAACTCTCTTTCTTTTATTCATCAATGATCTTCTAAGCCGTACATCTTATCCTAACCACTCGTAAGCTGATGATTCCACCCTTCACCTTTCCATTCGGTTCCCGCAACGTCCATCTCAGCAGTTACTTCTACGAACAAGGGATGAGACTATGGCACACCTAATGTCTGACTTGGCTCGTATCTCTGACTAGGGTAAAAATAACCTTGTTGTTTTTAATGCATCAAAGACTCAGTTTTTACACCTATCAACCCGACAAAATCTTCCACTAATGTTTAATAATATCCAGCTCAATCTTGCATCATCCTTGAACATGCTTGGGGTTTCATTTGCTCGGGACTTATCTTGGAAAGATCATACTGCATCTCTCGTAAAATCTGTTTGCAAGAGATGAGATGTGGTAAGCTGACTTCGTGCCTTCTTTACCCCTGCACAGTTGTTAACTTTATACACGGGTTTTATTCGCCCTTGTTTGGAGTACAACTCTCATGTGTGGGGAGGCTCCTCAACATACAGCTCTTCTCAATAGGGTAGAGTCAAAGGCTATTCGTCTCATCAGCTCTCCTTCTCTTACTGGCTTCCTTCAACGTCTGTCTCTTCGCCGCACTGTTGCATCTTTATCTCTTTTTCATCGCTACTTCAATGGTCACTGCTCCTCTGAACTGTCTGCTTGCATCCCTTCACCTCTACGACAACAAACTCTCATCCCTTTACTGTCCAGTTCTCTAATGCAAGAGTTAACCGTTACTCCCAGTTCTTCATTTATGCAACAGGTCGGCTCAGAAAATGTCTCCCTCTGTATGTATTTCCTACTTCCTATGATCTCCAGTCTTTCAAACGCAGTGTGTCCAGGCATCTGGAAATGAATGGATCTTGAATCTGGCTGTCTTTCGTATTGTTTTTTTTTTTTTCTTGGGAGGAACGTTTTGCGGGCTTAGCCTTTGATTCCTTCTTCCTCGCATAATAAAGAAAAAAATAAATAAATAAATAAAACCAATTCTCATTTAGCCCCTTCAGTCAAAGACGTTTTATGTAATCTGTTCTGGTTTCTTCTAATTATTTTGTTTAAGTTAGGAGAGACATTTCAAAGAAGAAGAATTTACTATAGCTTACTTTGCATCAACCCCAGCACTACAATACGTCCTCCCTGAGAAAAATAAAATAAAAGTGGGCTATCTTAATGAAATGGAAACTCCTGTTATCGAGTCACTAAGGTAAGATTTATAAAGAATCATTTTAAAAATCCCATTATTCATTTCTCTTCATTTATGGACACATTTATAGCTGACTAATGTTTGTGTTTACTGGAATATTATTTTTTCTATGGACATATTAAATCCATGCATATATTTATAGAGCAGAATGCGTATCACTCAGTATATACAGAAATATATGCTGTAGCTATATAAAACTCGGTGCACAAATATCCATCGCCCACTTCAAATTGTGACAATAAAAATGCAAATGGTGTGTGTGTGTGTGTGTGTGTGTGTGTGTGTGTGTGTGTGTGTGTGTGTGTGTGTGTGTGTGTGTGTGCGCGCTACAGAGGCGTCAGTTTGTCATCGCCACCATCATTGCCTTTCACGCCACACCACCTTCTCGTGCATCATCGTTAGTGACCTGGGGGATATATGGCGGTGCTCATAAATGGTGGTGGGAGCAATACATCACACTCCTCCATCGCCACACCACACCCCCACGTACCACACCAACGAGAAAATATAACACTATGTTGGTCGATAATTTATGGAAGGTCATCTTTAACTGTCACATTATAATCCTGGTGCAAAAGTAGGAAGCGTGTGAAGACCATACACTGAAACAGATAAGTGCTCAGGATTAGGCACGATAACATAATGCTTCATACCATTTTAAACACACCATTTGCCTCAAGTTAGGAACGACCACAGTGATGATTATTAAATTTCCTTGATATATTTTCTGGTCGATTAACTTCCATATCCTGTTCATCACACGGCACATAGGCTATCCAGTAATTATGGACTAAATATTACCTTGAGATTAGGAAGTGTGTGTATAAGTGAGACTCTTTACCATGCAAGTAAGTGTCAGACTTCGGAGTGACAAACACAACTGTTAAAAACTCATGTTCAGTCACTTAATATTTTATTTATCTGGGCTGTAACTTTCTACTAGCAAAAGCCACTGGATGATGTGTATTATCAAACTCCTGCAGCAAAGCTGTTCCTGCTGAGGCACTGATCTGAACAAAGAACAGGCGAGTGAAACCAGGCACACAACGAACTTGAACACTTGTGATACACTTCTGTTTATGAAATGCCTCCTGATGACCACTTTCCCATTAAAATATGTGAAGAGTATCCTTCCTCAGGACATTAATGTGAGGTACAGTCAGATAAGCATATTTTGTCTTGCACTTTTGATACCATCGTGCCCACCAAATGACTTTAATTGCTTTTTGTTTGTTGGTGGTGGAGTCTCTCGATGCCTGTCAGTGCTTCCATCTTGAGGTTTAAAGCGACCATATCCTACGGTATGAATGAGAAGACTCAGTTGTTCATATCCTAAGATGCAGCTGGTGAAACGAATTGTAAGACCTACGAGTGAACAAATTCCTGCGATCACAAGGTGTTGGTCCCATTTACCCCTACGCCCTAGTACATTTTCAACGCAATTATTACTGAGAGATAAGCCCGGCAGAAGTTTCCTCAATAACTTATTATAGTTGGCAGAGAGTTGACATTACCAAAAGCCATACGTGGGAAGTGGTAACAACCATTTGAAGTGGTGAATGCATTCATATGGTTAGGAGACTTATCGTTTTCTTCCTGCCATAATCCCCAGGTGAAATCCAAGTTACAAAAGCGCCTCTTTCCCTCAGTCTTGGCAAGTATATCCTCAGGTCTCTTCGTAGCTCCCAATCAAACTTGGTTACTTTGATTTTTTTTTGTAATTCACACAAAACCTCAAATATCCAGAAATCCTCACACGTACAACTGAAGCTGAAAATACCGAATAAAACCTCTCAGTGATGCTGTGAGCTAACATATCCTTGGCCTTCCGCTTCACCGCTTCTCGTGTGGCATATGGTAAGAGATACTGTCTCTCTCGCATGGATTCAGGCTGTGTTAGGTAGATGGGATACCTCACAGCATTCGAACGAGCAGGTCTGTCTGTTAAAATATCACAAAATTGTTCAGCTAAGTAACAAAACTGTACCTAGTTCTTTATCTTCAGGTAAACCTGGGTTTATTTCCATGTTTCCGTGCTCTACCTGTATAAAGGAAGAGTAGTTCAACAATATCGTCCGATTCATTTCATTATCGAGCCCATATTCCCTTTAAAATCCTTCATCTGTTTCACCATTCAGCACTGATGCTGCAGTTGCTAGTTCTTTCCCCATACTTGTTCATGAAATTTGCATGAAAACTTTACTTCTTTCATTATCTAACTTAATCATGTAATCCTGGTCACCTATCCCTCTCAAGACCTCAAAGGGTCCTTTCCAGCTAACAAGCATTTTATTTTCACTTGAAGGCAAAAGAATCAATACTTTTTCTCATACAGCAAAAGTCCCCATTTGGGCTATGCTGTCAGAGTGATGTTTATACTTCTCAGATGACTCAAAACTATTCCTGTACAAGGTTACTCCTCTCGTCTAGTTAATTCGTTAGGTCTGTCATATACTGATATACCCTATAATGTAAGTTTCGCCTTTGGCATCACCAGCCCAAACGTATCTCAGTAAACTCATTGGAAACTTAACAGTTCTCCCAAACAAAAGTTCAAATGGTGAAAAGAGAGTGTTTCCTTAGGTTTCCTCACGATAAGCGAACAAAATTGCTGGTAAATACCTGTCCCAATCTGCCAGACGCTCTGACACATCACTATTAGCATGCTCTGACTCTTCCACTGAATCTGTCGTTTAGTCCATTTAACATAGGATGGTATGGGTAATGAATGTTTGTTTTACACTGATTAAACGACACACCTCCCACTTTGGCTCCAGCGAAATCTGAGACCCTCTGCCACTGAGAATTTTATATGGGAATCCCAACCTATAGAATACCTCCAACAAAGTCATTACTGCTAGTCCTATTTGTATGCTGAGTAGTGGAACTGCCTCAGGCCACCTTCTAGCGTATTTTCTGGTGTAGTCCAACACAATCAACAGAAACCTGTTTCGTTGGGAGGAGGCTGGTCAAATAGGACCAACTAGGTCAATGGGTACCTGCTGGATAGGTGTACACATCTGTGGCAGTTTACTCACAGGAACTTTACTGACATGACCCTTTGGCACTGTATGTCGCCATATGCCGCAACTCTGACACCACCTTGAGATATCCTCACTCCTCCCTGGGCAGTAGAAAGTACTGTACACTCTGTCCTCAGTATTTTGGGTATAAAGTACTGCTCACTCTGTCCTCGTTACTTTTGACATCCAAACAGCCTCCCATTAAAGACTCATGAGCTAGGCCTAGAACTTTGTTACATCATGATTTCGGAACCAACAATTGTCTCCTGTCCTCTCCATTATTCATTTTTAATATTCTATACCATCAACCTTGTTCCTAACCAACTCTGAATTTTGTATTACCTTCAAAATGAGAAATAAAAAATTGCAGAAACTCACCCTGCTCCTGCTCATTTGAAGTCAGTGCAACTAACCCATGTTTCTCCTCAGTTGCCATCTAACTTCACCAAAAATGTGACTGGCGTCTTCGGCTGCCGTCGGTGTACTCTTATTTCCACGGCACTGAGATAGATGTCAGTAGTAAAGCTTTCCCTGGCTCCGACATAGTTGACTCTTCCGATGTCAACACCTCTTACTAATCAGCATCCAAGGCTTCCAAATCCTCATCAGCTGATGGTGGAAGAGCTCAGGGCATGTTGCCTACAGAGACATAAAAAACTGCATAATTCATGCACGTTACTTCCACGTCACCAATGGAATAAAGAGCTTATATCCTGACGTGAGAAACAGGGCACACTCTGGCTGTACAATCAATCAGCACATGCCTCTTGACACCTCCAATCATCTGCTCTAGTGTTGTGAATTTGCTCTTCACTACATCAGCATAACCAGGGTTTCTGAGAACCTTCACTGGCTATCCACATATAAACCCACGAGACACCTTTAGACCTTCTTATTACTAAATCGAGTCAGACCCCACGATGAGCGGAACCTTCTCTCCCAGTGGAAGAGTTGCCACCTGTTCAAACCCCTCTACAAATAAGGGAAATTTCCCTCTTTCATACTACTTCTCTTTTGTGGCATGACATTCTTTGCAGTGATGAAAAGAGCACATAATAACGGGTTGGCTCATTCTAATTCCTTAACCCTAAAAACTTAATTCCAGAATCTTGGAAGTGAAACCCGGAGAAGACAGTATGACATGGAAAACAAATGGTGGACTAAACAAGGAAAATAGCTGAAAGAGCTCTTAAAAGGCAAGCAAGCAATCCTAGACAGATGGGTATAGCACTTAAATACCTTATTGAATAAAAGAAACCCAGTGGTACACAATATCAGTGATAACATCCCAAGTGATGCTCAGGAGGCAGATTTCGGTGTCTCACCTGCACTTGCAGGAATTGTTCTTGTCATGTGATCTCTAAAAAAATATTCATAACAAAAGCACTGGCCCTGATGGCATACCATCTGAACTAAACAGTGAGGGTGGCCAGTTCCTTCACCAGCACCTCCATACCCATTCTTCTAGCGTTGTAACTATCTACAAGATGAAAGGGGACTTCTTCGATTCTGAGAACAGAAGAGGCATCTCCCACTTTCTGAATGCTAACAAACAACTAAAGAAAATGTTATCCAGACAAACAACACATTTGACCGAGTCAACACTTCCTAAAACACAATGTGGGCTTTGGAAGAAACGAAACACCTGTGATATGATCCTTGCTGCCTGACAGATGCAGTAGGAATTCCAAAAGCGGTACCATGATTTATATACTGCATTCATCGATCTTGTAAAAGCATTTGACACTGGCAATAGAGAATTTTAATGAATTTCTCTTTCAAAAGCTGGAGTTCCAGACAAGTTTCTTACCATCTAGAAGAGTCTGCATGACAGTCTAAATGCTCGTGTGTCCAAAGGTGAAAACAAATCCAAACCATTCATCCTGGTTGTAGGAGGAAAGGAAGGATGTGTCCGACTCCTGCCATTTTCAATAACTATCTCACTGCATTCACCCTGTTTAGTCACCAACAAATGAACCCTGATAATGGAATGAAAATACACTTCCGTCCAGTCGGTAACTTATTTAATATCAGACGTCATCAAGCACAATAAAAAATGTGATGTGACTTGTTTCCTACAGCTACAATATGCTGATGGCTGTGTTGTCCTTGCACATAGGCTACATCAGAAGCCCTACAACCGTCTTACCATCGTTTCCAACAAATAGGCTACGATGCATTTAGGCTCAGAATAAATTTCATAAAAACAGAAATAATATAGCACAGAAACAACCCAGCAGAGCTTCTTACATTTCAGATTAATGGCGAAAATGTAAAACAGATGGAAAATTTTACTTACCTCGGAAGTGTGTTCACAGGTAAACATAACTTTGATGCAGAAATCCTTGCACGAATCAATCACGCCTCAGCCTCTTTTGGGCATCTCATTTCCAGAGTCTTCGAAAATGCCATCTTTAGGATCGAAATGAAGGTATCAGCATATATGGATGTATGCCTCTCCATTCTTTTATATTGTGCTGAATCCTGAAACCACCTACCATCGTCACGTTAAACAGCTTGAGCACTTTTTCACCAGAGGCTGTCAGTGCACCGTAGGACTCACATGAGAGGATAAAGTCTCTCCGTCATAAATTCTCCAGCAGAGGAAGTCAACCAGCATAGAAACCAAGCTGGCTAAAAAGCAGCTGAGACGGGTCGGACTTGTGATCTGCATGCCTTAGCACCGTCTTCCCCGCCATGTTTTGGATGTTGAACTCTCTGCGGCAGACTATAACTTATCGGGACAGAAGAAGAAATATAAAGATTTTTTAAGGACAAATCTGAAGAATTTGAACATCATATAAAAATTTTGAAACCAGTGCCTTGGACAGAAATCAATTACCCTCTGCAGTGAAGGAACCATTCATCATAGAGAAGCTTGGTTCCTGGCCAGAGAAGAGCATAGAGAATGGAGGCACATCCATAAGAGTTCTCCCAGCAAACCCGGATTTGGCATGCCGACTGTGCAGGAAAGTTTGCGGATCCAGGATTGGTCTGCACAGCCACTCAATTTGGCATCAAAGACAATTAGAAACACTGCATCCTTGTGGGTCTAGTAGGCATTATATACTTTAGCAGGAGGAACAATTTACAAGCTCCAGGCCTTTGGTTCCTTCTTCCTTGTATAAAAAAAAGTTCAGTCTGTGTGTGTGTGTGTGTGTGTGTGTGTGTGTGTGTGTGTGTGTGTGTGGTTAAACAAGTGCTGAGAAAACTGCAATGCACTGAGAATGAATGAAAGAAAAACCAAAAGGATCATACAGGCAGTGCAAAACCTACACCCTTATCCCTTGTGCCCCCTTTGCTTTAACTCTGATAAAAAAAAATAAAAATAAATTGACTTAATCGGGGAACCTAATACTGACCTTTTACCCTTCCTTTTGACCTGTACCTTTGACTCATTATTCGCAAACTTTAATATCTTTATTCTTGTTTTACCCTGAATCCCGCCACAAGGTTTAAACAACATTAGATGAAAACAGCTGAAATTTACCATGTCATGTGACAATAACGCTTAACCTATCGTTCTGGTAAGCCACCTGGCTGGTCCTCAAAGTCCTTTCTCAAGTATAAAGAAAATCTGATCTAAACTGTTGTACTTATTTTAATCATACGCAGACATACGAGTTGAACTTTGACTTTGATCTTTGACTTATTGTTCTCTAATCCTTTTGTTATTGTCTGACTCTTAACCGTTGTACGAAATTTGGTCAAAGTCGAATAAATAATCGTGAAGTTGAAATAGTCATTGATCTTCATTTTTGACCTGTTAGTCAAAACAGGATGTGGTTTCCTTCTTCCCTAACCCCAAACCCATTCATCACGTTTGGCTTATATCAGACCAAAACCGCTTGAGTTATATTGTTAACACCCACACACTGGTGCAAATATGATCTTATACTGTGACTTAGACCTTCGACTGATTGGTGTCAGGCTAGCAAAACTCACTTCATTGTTGCCTTACCCTCAAACCTTGCCCTAAGTCTGAGTAAGATTGGATGAAAATGGTTAAAAATTGTACTGCTAGATCAACGTTTGATCTAGTCCTGTGAATTTAACCTATGACGCATTGTTCTCCAGACAATGGGTGTCCTCAGTCGGTCACCCTTAACATTTCCACCAAGTTTGATTAAAATAGGATAAAAACTTTTGAGCGATTTTGTACACACACACACACACACACACACACACACACACACACACACACACACAAGCCGATCAAAACATAACACCCACTCTTACTTCGCAAGAGAGAGTGTAAACTGGATCCAGGTATTCTATTCAGAATACTTAAATAAATGGTATTGACGTCTTGAAGAACCGATAACAGAGTGCCCACGGAAGTGACCCCACATACATTCCCTCATCGAATGCCTTAAACAATATTTTATTTCCTTAACTATAAGCAGGACGACACAATGGAAGAGAATTATAACAGAGTGCAAACAGAAGTTTTTCACTCACGCATTCAAACCATCAGATCATGTTTGTTTCTCAAAACAGCCACAAATTTGTATATAGAAGTCTCATAATTCTACACCATGCCCTAAATGCCTGTGGGATCTGTGCGACCAAACTGATCCTGTGAATGTTTGATGATGCGTCTGTCTATCCGCCCAGCAGAATTAGTCTTGTGTAGGTCAGAGGTAAAGATGCGTTCCACTTTTATTCGTGCTGACAAGGGGCTGAAATGTGGTATCCGGGTTTGTCTGATGGTTGTTTTGAAAGTGTCCATCTGTGAACTATTATACAGTCTATGTTTTGAGATTCCCTGTTAGAACTGAGCTGTAAGGCGGCTCCTTGTAACTTCTCTCTTCAGCCATAGTGTAAGTGGATTTCCTTTTCTCCTTTTATTGTTGTTACTGTGTTTTACTTGTGTTTGCATATGCAAGTATTATACGATCCTGTCAGTCTACTCTCACGCAGTTAGAATTCAAAGAGCAGATGTCCTGGATTAAAGTACAGTCCACAGAAAAAGTGCTGTCATCTCTCCTGCTTCCTTTTCCATTACTTTATCAATCGGTGTGGTGAATCCACAGCAATCCAGCCTGATGGCATTGCCATGTACACATAAACTCATCAGTGTCGGTTGCTGCGGCTTAAGCAGAGGTGCTTTCAAGTCTTTGGAGAGAGATCCAGTGGCTGTGAAAAAACTTGATGTCGATTGTATATGCCATTTATACTAGTGGAAAATCGAAGGCTAATTTGTGGTATCTCTAATAATTCGACGGCCACTTACGAGATTTTTGCCTTCTTATCTGCCATTGCCATTAAAGAGAACTGTTCTTAACGCTGCTTGCACTCTGGAAGTAATTTTCTCCTTTTCTTGTCCTGTATGAGAGTTTCATGTGATTTTTGTCAGTTTTATGCCTTTCATGATGACTCCCGCCTCTGTATGTATATGACCGTACTGATACATGAATATCTATATATATATATATATATATATATATATATATATATATATATATATATATATTTAAAATGCTAAGTGAATCAGTGAAGGTAGTAGGGAAAGCTACTAGAACCAAAGCCAACAAGAATTCAAAAATGACCCTCGAGCTCATGAAAAGAAGAAAGTAAATGAGGATAGAAACAAAGAAATCAAAGTAATATGAAACGGAAGGAGCGGAATTACATAAACTTATCAACAAGAGACATAGAGAATGAGAGAGAAAGACAAACATGGGTCAGATGAAACAAACCATCAAAAAAAGAAAATGTTTGAAACAGGTCCTAAGAAAAATGGCACTAGGAAAGTAACAAATTATATAACTGAAAGATCATAACGGTGATGTCATTTAATGCAGAGATGGGACGGTGAAGAAAGTTGAAGAATTTTACAAAGGACTGAATGAACCAATAGCTAACTTTTCAGTTGACAAAAGTGAAATACATCAGGTAACACCAAAAGAAGTAAACATTTCTCATAAAAGTATGGAAAGAGGGAAGACCCCAGGAGGAGATGGAATAGTAGCAGATTTCCCGTCGGATGAAGGAGTAGAAGTATGAAACAGGCTTGCCCACTTATTTAATCAGTGTATAAAGATGATAAAACCTCCAAAACATGGTGTAGTGCAATAGTTATTTTCCTTTGCACAATAGATGACTCAAAAGATCTTAGCAACTATCGACCCATTAGCTTATTATTGGTCATTTACAAACTCTTCACTTAAGTCCATACGAACAGAATGGCAATAAACTTGGAAGAAAAGCAACCTCGTGAACAGGCAGGATTCAGAAACAGGTATTCACCTACTGATAATCTACACACAATGAACCAGCTAACTGAGAAAACTACAGAATATAATAAACCACTGTGCTCAAATTCTGTTGATTACGAAAAGGCTTTCGAATCAGTGGAGCACATAGCGATTATAAATTCACTGCGGGATGGAGTAAACGATGACACTGCAAAACCACCAGAAGACATTTAAGGAGGGAACTGCTACAGATAAATCACATAAAGACTAGGAACAAAATAAGATTGAGAAGAGCGTGCATCAGAGATATACAGTTTCATAAATATAATTTACAGCATACACAGATTTTTTTTTTTTTTTTTCAGAAACCTAGATTGAGCGAACGAAGGAGTAAATATATGTGGAGAAAACCAAAACCATTTAAGAATTGCAGATGGCATTGACCTAATCTCAGAAACAGTAGAGACATTGCAAGAACTCTTAAATGGCCTAAATAGAGAAAGTCTCAAAGTACGGCTAAAGATGAACCACAGTAAAACTAAACCAATTTTTTTTCCAAATAAACCAAAAAGTTTCATCAAAAATAAACGAAACAAATCATGAAGAAGTCTTGGAGTACAATTGCTTGGGGTAAATAGTAAAACTAACGAAACAGCATGAGAGCGAAATAAAAAGATGCATTACAATTCGATGTAATGCTTTCGGTAAACCTAGAACCATTATGAGAGGTACCATTGTCAGTATGTATGAAACGAAAAGATTATAACGAATGTATATTCCCACTATGATGTACGGTTGTGAGACCTATCAACTGACAAAATCGATGGAAAATCAACTAATCCGTTCACAAAGAGCAATGGAAAGTTGAATAGTAGGAATATCTTTAAGAGACACGAAGAGATCAGCATAGGTGAGACAGCAAACTAAAGTCAAAGACATTATACAAGTTATAAAAGAGCAGAAATGGAGGTGGGCAAGTCATATAACAAGAATAGGGGGTAAACGATGGAGCAAGAGGCTGACTGGCTAGACTCAAAGGGATATTAAGCAGAGCAGAAAAAGGCTAGACAGAAGACGGGGAGATGAGAGAAGTTTCAAGGGAAAACATGGCCAAATACATGGTCGGGATGGGCATCTATCAGTTTTATAATTTCATGCCCCCAGTTGATAATCTATGACTGTCTATAAAAATTTAGCGAAGGAAGCCCTGATAATCAGTTTCAAGGGTCTCACTGTCTAAAACGTGGCCCCAGTAAAAACCTAACATTTACTAAATTTCCATATTCTTAAATTAACAAAAAAAATATGGGACTGTCTTCTCTGAGAGGCGCCCATCCCTTTTCATCACTGCTCATGGGATGTGGCTATCAGGGGTCCCATCCTTTTTAAAAAGTGGCTGAGGTAAACGCCCATCAAAGTGAAAAATTTTGTTTCGAGGCGAAAAAAAAAATGTGCCTAATGGCTTTGCCAGAACTCTCAGGGTCCTCCCCCGCCCCCCTGAGGGGAGACCCTTGGTTGTTTCACCCTTCCCAAAACGTGGCCAGAGGGGGGGGGGGTGAATCTATCAGTATGAAAAATTTCATGGTCCTCTGTTAAAAACTGTCAGTACAAAGTGACGGCAGAAACCTACAGGAGCAGCCCTCAGGAGCCCCACCAACATTATAAGCTGGCATGAGAAAATTTCTGCAGTTGATCTAAAATTCCCCTTCTTAAGAAGGAGCTGGCTGTGGCAAATTGTTTTAGATGGAACATCCAGGGCCCACTGCCCTCATAGGGGTGGCCCTTAGAGTCCCACTCAGCCTGAAACCTGGCCTGGGTGGAGGTCTACCATTGTCCATTGCGCAATATTTCGTTTTCCCAACAGCCCTCCCATAAGGCTTGGACCCTCTCTCTTCAAGAGAGTACGGTAACTCAGTGAGTGAATGAAGGAGGGAGAGATGGATTGACAGAGTTGGGGACAAATACTATATCTAGCCGTCCCTGTGGGTGTAGCACAATTTGGGGCAGTAAGCAAGCAGTGGAGAGTAAGGAAAGTTGTTCTGGAGTTAACCACTTGTGTTAATGAGAGACTGAGAATACCAGTTACGTCATGCAGTAGAGAGAGCCGCAGAGAAGACAGAACTAGTAACTAATGACAAATGCAAGCAGAAAGCGAGATCAGAAGTGCCATGGCCTGTTATAATACAATAGAAGAGAGAGAGAGAGAGAGAGAGAGAGAGAGAGAGAGAGAGAACTTAAGAATAGAGGAAGTGATGATAACTGCAGTAGCCCACACGACCCATGTAGGCAGCTCCTACAAAAGTGGCTAAACTACAAGAATAAGGCATGGATAGAAAAGAAGAAGGCTCTCACCCACACACCAAACCCTCCAACCGAAACTGGCAGGAAAAGGTGAAAAGGAACACCACGCAGTATTGAAAAACTGCCCTGGACAATTTATAGGAAAATATAAAAGAAGAAAACAGACAATGCTAGTGATACCTGAAAAGGAAAAAAAAAAAATTAGTACCGGCAAGTAGATTCTTAATATATAACCCCTACTTGCTTGTCTTGAATATGTTTAAAACTTTCAATGGAAGGGGCAGCAACTACATCACTAGGTAGCTTACTCAGTTTGTCCACTACTCTCTAGCCCAGTCGTTCTTAACCAGGGGTACACATACTCTCCAGGGGTACGAAGCCTCAAAGTGGGGGGGTATTAGACATGCTGTGCATCCAGTACCGTACAGTATTTGCACTGAGTATTGGTTTTCTTAGTTGCATGTTGACATGACATTATGTGAAGAAATTGATATTTATAAACACACACACACACACACACACACACACACACACACACACACACATAGACACAGAATCACAGCAGATTATTATATATATATATATATATATATATATATATATATATATAGATATATATATATAAATCATAATCCGCTATGTTTCTCTATGTGTGTGTGTGTGTGTGTGTGTGTGTGTGTGTGTGTGTCTGTGTCTGTGTGTGTGAGTGACATACCCCCTGCCTGTAACATATTTCCCCTTCCCTCTCTTTTACGCCCGTGTTCCGTCATCTTGGCCTCACTCAATGAAGGTGTCTCCTCACCCTATTGCTCACCGCTAATCCCTTTCACGTCCAGGTGACACCAACTTCCCTCCGTCCTTTCATCACCCGACCTGTCTCTGCCCCTTTCCTCACCGACTATTTCCCGTCATTCCCTCACTTTTCATCCCATCCTTTCGTATTTCCTCTTTGCTGGAAACTTACCCTCCCCCCCTTTCTCTCCTACTATGGTTTTGTCTTTTACGATTCCGCTATCGACCTTTCGTTCTCATTTTCCCCCACCTGTATATCCCCCGATCCCAATCATGCATCATTTACTGCTCTCATCTCTCCTTGTATCTTTTTTGCTCGTCCCCATTCTTAATCTTCTTCTTCCTTCCTTCCTCTCATTTTACCAGTCTGGCATACCCTTCATCCCTTTCCCTCAGTATGGTTATATCTCCTCCCCCTTTCCCTTCCTTCGACGTAATCCTTGTCCTGCACTCATTCCTTCCTGACCCTCATTTCCTCTCTTTGCTCCCTCCCTAGCTCCTCCTCTTTACTCTTGCTCTCATTTACTCCTTCATCTAGCCCAAACCAAATTCTCCTCTTTTCTTTCCGTCCGTGTTACATCCGCTAATTTCCCTTTTTGGTACAGATCTCAACCCTATCCCTCTTCTCCCTTCCTTCCTCTAGTACTCGCTTCATCTGATCACACCAGTCACTTTCTTTCTTCACACGTTTCCTTCCTTCATTCTTATTTTTTAATTTTATTTTCCTCTATCCCCTTTCTCCCCACATTTCATTGTTCTATATATTTTTCTTCCTCACATCTTCCTTCCTTGGGTTATCTGTCAATCCGTCTCGACCTCTTTACTCTCCTTCCCTACTCCCTTCCGCTGTCTCATTGCCCTATTTCCTATGCCTCCCCACCACTCATTCTTCATTCATCTACTATTTACATCTGCTTCTTTTTTTAGTTGAGGTTTGTATACATTCAGAGCACCTCGGGGACAAAACGGCCCACTTGCATATCGGATAAAATGGAACACTGTGTCATTCTACCTCAAGGTGGTCCATATTACCCATCCATCTTGTGTGATAATACCAATTAATTTAATTATTTGTATTTTGCGTTTTAAAAATTATATATTGAGTCTTCCCCCCTCACTGCACACACAAGCTGCAACCTCTAGAAGTTGCAGTTATGAAGCCACTTTCCACATAATATACTGGAGAGGTTGAGTGCTGGTTAAAACAGCATCCTGGAAGATGTGTCACAGTGTTTCAACTAGCCACTTTGTTTGGGAACGCCTGTCTCAAATTAACAACGACCCAAAATTCAGCAAATGGCTTTAGGAAAACAGGGATCTACTCCCTCAACCGAAACATATTCGAAGATCATGGTTTTGTCCCTTCAGATGTAAGAGACCAAGATAAACCTAGTTCTAAAGATAACCAGACTCCTGTGAATGATAGAACTACAGAGGAACTTCCAAATGAATCTCAAAGGTTAGATGGAAATATCCAAGAAAAACAAAATGAAGTCCAAAGACCTGTTGACGCCACAACATACGATGCTTATAGGTACAACTAGGTTTTGACGAAACACCTGCCATTACTAGTACTTCTGGCTACATTTCTCCTTTTGAAATAAGTTCCCCACCTAAGGCAAATTGAACACTCGATTCAAAACGAAAATCAGCGGAAGCAGTATCAGAACACATATCATCATCCCCTTACAAACAGCGACTGGTTGAGTCTCAAAATGGAAAGACAAGAGCTGAAGCAATAAAGGAGACAAAGAGGAAGGTTACGTATGAAAAACAGCTTCAGAAGGCAAAGAAAACAGAAAGTCCGAGGCCTACACAAAAGAAAGAGAAGAGTAAACGAGTCTCGACAATACCTCAAGATGAGTCAAGTGAGTCCGATAATGATGACAACACACACTACCATTACTACACCGAAAAACACAGCAAAACATCAGAAGGGTTGATTCAGTGTTCTACCTGTATATGTTGGGCACATGATGATTGTGCAGGTGTTGATGAAGATGATGTTGAATTTGTGTGTGAATTTTGTAGGCTTACTTAAATGCACCCTTCGTTTATGATCTTTCCTTTTTGTTTTCGCCATGGAATAAGATGCAACTTTTGAGCATGACCATTCATTTTAGTTTTCAGCATAGAATAAGAAAAATAGTAATATTCAACAGGTATGAAATAGGCATAACTATTTTGCATCCAACTCTACAAATAATAATGATCACGAGTTTCTATTGTAATTTCTAATGAACATTCACTGAAATTTATGATTATCTTGTTTTGTGTGGGCAGAATCAAAATAATATCGCTTAGTTCCTTCCAGGGAACAAAGAAAATATAATTTTATGTCTTAAAAATATGTTTCTAGATGTTATCATCTCCTTACCATGGAGAGTCATATAACCCCACAGGTGAGGGCCATTTTACCCAACCCGTTGTACAAAATGGCCCACCAGCAAATGCTATTTTTTTTTTTTTTATGTGTCCGACTCTGGGCAAAGGCTCAGGGCCTATCTCTTGGGGGCAGTTGCCCATCCCAAGGCCCAGTAGTCCCCCTACACCTCCACATGTCACCACTTCGGCGCTAACACCCACCGTCCATATTGAATACATGCTAGGGCTGTCTCATACAGGACTGGTGTTTTGGTATTAGCGGGGGTACTTTTACATGTCGGCGGGTCATCTGGTATATCAGAAAAGTCTCCTTTTAGGAAATTCAAATCCTTAAACTGTTCCCTGCCTAAGCCGAGATTCGATCCTGGGTCCATTAGGACTGCAAGCCGCCTCTCTACCGATTCAGCCACTTAAATCTCAAAATGAAACTATTTAATTTTATTATTATAAGTTTATATGTTGGACTGATTAGGTACTCAGAAAATGGACTTAAACCTTAAGTGTGCCGTTTTGCCCCACCTTCCTCTATGTGGCATGGTGACTTTCATTTTAACTCGAGCTAATTTTTTATATCAGGGTTTATATACTATGATGCAAAACAATTATCCAGTAATTGCTTCGAAATATCACTTTCTTGTATACTCCAAGACTTCTTTCTATACTGTACAATACAAAACCACTGTACAGTACTTACTCTGAAAGATTACTTTCACTTTTCACTCAAACACTTGTTTTCTGTATCTGATGATACAAAGCCACTACAGAGGTTTTGTCATAATTATTTTCAATTACCTACCTTCCCTTATCCTCTCTAGCTTATGTATATTTTTTCTACAGTCTTACTTTAATGATATCAGTCTTTTTCGTAAACAATTGCCATAAGCCGTCCACCGTCTCAGGCCTCGAGTCATTGGATGACAACGTTGCACCAACAGTCCCATCCACAGAAATATTTTATTTCACTATAACATTTTTTTTTTCAGTTTTTATGCACAGAATTACACAACATATGTTACACTTACCCACACACCTATGAAGTGTCAGGCTGGGCGACGATGAGTATGGTTGTGAATGGTGGAGCATTGGCTCTACGAAGGCGAAGAAGAGAAGCTTGGAGGCCATAAAGGGTGGTAGAGGCACGTCACTCCACACTGTGTGTGTGTGTGTGTGTGTGTGTGTGTGTGTGTGTGTGTGTGTGTGTGTGTGTGTGTGTGTGTGTGTGTGTGTGTGTGTGTGTTCGTTTTCGTTTTTAAAGGCTCCAACGTGTCTACATGGATCTGTCTCCATCACCTAATGGTGGCTGTTCATGCTGCTTGTTCTCTGGCAGTCTCCCTATTCAATCCCTTATACCAGAGGTCCCACTCAATGACCTTGTCCCAGGTTCCTTTTCGGCCTGCCTATCGCAACCCTACCCCCCATCTTTCACTTTCTATACCCAACTGTCATCCCCATCATCCTCTCCACATGCTCCAAACCATCTCAATCTAACTCCCATTACAACACCAATACAGTCTAGTCCCATCCCTCCCTTCAACTCTTCCATCATTAACTTAGCCCCCTCAGGTCTTGCATTCAAGGACACATTAAACAATTACCTAATCATTGTCACTTCTGCATGTATTAGTCCACAAATAACTTTTTCCTCAACTGTCCAGTTCTCACTACCATACAGCAGTACACTCCTAACACATGCCGCATATAAAAATCCCTTAGCACGGAAGGAGAGCCCTCTCAGTGTCAGGAGAGGCAACAGCTCGCTGAACTTTTTCCAACCAATCCTCACTCACGCCACAGAGCTGGCTCGAACCCCACCTCCAGCACATAAAATGTCTCCCAAGTAGCAAAACTCTTCCACACACTCAAGAGACTCACCAGAAAAATCAATCCTTTGATGCCTGACAATCTCCACATGCTCTACCCAACACACCGTACACACGAAATCAGCATTATCTTGCGGTCTACCACTAATACCATTACATCTATCATGCACCCACTTATCACAAATACTGCCCCATATGGACTTACTTACCATGCCCATGCGGCAAACCGCACGTGGCTACTCTCCTTCTTTGACAGTACTGCCACCATCCCAAGATACCATCACGTTTATTTTATCTGCATTTACTCTCAAGCCCTTGTGCGCTATACCATCTCTCCAGTTCCAAAATCCTTTGTCCTCATCCCTTTCGTTTTCTGCAATCAGCACCAAATCATCTGCGTACAGCATCTCCGACGGGATTCCGTTTCTGAAGTCATGTGAGAGGGTTGAAGGACCATGATAAACAATAAAAGGTTCAAGACACCCCTTATGCACGACAACAGTCATGGAAAACTCATCACTCACATCTCCATTCAGTATCATTTGGGTGCAAAGACCCACATACAGAACTATAACCACCATATCCAGCCACTCCTCGATCCCAAGCTTTCTCATTGCCCACTTCACCATCTTCCTAGAGGCCTTCTCCAAATCAACAAAAACAATGTACAGATCTTTTCTTTCCCATATATTTTCGTAATTCTTTGGGACAGGGAATAGGGCATGAATGATCCCTTTGCCTGGCCAAAACCAAAACTGCATCTCATCAATATTCACTCTTTCTCTAATCATAATCTCTGGAATTCTTTTAATTACATTCATTAGCTAGTTTAAGTTTTATGTCTCTATAATTTCTTCTTTCCGTGGCATCACTCTTTCCCTTCTGTACATTTACAATGATAGTTTTCAGCCAGTCGTCTGTGAGAACACACTCATATATATTCGTATTTTTCAAATCAGTAACTATCCCCCCCCTCTTCCATATCTCCTGAGGTCATCAGCATTTCAGCAGTCAACCCACACAAACCTACCACCTTCCCCAGCTGCATCCTGCGTATTGCCCTACTCACAGTAGTAGCATGAATCAAAGGCAAAGGGCCAAACAATGGATCTGCTGACTCCAAACCTTCCCTGTTCCAGTCAGACTCCTCATTCAGCAACCAGTTATAATGCTTTCCTCAGGCGTCTTTCATATCCTGTCTTCACCACTACCTTTCCTTCATCATTCATCACACACTGCCCACCTAAGATATCCCTGTTTCCCCACTTTATCTGATTTGCCACCTCAAGTATCATATCCATCCTTTCAACACTATTTAGGTTTTCCAGTATTCTGTAAGTTTCTGTGATTCAAATTTTGCTCATTTTAACTCCTTTCTAGCACTATGCTTAGCAGCCAAGTATTCCTCTTTATTATACCCCATTAGCATTCCCGAAAAGCCTTCCTTTCTCCTTAACTGCAGCTTCCACACCCTCATCCCACCACCACCATGTTACCTTATGTCCTGGGGAGCCCTTGTCCATCCACACACTGAATCAGCAACTCTCAGGAGATTGTTTTTTAGAGCTCTGTACTGTTCATTAACACTTTTGTCAACAGCTACCTGTTCAGTCACCACTCCACTCATCTCACTACAGAAAGCATCCTTTACTGCTTGATTATTCAGCTTCCATATTTTCCTCCTAGGTGCATAGGTTCTCTTTTTCAGCACCCGCTCCTTAAGCACCATATATCAGTAATTTTTGTTGCTGCATTCACTCTTCACTCCCTATAACTTTAACATCCCTCACCAACCTCCTATCAGCCATTCTAACTAGGAAATAGTCAGTCTTGCTACTATTTCTCCTATGTACTCCTTCATATCCTTGAGCTGCTTCAACCACTAGACTATTTAAGTCCCCTCTCAAAACTACAGTCCCAAAAATCCCCCATACCAATTACCACACGTATCAAGCCATTCCAGAATCTATCTTTCTCTACATCATGCAAGCCAGCCTGTGGAGCAGAGGCCTATATAAGGGAAATAGTTGGCCTACCTCCCCCCCCCAAAAAAAAAAAAAAAAAAAATCGCTGATATATACATTTCATTCACACTCATAACATTCGTGACATATTCCACCCGTTTTTCCTTAACTAGCACACCCACGCCACCATATCCGTTTACACTTCCCTGCCAGAATAGCTTATTCATATAGTCCCTCCCAGCAATCATTCTGGCTGATCCTTCCCTGTGCCTAATATCCTTCTAGTCATAGCCTCAACTACTATTTCTGTTCTACCCTTCAAACTACATACATCCTGAGATGATACTCTGATACCCTTGGGTGATTTAGTTTTCTCAGGCTTGCTTTGCTTGTTCTCACCTTTTGCGATGTAAGAAAAAATGAAATAAAGGAGAGACAGACCACAGGTTTTGCCCACCTGCACAGTGCCAAGTCCAAGCATGATACCTGGGACCCATAGCCCATCAGCCGTGGCCAGTGGCTTTGACAGTGGCCTCAGAGCACCCTGACAGGACAGCTACATGGACACTGTCCAAGAGTGCCTTGGCACTGCAACTGTCCCTCCATTACGTATCCACTGATGGGACAGCCTCCTGGGTGCTACACCCAAGTTCAGGCTCCTCTCTACTAGGCAGAAGCAGCTGCCTAGGAACCGCAATTCCCTGTACCCTGTGCCACAGATCCAAGCCCCAACCCAGCCTGGTCCTCAAAACTATATCAGCAGAGCCAACGTCATGTCTCACTTCAAAATCGCCACTGGATAGCAGGGGCAAACTTTATTGTTCTTACGCTCTTGCTGGCGTCAGTTTTGTATTGCAGGGCGGTTCGTTGCGTGCATGTAAAGCGCGTGTAGAGTAGTACATGAGATACTTTGATAAAAGTGAGAGAGTGTGCTGGCCTACTCTCCATGTTAGTGTCACACTGAAAGGATCAGCAATGGGGGATGGTCATAACAACTGGTGACCAGAGAAACAGGAGCTACCACACTCCCCATCACCTGCATTTCCATCCCCCTCAGGGGTAACACCCTGATCAGCTGATGCTACTGCCTGCTTCCTATAAACAATATAACAATATACTGTATATATATATATATATATATATATATATATATATATATATTTTTTTTTTTATTTATTATCAGCCGTTGTAAGTCCTCCCCCAACCTTTTTCATGAACTCCTTGACTGAACTAATCTCTTCCACGTTTTGCCTGCAAGCTTCTCTCCAACACCTCTTGCCTGACCTTCTTCTGCTCTGCTGTCAATCTCTTTGAGTCCAGTCAGTCAGCCTCTTGGCCCTTTCGTTATCCCTTATTCTTGCGACATGACCTGCCCACTCCATGTCTGTTCTTTTATTACAGTATTTCTATAATGTCTTTGGCTTTAGTCCACTATTTCTCACCCAAGTTCATCTTTCCTGTCTCTTAAAGATATTCCCAATATTGACCTTTCCATTGCTCTTTGAGAATGGATTAGTTAATTTTCAATTGATTTTGTCAGTTTCCAGATCTCACAACCGTACGTCATATCTGGGATTATAATTTCGTTGTATAATTTTCGTTTCATACATATTGGGAAGCTACTTTTCATAATGTTTATATGTTTACCAAAATCTTTACATCCAGTTGTAAGGCGTCTTTATATTTCGTTAGTTTTAATATTTGTTCGAAGTAATTGTTCTCCTTGACCTCTTGAAGAATTCCTTGCATATTCTAACGACGCTCTTTGGTGTATTTGGATTTAACATTAGTTTTACTTCGGTTCATCTTTAGACCTACTTTCAAGCTTTCTCTGTTTAAGTCATTTAACATTTCTTGCAATGTCTCTGCTGTTTCTCAGATCAGGACAATGGCATCTGCAAATCTTAAATAGTTTAGGTTTTCTCCATGTATGTTTGCTACTTTGTATTCTCAGTCTAGCTTTTTGAAAATACTTTCTAGCCATGCTGTAAATAAAATTGGTGAAGTTGTATCTCCCTGACGTACGCCCTTCTCAATCTTAATTTGTGTGTGTGTGTGTGTGTGTGTGTGTGTGTGTGTGTGTGTGTGTGTGTGTGTGTGTGTGTGTGTTAATTTCACAATGAGTCTCTCCTGTTTTATGCTAAAGGGTCTGTTAGCCCTGGACTAGTTGCACGTCCCTGAGTGGCATTTTATGATCAGTAAATCCCAGCCATTCCTTGTATGCAACCCTTGTAAAGAGCGCCCAATTAGAGCACCTGAATCCACTTGACCGCAAGACGTTCATATGGTATATCACTGCCACTAAGCATTGCATATGATTTCTTGGGCTACTTGGATTGTTACACTAGTTGATCAAAAGTCTCACAATATCAAGTGAGTAGAAAATGTGCGACTTCCCCCTCCCCTTCCAATATTTGAAAGAATAATAAAATTTATTTAAGGTGAAGATGACGGTGGTGGTGTGGTGGTGGTGGTGGAGGTTGTGGTGAATGTAGGGAGTTCAATCATTCATTCATTGCCAGACGCCATGTATCCCACACGGGGTGGCCAAGGGCTTAGAGTTAATTGTTTTACAGGGAGGGGCACTAATCCTCCACCAACCCCACTTGACACGTAGGGATGCCAACAGCATCTGGTGTTCCCAGGCGGTCACCCATCCAAGTACTAACCAGACCCAACGTTGCTTAACTTCGCTGATCGGACGGGAAGTTTATGAAACTTTAAAAATATATTCCTATTCATCCCGGACACTCTGGCCAGTGCTCCTACACCAAGTACCTGATTTTATATAAAAATATAAGCAGGTATAATCTGTACCTGGAACTATTTGAAGATGGTCATACTGGCTACCTGACCCAGGGTGGGACAGCACTACACTTTGACATGGTCCTGAGGGGGCTCACTGCTACCACTACAGTTCAAAGGCTTTCCACTCACCACCCTGTTGAGTGGGTGGCGGGGGTTGTGAATAGGGAGGCATATTCACTTGAGTTATGTAAGAGGAGATCCAGGTCGGAATATAGATGGCATCAGAAATCTTGTTTCAGAGTATGTTATGATGTTTGCGTCGTCCTTCTCAATGGGTGAAAACTGCTACACCACTGGAAACTGATCAAATAACCTATGGCCATTGCTGGATGTAGGATATGATGAAGAAAGCCTGTATTTCTTTCACACATACTTATCGATTTTGCTGAAGTATCCGGAAATACAAAAAAAGTAACACACTGGTATTTTTTATAACTGAAGTTATGTAACCGATTCTAGGCCCAAACTAGGCAGCCCTTTTCGTGAGGCCAAGTTTTCCTCAGATGATGCTCACACCCATACACGTCATCTCTTGGGCAGTGATACAGATTCGTAAGTCCTAAATAATGCATGGCGGAATTCTTTTTTTCGCAGTCACTATTTGTATAGAGGATATTGTCAAATTCCGTTAGATCAGGATTTGCACTATAATCAAGATCATTTTGAGCTCATCCAAAAGCTTTTGGATATTTTTAATACACCTCTGACATTTCGGTACACTACAAATGCCTTATTTGCTAACATGCTCGGTATTACTTTTTCGGCTTATCTAAATGATATTATCATTGTGAGTAAAGACATTGCAAGTCATTTTTCCACACTATGTATAGTCCTTCACAACCTCCTCACTTCTGGCCTGGCTTAAACTCATGCTATCCAAATGAAATTTCTTGAAGTCGAAAATAAAGTGATTAGGTCATGTAGTACATGGTTATGGGATCCATGCCTTGTGAAACAGTTTTTGTTTGTCCGTTTGTTTTTACTAAAGGGGGAATATTTTTATAGCATGTTGGTGAGTATCTTATACATCAGGAAAAATTCTTTTCACGCAGGTCAGCCTCTAGTCATTCCCTTCCTCAGGTCACACAAATCCTTCCTTCTTGTAATCAGCAGCCAGTGTTTCGTTTGTTGCCTATTCCTTTCGTATGGAAATATGATCGTTGCAGTTAATTCCTGTTAATGTTGCACGAACATATTTACTTTGGAGAAACCTAGCAGCAGCTAGAGAAAGAGAGAGAGAGAGAGAGAGAGAGAGAGCGAGAGAGAGAGAGAGAGATAGAGAGAGAGAGAGAGATACTGTATATATATATATATATATATATATATATATATAGATATAGATATATATATATATATATATATATATATATATATATATATATATATATATATATATATATATATATATATATATATATATATTGTGGAATGTCTTGTCCTTGAACCAAGAACATTGTATTTTATTTACGCAAAGACTAAGCAATGTTATTCAGACATCACCTCTGCAACCGATCGGTTAATGACAACCCTGAAAGTACCCTTCGTATCGACACTTACTCTCTAACAGTACCCTCACAAGATTTTGTTCAGATTAGAAGGCTGTAAATCGTCCTATTGAGTTAAAAAGTCTCCACTAACCCTGTGACAACAGCAGGCATTGGCCTATTTCTTTCTTGCTACAGCCATACAGTGTTCATCAGCTTATCTTTGACTTCTCGTAACCTTAGTGTAATCATTTGTGGTATCAGGTCATTCACATTTCTCACAGACAACAACATTCGGCTACCGCCTTCATTCCTGGCAATCTCCGGCACTGATTCACAAGTCATTAGTTACGAGAATTATTAACCATTACACCAGAAAAGTGCGCTTTGTGAGCGGGTGATGCGTGAGCGAGCACCATGTTATCACAATTTCCATTTGATATATTATTTCTTCATGTTGGTAGCTGAACAATGAAAAATATACTGGAACGAAGGACTCTTTCTCTCTCTCTCTCTCTCTCTCTCTCTCATCCCCACCAGATGTCATGTAGTGACGGGAGAGGTAAAGAATAGTATGGGACTATTTTTATTTGTCTTGGAAATATTAAACCAGGTCTCTCACATGGAAAGAGTATAAGTCCCGGGTAGCTACCTCCCTGTCTCGCTATCTCTCTCTCTCTCTCTGTTCTAAGGCTAATCTCCGTCTCGACCTCTCTCTAGGGTCGCTTGTCTCCTTCTAAACTCTCCTTCCTAAAATCTGGTGTAGCAGGGGTGTGTCACGTATGTTCCTCATGGTTACCAGATCTTTTTTCACGAGAGGACTGCTGACAGCTAACTGCATCATCTCCTTACTGGCCGCTGTCGTCAGCTTTCCTCAGTGTTAAGAGTGTGTAAGCATGTTTAGCACTGCTCGATTCTCGCAGACACAACACCTTCTCATCATTTGACTTCCTGCTTCTATCTGTCTCTCTATCTATCTATTTATCTATCTATCTATTATATAGTCCTACATTTGCTCGGCCGCGCGAAAATGGCGTACCATCGACATTTAATAGTTATAATATATTAATATATACTACATACACATTATAATGAACTTATAAGCTAATTAAGTGAAATACATAATATTGTAAAGTAACATAATTGTATGAATATTGTATACATATATTATTCATAGTAAATAGTGATTATTCAGTAATGTTACATTTTAAATAAGTTGTATACATATTTGAATAAATGCATTAAAGTAAATTATTTAACTGTAATACACACACACACACACACACACACACACACACACACACACACACACAGTATATAATATCCATTGTAACATCGATGAGGTTTGAATATTCAGTGCCTCATTGACTTACTATGGAAGAAACTCACACGTGTAGTTTTCAACTTTACTCTCGCATAATAGAAGCATCGCACTGTACAAACCACCTGGAATGGTAGCCGGGTAGCTTCAGCAAACTAAGGCAAACTGTTGGCTATCAATCGTAGAATGAAAGTATGAAAACAGGGTGTTTCTCCTGGAGGATTTCTCCAGGGATAATTTTCGGCTATTGATTAAGTTAAGATTCGCTCACTGAGTACTGTGGAGCACATAATATGAAGCGAAGAAAACTGAAATTCTTATTATAGCTTTTTTTTTTTTTTGTTAGCAACATATGTTCCAACGGTACACTAGTGCTGGTTTGAAGCGAGGTGCCGTAACATTCATCACACGCACAGTGCTAAATTCTACAGCCTCCGCTGCCAACTTGCGATCTTGATGAAAGTGAAAAGATGAAGACTTGATTAGTGATGAGATGATTAAAGCCAGAAATGAGGTGTTTCCCCTTGATGAATTCACCAAAACAGCAAAAACGTTAATATAAAATTATAGGCAGAATCTCCAAGATTTAGTTGTTAGAGCAAATGATAAAAAAAAAAAAAAAGTGTTAAAATGGAAAATCTTTTAAATTATGATTTCGTAATTTAGGCCTTCATTCATCGATTAGAGCCGAACACTCTATCGCAAATTCGAGACATTGTATTATTACTGGAACTCGCGACATTATACTATTATGGGAACTCACGACATTATATTATTATGGGAACTGGAGACATTATATTATTATGGAAACTGGCGACATTATATTATTATGGAAACTCACGACATTATATTATTATGGCAACTCGCGACATTATATTATTATGGCAACTCGCGACATTATATTATTATGGGAACTCGCGACATTATATTATTATGGGAACTCGCGACATTATATTATTATGGGAACTGGCGACATTATATTATTATGGGAACTGGCGACATTATATTATTATGGGAACTGGCGACATTATATTATTATGGGAACTGGCGACATTATATTATTATGGGAACTGGCGACATTATATTATTATGGGAACTGGAGACATTATATTATTATGGGAACTAGTGACATTATATTATTATGGGAACTGGCGACATTATATTATTATGGGAACTGGCGACATTATATTATTATGGGAACTGGCGACATTATATTATTATGGGAACTGGCGACATTATATTATTATGGGAACTGGCGACATTATATTATTATGGGAACTGGCGACATTATATTATTATGGGAAATGGCGACATTATATTATTATGGGAATTCGCGACATTATATTATTATGGGAACTGGCGACATTATATTATTATGGGAACTGGCGACATTATATTATTATGGGAACTGGCGACATTATATTATTATGGGAACTGGCGACATTATATTATTATGGGAATTCGCGACATTATATTATTATGGCAACTGGCGACATTATATTATTATGGGAATTCGCGACATTATATTATTATGGCAACTGGCGACATTATATTATTATGGGAACTCGCGACATTATATTGTTATGGGAACTCGCGACATTATATTATTATGGGAACTCGCGACATTATATTATTATGGAAACTTGCGACATTGTATTATTCTGCGAGTCTACGAATGCTATTGGAAATTCCATAAGACTTAGCTAACCCTCCCGCATCAGCACTCCGATTGGTATAGATTTTTAAAACATTTACCATTGTTTCAAGAGTGACAGCCTTTATGCGCAGACAGCAGTGTATCACAGAACGAAATTAGTAGATATATACCGCTCGCCCCGCCCCTGTAACTACAGGGAGAGGAAGCTCTGCCCTTTTCCCGTGATAACCACAGGGCATCCTTGAGGGCAGACTCAGTGCCCGGCAGCCACGAGAAACGGACTTATTCAACAGAGCAGTGCAAGATGGCAGTGATCTGCGGTAGATTACCCAGTCTTCTTGCACTTTTGTGACACCATATCACTCCAGCCAGCGGCCCCGAGAGGTGGACGTAGAATAGCATTCCGATCTTGGCAGCAATTAGCAGATCAACCCAGTCTCGTTGCAGTTCTGTGACTCTATATCACTCCATTTACCATAATTTTCTTTCTGTTTTCTAGATTTAAGATTGTTAGGTAGGTTGATTGCGTGAGAGTGTGAATATACTTGCTTGAGCTCTCTTTCTAATGTAGGCATTCATTTTGTTGTTATTAATAAATTCACAGCTTTTCTTTTGAGCTTCTTTAAATGTAAAGTCGCGTTTCATTCTTCCGAATTGTTGTAAATTTACTTACTCCCAGCTTGCACAAACTTTTCTTGATTATAACCACGACTGGCAGTCAAGCCAGTTCTTTTGTATTAATTCGTAATAAAACCGTTACGCAAGCTAGAAGAGGTGAAAACATGAGCCTGGTGTAGTATGATTAAGTTCCAGGGTAAATTATTTATTGTCAGGGGGCAAGGCTCATTCTTTCGCTTAGAGGTCGACAGTACTCATTAATTTAGCATCCGTGAGTAATTATGTGTAGGCTACTATTTGAAGAAAAAGTTTATAAATTTCTTGCTTTCAGCGATCAACGACGTAAGCCTAATAAAGTAAAATTTGAAAACTTTAATCCCAGGGTCAAAAACCCTGTTTAAAATTTTCCCTCTGTTTCTCTTTTGACTGATTACCGCACTCCCCCTTTGACACACTCCCTTGGATAACTCGAGATTCCAAGGGGCTCCCATGCCTTTATGGATGAGTTTTTAGTTGATAACGAGACTTAATGAATGAATCACAGGTAGAAAGAATTTCAACTCAAATTTACATAAGAATAAAGTTATCTTCTGCTTAGCGAGACGGTCGAGCCAGGCCAGGTCCGACCGGGCCTCTCAATTCCAAACTTAACTGAGGGTAAAGATCGCTTGCTCTCTTCGTTCGCTCTCTCGTTCGTAACCACAAGATGTCTCCCGTTGATTTAATATACTCGTTTGAGAGTACCAAAGGTACTATAAAAAGGGAATTCCTCACACTGAATGAGTTAATGGAGATTATTCATGTCTTCATTTCAGGATGAAGATTCTTTTGTCTAAAAGTAAAATATTATGTGGAAACCTAGAGAAAATGCTGTGTGTGTGTGTGTGTGTGTGTGTGTGTGTGTGTGTGTGTGTGTGTATATATATATATATATATATATATATATATATATATATATATATATATATAGGTTTCATTGAGGTTAAATTAAGATAACTCAGATGCTCTGGATTGGACTTTAATAAGATGAGTTGTAACCAGTTTTGACCTCGGATACCTTTAATACTGAAATGATAATTATGTTAATAAAAAAAACTATCACTTGGCGATAGCTTGAATATAATTCATACATTGGTTTAGGGTTTGAGTTTGATTTGCACCTGAAAGAAGAAAAAGGAAAATTACAAAGAATGAATTTAATATGAGAAAAAGAATGTACTTAAAATGAGAAAAATAACTTAAAGAGGCTTTCTTAGATAATGTGGTTGATGAATACAATACACATAATGTCCGACCACCTCACGGTTGAATCATTAGTATCTTGTTACAGCTACCACAAGACTATCTTATTCAGCAGAGAGTGAGTCACAGGAGTCTCAGTGCTAAGATAATAGGCAGCAGAAGAAAGGCTGACGGAAGGAAAAAGGAGATGACTTTTTGATGGGGTACGAGCTAATGAGATTAATGTGATTTGCCGTGATAACCGTGAAATGCTGATGAGAGGAGATGGAAGAAGAGGTAAAGGTGGGGTGATGAGACAGGGCTTGATGCGCTGGGTGAATAGATTTCATGAGAGAAGAAGACAGGAGGAAGAAAGAGGAGAGGACGAAGATAGGAGGAAGTATGGAAGGAAAGCAGGAAGTCTCAGAATTTGATGCTTTCTGAATGGATAACATGAACGGGAGGAAAGTAAATAAGACGATAGGAGGAAATATGTAAAGGTGGGGTGATGAGACAGGGCTTGATGCGCTCGGTGAATAGATTTCATGAGAGAAGAAGACAGGAGGAAGAAAGAGGAGAGGACGAAGACAGGAGGAAGTATGGAAGGAAAACAGGAAGACTCAGAATTTGATGCTTTCTGAATGGATATCATGAACGGGAGGAAAGTAAATAAGACGATAGGAGGAAATATGTGAAGGAAGGGACAGCCAAAGACCGAACAGAGGAAAAGAGACGAGGGAGACAGTGGAAGAAAGATATCAGGAAAAAAGGAAAAAATATAGAATTTATTGCTCGAGCATTTGGAAACAGTTAAGAAGAGAGGAGGAAAGTAGGTACTATGAAAGAAAAGAATTTAGGAGGATGGTAGAAAGAGACATTGTGGGCGGTGGAAAGGAAGAAAGAAGACAGGAAATAACAAAGGAGTGGTTAAGTCATGGACGAAGAAAAAGATAGAGGAAATGGCAAAGAAGGAAGAAATGACCAGGAAAGGAAGAAGATAGGAATATGAACGAAAAGAGAAGTAGAAGTAGAATGAGGCGGGACTGATAAGGAGGGTGAATGGGTTGATTAAGCAGGAGGAAATATGTAAGAAAAAGAGAAAGGGGAAGCAAAGAGAAGTAGGCTTAGCCATTGTCGAGCTGCAGGCTTATTATGAGGCATAATGAAGGTCTGCACGGGCAAGGATGCAAGCCTCATGTAAGGTACATTTTACATTGGTTATAAAAAAAAAAAAAAAAATTCTCGGGTGAGCTAAGATTCCTTACAAAGAATCAGCCAGACCGAGGTTAATTATAAAGGCAAGAAGAGGAAAGACGTACATATGAAGAAGAAATAAGATGAAAAGGATAAAAAAACGAAGACTGGTGAAAGGGGTAGACGGTAAGATGAGAATAAGAGGATAAGGAAACTAACAAGGCGAGAAGGAAGGAAGAAAGAACGGGGGACCGTATAAGGAGACAAGGAGGAATGGACAAAAAAGTAAGGTAGAGGGGAAAAATGAACGAGAGGAAAATTAATGGCATCGGGAGGTAATGTTACTGAACGAGGAAGCCGTGAGACCAAAGTATAACAAGAGGCGATGCCAAGACATAGCAAAACCCGTCCCCGGCAGGCATTTTAGTGCTGACGTATAAGCACAAGATATCTAGTCAAAGATGTCACATATCAAGTTTGGAGTAAATCTGGTGATTTTATGTCCATTTGAAATTTTAGGTCTGACCCATCTGACATCCCCCGCTAACTGGGGGGTGACCCCCATGATGTAATGAGGCATGTTATAGGATGCAGATATGAAAGTTGCAACATTTAGGTTTTGATTTCATGTCGATATAACGAGTTTGAAATAAGTTTTGGCGAAAAAACGATTTTTAGTCTTTTCTTGTTTAACATTTCCTGGGCCTACAGCCTGTGCCTCGGCCCAGTTTGTCCCAGAATTTAATCACGTGATCAGAGCGTCATGACTCAACCCTGTAATTTTACTCAATATAGCACCAGTAAATTTGTTAACAGAGACAGACAAGCAAACAGACAAATCGAGTGAAAACAATACCCTCCACCGAGCCCCTCCGGGGCGGGAACGGGTAATAAGAAAATTCAATTAAACGACGAGAGGAAAGAGTAAATGAATGGCATGACTATCCATTTTCTGATTTTAGGTTGTGGTGATCAAATGCTCTACTTTCATCTGTTTTCTTGTGTGGGAAGCGTGCTTTTTCTCTCTCTATGTGTTGCTTAACACAGTCCTTTTTTTCTCTCTGAACACTACTGTGTTTACGTTCCATATAATGTTTAGACGGTACTGATTCCATAACCTTTAATTACTTCTTCACTCACAGTAGATCTCGCAGCTATTTTTACTGTCTTCAGTTCCCTACACAAAATTCCTTTCGTCAGTCCATCCAGTCACTCCGGCAGTCATCACCACTGTCTCACAGTCATTCCGTCTCTCATTTTTTCTCTTGTTTTTCTGTCTCGCTGTCTATCCCACTTTCTTCCTGTCTGCCTCTGCACAATAGTTCTTATCCACAGATCTCTCATACTTACTAACCGCTACACCAGCCAACCAATCACACCAACGTTTCCTAGTCCAGGCTTCATTTGCGTGAGAGAACTGGAATCAATCTACATTATGTGAAATGTCAGTATATAAACATCTCAGTCACCCGGCACCTCCATGACATAAAAGAGGACTGTGATGGAGGCTGGGATCCTCTTTGCGAAGGAGACAGAGGGAGAGAGGGACAGGTGAAAAGAGATACAGTTAGTAAAGTTGGAGAGGGAAAGGATGATACAGAAATCTGAGACCTAGAACACTTCGTCCTAGAGTTGTAAAAATGTATCAAGCCATAAAGGAAAATACTATCATCATAATTATCACAAATGGAGACTTATATCTTACCTCTTTACAACGAGACATCCATCGAAGGTGGTAAAAAATCGTCTGATGGGGACAGGAATAAAAATGCTTTAGTAAATCATTAACACTGTGAATGCAAGACAGATTAAGGGAAATTATGTAAGAGGAAACAGTTTTGGCTGAACAGGGAGTCAAGAGGTAAGGTTGAAATAGAATCATGTAAATGCTTAACATGCAAAACAGTGATATTTATTACAGGGTTATAAACACACGTCTCAAAAATACGAACCAGACAGCCCCATACCGATTATAACATGACGATTAAAAAAGATGACAGAAATTATTGTGCGGAATATTAAAAATTGGACGAAAAAAGTAACTCAAGAAATGAAAACCCGAATAATAAAAGGCGAAAGTGTGGAGGGATTTATATTAAGGAAAGCAGCGTTATTGAAATGTTCTGTTTTCTCTTCCTCCCCCTCACTTTCATCACTCCCACCCGCTGTCTGAATTACGAGCCGATTCCTGCCACCAGTTGCTCCCGTTCACCGTATTTCAAAAGGCACACACACACACACACACACACACACACACACACACACACACACACACACACACACACACACACACACACACACACACACACACACACACACACACACACACACACACACACACACACACACACACACACACACACACACACACACACACACACAGTTTAATTTATTGAAAAAAGAGTACATTTATTACGGAAAAGTACAGAATACATATTAATTTGTCCAAGTACAACAAAATCCTTTATGTGCGTCCATTCAAGAGAGAGAGAGAGAGAGAGAGAGAGAGAGAGAGAGAGAGAGAGAGAGAGAGAGAGAGAGAGAGAGCGAATCTTCCACGAGATAATACGAGAGAGAGAATGTGAGAAAGTCCTTCATACACACTGATTATTGTTGTTGTTATTGTTGTGGGCCTAGCCCTGTACAAGCGAATGTAAGGGAATGGGATGGGTAACAAGAATGACACTAATTCCACACAACCAGAGAAAGAAAGAGAGAAACCCCGAGCAAGAATGCGTGGGAAAAGATCTGACGATGTGAGAAAGTCACTGAAGCATATAATCACAAAAAATTAGAAGAGGAGAAAGAATAAAAAAATGGGAGATCGAGAGAGGCAGAAACAGAAAACAAGGGTAGGAATACAGGTAATTTAAGAGAGACAGACACGCAGACAGACAGACAGACAGACAGACTAACAGAACACCCACCGGTCAGAACACACGACAAATTTTCAAAAATGCTAAAAAAATGGCGTTTGTGTCTCGCCACAACTTATCTTGCTAAACCATCCTGTCGTTCCATACTCTTACCATTTTTAACCATTTCCTTCGCTGAGACCACACATGATCTTCATCAATACTCCTCGCTGAACTATAGGGTAAAAGATGTAGATCCTTATTCTCTTTGGCTTTGGAGACGCCCTTGCACATCGTACTTGCCAGACTGGCAGAGGATGGCAGAGGAGGAAACACACATGAATCCTTGGTCTCTTGTATTTTGGAGGCTCCCTGGCACTGTATCTTTCTTTACAACTCCCCGTCCCCTACTAACAACCCAGAAAACCCATTAGCTTCGATTTGAGAAGTTCCTTGGCATCTCTTCATTTGCTCCAACCCTCCCCTTCCCAACCTCCACTACATCTACTTCCTCTCTTTCTCCCCTTCGCTTTTCCTTCACCCTGTTATCTTCCCTTCTTTTCTTCTCTACTTATTTATCCCCTCTCTTCTCACAAATCTTTCTTCCCTCTCGTCCTTCCCTTCCTACTCTCCTTCCTCCTACCTTTCTCTAACTCTTCCCTCTTCTCTCTTTCGCCCTTTCTTTCTCTCCTTCTCTCTTTCTCCTCAGCCCTCTCTACCTCTTCTTTCCTCTCTCGCTTTTCCTCCTCATGTGTTCCTTTATTGCTTTTCTTGCCGCCGCAGAGAGAGAGAGAGAGAGAGAGAGAAAGAGAGAATAAGGTATGGCTCCTCCTCCTCTTTAGTTTGGAGGCATATTGCCAACTCTTCCTTCGCCCCGAGAAACAGAGGGGGAGAGGGATATGGGACTGCGTGGTCGTGGTATTTAAGGTTCCCTAACACCTGTTAATTAGAAAATTATCAAGATAATTGTTCGTGTCTTCTTAGCTGTCATTGATCCTAAAACGAATATAATTTCTCAGTAGATACAATATAATTCCATATAAATCATCATTCTGAAGCGGTTAGACACACTGTTCACTATTTTTTTTTTCTCTAGGATGGCGTTGTATTTTAATCTGAGCTCACCCAGAGAATTTTCAACTTGTGAGAGACATGAGAGATCACTCGTGTTCAAGGGGTTACTGGAGATCCCTTCACTGCCGATGGTCCTTCTTGACGTATAAAGAAACTACGCGGAATTAGCAAAACTTTGATACCAATATTGCCTCTGCATTCTTTGGTGTTTAGGAAGGTACCTTTCACATCATCTTCAGCTTCCTCAGAAAATGTTGACAGCGTGCGGTAATTTTTCAGCTTGGTCTGATGGAAATACTCAGAGAATCGCACCACCCCTTTGGGGTTTGTCTGGCCTCGTTCAAAGTCAGGTGCTTCGTTGCTGCTGAGAACTAGAATAGCTACATTGAATTGGGAAACTTATATAGGAATTTTTCCAGTCGACCTTGTCTCTTGGTGATTAGACGATACGACTACTGTCTGTGGACCTGCTTTGTATTGTTGCACCTGATAACTGGGATATAGAGGCTTCTTTGTCCTGGCTAGGCAGTGTTCCTACTAAGGTATGATGTTGCTAATATTATTTTAGTCTGTTAAACATCTGCATTTATTGCATGCATAACATGTAAGACAAACTCACTGAGAGCAGCAGTTCATTTAAGGTATTTCTTTGATTCTGTTTCCGTGTGTCGTGTTCCGTGTCCAGCATCTTGTTTAATATTTTTGTCTAGTTTTATTCCTTATTGTGTCCATTTCAGTGTATTCAGTTCTGTGTCAAGTTCAGTGTGTGCAGATCTGTGTCCAGTTCAGTGTGTCTAGTTGTGTGTCCAGTCGTGCTCAGCTCTGCGTCAGGTTCTGTGTCAATACCACGTATGTGGTATTTTGTCTTTGTCCAGACAAAGTCAGTTGGGACTATACTGTCTATCATGCCTCTACCTTTTATCCATCACTGACTCAATTTGCATTGATCGACGGTCAAATTTGGGCTCATGTACCCTTCCTCACAAGCCATAATAGTGTGTGTGTGTGTGTGTGTGTCTGTGTGTGTGTGAAAGAAAAATAGCTTTAGCTAGGGCGAAAGTAGCAAATATTACTTAATCTTTTCAGTTATGAGTGCTTTATGTTGTGCTTGGATAACGTCTGGTAAGGTGTTGTTAGTGTAGGAAAATTTTGCAAGTGTGGCTAGGTGGATTTTTTGTCTTTATTTTAGGGTAAGTTAGGTTACGATAAGTTATATACTGTATATACGATAAGTTATGCTCGAGGCTGTGTTGACACACGAGGTAGTAGATTACTTCAAGGCTGAAGAGATTATTTATGTAACAAGATTGCTAGGTTGGATCATGGAATGCCCGACTTTGTTCACTATTTTAGACTGGGTAGAATGGATAATACAATGTAATGAGTAAAAAACTAAGGTCTACATTTACAAAGTTAGTCCCCAGATAGGTTTGGTATTACTACCTTATGGAAAAAAAAGAATTATAATCGTGTGTATGAGGAGGGAAAAACAAACGTTTCAAAATGAAAGTATCGAAGTATGGCTTGGAGAGACATCACTATTATCAGCCCCAAGATGTGAACCATTTGAGCATTCGATCACATATGTTTATATATGATACCTGCATGTGAATAAAAATGGGAGGAAATGGAACACACGCACACACACACACACACACACACACACACACACACACACAAATCCACTCTATTCTATCCCACCATCCAACTTTCAGCGATCCTTTCCGTAGTTATCCATCATCCGATTACTCCACCAGGTCTGTACCATTTACAAGTGTGATGTGACAGCTTGCCATTACGCCGAAGGATTTGCCTGTAACACACTTGTCATTGCGTTGAGTAGAACGTGTGTGTGTGTGTGTGTGTAATTCACCGGGTCGGTCAGGATCACCTGATGGTCGCGATCGTCAGCTTTTACTCTCTCGGAAGGGAGCTGAGAGCTCATATAGTCCGATCTAAGGGCAAGGCTGTGTGACCTTCACACATGCACACACCCGTCCCCTTGCTCAAGGGAGACAGTAACCACTCACTTCGTCAGTGAAACTTTTCGCAACCTAAACGAGGCGCGAACTCCCGTCCACCAGTTGGCAAGCGGGAACGTTACCACTGCACCGCGAGCGGTGTGTGTGTGTGTGTGTGTGTGTGTGTGTGTGTGTGTGTGTGTGTGTGTGTGTGTGTGTGTGTGTGTGTGTGTGTGTGTGTGTGTGTGTGTGGTTTAGGGTCGTGTTGAGTGGCTTCGGAAATTTCGTGACACTCAACTTATTTATTCTGCACAGATTAGTTCAGAGTCTTGTTTCTTACGTAAAAAAGTCCCCGTCAGTATTATCATAACAGTTGTAAATAAAGCAGTCCTCTCGTCTACATACATCTTGGTCTCTTTGGTCACACCCATCTGTTTTGCAATACAAAATGGTCAAGCAAAGCATCTTTGTTTTGCTGTGGCCGTATCTGTTTATCTCATTCAGTTAACGTCGTGTATAGTGCGTTTTGTTTTTATGTGCCAGTTTCTTACGTCTGTTTGTAGTACCACCTCACCGATTGCATCTCGTTTAAGATGATGATGATGATGATGATGTATATCCTGCTGCATACAACCACAAAAGTTCATTACCTACAAAAGAGATTGACTCTCATAAAAGGATCACATATGTGTGAACAGGATAAACGGCACAAATAATCAGATACAAAAATTAATGTACTGTACATACACACTCACAAAATACACACACACACACACACACACACACACACACACACACACACACACACACACACACACACAAAACTAATTCAACTCGTTCCAATTTCATATTATGTCTGATATGTTGTGGGAAGTGTTTATATTGGTGTTAACTTGTGTCAGGATGTGTCATAAATATTGGCTGCAACAATACAGCCTTGTCATAGATTCAGGCTCTTGTTTGTCCTAAATGGGAAGATACGAAAATGTGTAGATAGTGTTCCTTTTGACTTAGGAGGCTCCCAGCTTACGTGTGCTTACGTCAATGTTACTTCCATTCTTCAGTGACTTAATACAAATTATTGTTGATATCTTTCTATGAGTTTGATGACTTTAGGATTAACTTCTAGTACTAAACAGATTAGTCAACATTATATCTAATCCCTCCGTTTTAAATCATTTTTTCCTAAACTGAATTAGTTTGGAAAAAGTAAGACTCTAAATGATAAAGTCAAGCTGTGTATGTGTGTCTCTCTCTGTGCGTTTGTTCGTTTCTTTCAAGAGAACGATAATATAAATCGCTCTAATTCTGTTGCATTAGGTGATTGGGGTAAGTGAAGTAAGTGTCACAAAAACACCCCCCAAAATTCTGCGACCGCACGCGACGCCACGATGCGAATTTTCGGAAAGTCCCACACATGAAAATGTCTGTCGGTGCATTTGTTCGTTGCATTCACTAGAAAGGCAATAGATATTGACCTAATTATTTTTGCATTTGGTCGGGATAGGTCCAGGGAGTGTCAGAATAATACCAGAAACAAAATTTGGTGATCCCACGCAATTTTGTTTCAAATCATGACACGCTGAAATATGCGAAAATAAATTTTTCGAATTTTTGGTCAGATTTAGTCATTGTGTGCTCAATAACGGTAAAGAAACAAAATTATTTTTAATATTTTCAAATATTTTGTGATGGAAACGGTATTAGTTACTCCTGCAAATTTTTGTGGACAAGCCCTAGTATAATATACCGTAAAATAATCAAAGGGTTAACTGTGATGACGCCTTTTTCTGTTATATTACTGAGCATCCGAAGATTCTATTCAGCTTAACCCTTTAATGGAATGACCTAGGAAAAAATTATCCAAATTTATTCAACTTTGGAACGTAAGCTTGGGACTGAATTGTACAGCCATGATAACATTAAACCCAAATTTAATGTACCAAATTCTGTATACTGAACATTGAACACTCTTGAAATGCAAAAAATTACAACTGATCACATTCCTATTTGCCACATATTTCATCATCCTTTTGGTGGAAGGACTCATGACGCCTTTTATGTAGTCTTTTTTCACATTTCCTGCACTTCAGCCGTGTGTTCATCGCGCATAGTGTGCATCTGCCACGAGAACATGTCACAAGAAAGTGACTGACACCATCATATCTCGCTGCTTTCGCTTCAGGTGCCGATGGCCCTCCAAGTCTCTTCCTCATCTCTTAGCATGCCTCATGCAATTCCTCTCCTGAGCTAATGATGTGTTGAAGCTACAGATGGGTCAATATGTAGACTGAACCTGAAGGCAGCTACTACTGCCATGTTCAGTATGGTTCAGAGAATGCCACCACCCCTCCTTTGAACGTATTCTTTGTCTGTACGATGCCAACATTCTGTCACAGACATCAACGCCTCCCATTCCTTTATTCTTCATCTTGATGAGATACGGCTGGGAAACTAGCTGTTGCTCCCTTTCTTCACACACCTTTCTGTTGTCTGAAGTGAATTCACACCACAACAGTTACTAGCAACGGACACAGCAGAGTTGTCATTCCACTTCGCTCACAGTACAGTACCATCTGACTTGTAGTTAAAATATCCTCGCTTACGCTTCTCAGCTTCATTCTTTGTTGGGAGAAGACAGCATCCTGTTATGTTTTCGCAAATGTTTCCACAGGCTCGAAAATGAATATGGGTAAATTTTATAGGGCATCATGCCAATGTTCCCATTTTGGGAACATCAAAAATATGTTGCTCTATCTTCGTACGGTTAGCTCTTTTAGTCAATTGATGATTTAAAGTGGGATAATACTTTCTGAGGAAAAACGCGATATGTATTTGCTGAATAGAGACTAGAGATTTTAGCAACATATAATTCGAGAAGAAAAATATGTACAGTGGTGAAAGGTAATGAGAAGTAGAAGGGCAAAAAGAGGCATTAGAGCTGGTAAAAAATAATTATTTCAATACATATGATTACCTAAACACCAGTGAAGTTAGTTTTGCACTCGGAGTAAAAAGTCATCAATAAACTGATTTTTTTTTTTATTAATAATTATTTTAATGTTCCTAAAATGGGAACGTTTAAGCTTACAGGGTATTAAGCAAAGACCTTAAGAACATATAAAAGGCCTTCTTGAACCCTTGCACAGTAAGGTGTGTTTCCTGAACTAAATAAAAGTGTGTGGCATAGAACAGTTAAATGACGCCTTTGGACTGCACGGGTAAATACTCTCTTGCTGAGTTTGTTATTTACCTGAGCTGAGGTACGTCGATATTCAACAGATCAAACTGATATTTATTCCTCTGTTGGTAGACCTTTCCTTATCTTAATAAAATAAATAATCCTGTAGACGTAACTGGAAAAAAAGGAACCTACACTGATTGTGTTCAGGGAGTACAGCTACCCCTCTTTCTAACTTCGACCATGACCCGTGACCCTGAAACGTGTTCAAGCCACGGTATGCGGAGAAGTATCAACTCTGCCAGTGAAGGATACCATGTAAATGCTGACTATCGTTAGTAGGGAAAAAACACACCATGCTCATACATAACGTAGAATGTGTGAAATTCTGGCACTGCAGTGGTTCTTCCAATGCTCAATATAATCGACGGTAAGAGCAAACATGTGGTACATATGACTTTGTGAAATCAACGGAAATAAAAAGTTCAAGTCCTGGCAAGCGGATGAAAATCATTTGCAAATTAAGAGATATGATGGCATTTTGTTTCACGGAAGATTCCAATGTCAGTGATGATAATGATAAAGACTCCCTCTTCAGCACTGTTTATTTTTTATTTTTTTGCACACCACTGCATTACATTTAACTTTCCATTTATGTTTCTTCATCATTTTCTTCCTATACTTTCCTCATCTTTTTTACACTTTCCATTACCGTTCACATTTTTTAAACAATTTCATTTTCCTACTGTTATTCACATGTTTCCTTTCTCCTCACCCTCCCCATTTTCTCTACATATTTCCTTTTTTCCTTCGGTATCTTCATCATCTTCCTTCTTCACCATCTTTATCTTCTTCCCACTTTTGCCTCACCCCCAATTTCATCATTTCTTTCCTTCCTTCAAAATGCTGGTTATCATTGCACATATATTCACATTTTTCATCATTTTCTTCAATTCTCACCATCTTCTTCCCTATACCCTGCTGTCCATTACCTTATTTTTCCTCCATGATACTTCCTAATTTCCCACACCATCATGATTTTCCCTTCACCCTTCGCTTACTCAGTTCCCCCCTTCCTTAACTCATTCTCCAACTCCATCGCCAATTTTTCCATGAGTATGAATTCCTTCACCATGTTCATCATTGCATTCTTCCTTGCATATCATCCCTAACACACTTTTTTTTCTCCTTCACTCTATTTTCTTCGTATTTCTTTTCTTCCATCACCATCGTCATCTTCTCTACATCTTTTTTTCCCATCAGGTTTCATCATTTCTTCCTTCCCTTATCATCTTCATCTAAACAGTTGTCCTCCATATTTTCCTCCATTGTTTCTAATCCCTTCCCTGCCACACCATTCTTATCTTTAATTTTTTACCAGTGTTCATTTCTTTCGTGCCATCTTCCTATCTTCCTCTTTTTCTGCCACACCCAGTAAATTTTCTTCCTATTCTCCAGCGTGGGCCATACTGGAAAACTTTCATGAGCCAAAGTTTTGTTTGCGCTATTATCTTCACTCATGCAGTGACATGACAGAACCAGTAAGGATTATTGCGTGCAAACAGAGGGGAAAAAAAGAAACAGTGATTCACAGTAATAACAACCAAGTGGTGTGGATAAAAATAAAATCCAAATCCAAGTGGTATGGATAAAAATAAAATCCAAACCCAAGTAGTGTGGATAAAATTGAAATCCAAATCCTTTTCGCGCAGTGGAACAGCGTGTCAGAAAGTGTTATATCAGTATTATGTTCTGAACAAGCTAAATTGGTCGTGTCTACTGGAGATTTCAGTTGGACCTGCACAAGGAAACTGAATTGCCTAGGTTATGTGTCCTGGTACGGGCCACTGCTGAGAGAAAAAAAGTCCAGATCTCCCCAAGAGAGTCAAGGTCATTCTATGAAACAGTAGAAGGAGACAAGTTACTGTCCGCAAGACAGAGATGTAATTACTGTTATTTATTATTATTATTATTATTATTATTATTATTAGTTATTATTATTATTATTATTATTATTATTATTATTATTATTATTAGTTATTATTATTATTATTATTATTATTATTGTTATTATTATTGGAGAAAGAAACACCGATGTGGGACTTAGTGTGTATTGACGTTTCGCCTCATGGCTTCCTCAAAATACAATTGTATTCTAAGAAGGCCATGGGGCAAAACGTCAATACACATTATTATTATTATTATTATTATTATTATTATTATTACACACACATACCACCCCATTCTACACACACACAAACTTGACGCTCATTGCCACCCACACATCACAAACGAGGGCTTTCCAGAACAAAAGTCGCTAAAAACTCTCTCAAAGGATATCGTACTTAACCAGAATCGTAATATCAGTTGTCGGACTGGTTGTGTTTGCGAAGGTTCATTTAAAAAGTTTCCCAGTGTTAAGTGTTTTGATACAAGCCTACATACATCCATTCATACCCCAATGTTCTTTCATTAGTACAGCTGTTAACGGGATTGCCGTCCTCTGGTGGAGGAGGTTTAGGGTACAAGAAAAAGTATTAGCTATCATCCTATATTTTTATTCCCTCAGAGGTACTAAGCATAGAAAAAACATACGGCAAATATCACCGAGTTCCATACTGATCGGTCATAAAAGATTTCGATAATGCTATTCCCTTAATACGTCACCCTTTATAGTAAAAAGAAATGCAATCACTCACTATTTTTAGTATTGTATAATGAAACAAAACAATAGGGTAGCAATAAATCGTTCAAGCTCAATTTCAGTGATTGCTGTGCACCTGAATTTCTTTTTTCTACCCCTGCATCAAAGGACAGAAATTGCCCCAGCCCGTCGTACTTTCCTGCGAGGACACTTTGAGAAGTACCTGGAACACACGGCGTGGGTGACTGATTACCCTTAAGTGGAGGGAGAATGAAATGTGTTATGTGGGACTTTGTGGGTGGAGAAATGAAGATGAATGGGAATTCTCTCTTTAAGGTAGTCACTGTGCTCTCTCTCTCTCTCTCTCTCTCTCTCTCTCTCTCTCTCTCTCTCTCTCTCTCTCGTGAATGACAAGATAAATGAGGGTATATATGTAGGAAAGTCATAAATTGTGCACTTTAATAGCAAGAAGAATGTAAGTTATTGGCAAGAAGAACTGATGTGAATAGCAGGCGATGTGACACTCTTCGGAAGAAAAAAGTAGCGAAAAACAAGAAAAATGGAAGAGAAAGGTAGGAAGAATAGTTGTCAAAGAGAAGACAAGTGGCAGTGAGACTACGAACATTGGAAGTGACAGGTGAAACAAAGAAAAAAAGTGGATATAAATGGCAAAAAGAATCTAGGTAAAGGACTACAAGCATGGATGAAAGGAAGGAAAAGACAAGGAGAAAGGAAAAATTAACTAAAGGGCAAAATAAAGGGGGTGGGGGAATGGTGCAGAAATATAGCCGTGGTAATCAACAGGATGAGTAAAAATTACACATGAAAGGAAGGATGGAAGTGCTGGGCAGGAGCAGGCCTAATGGAACTGAGCCAACAATAAGCCATAAAGACCCCACCTTGGCCGCAGGAAAGTAATGAGTAACCTTTAAAAATATTAGTTACCAACGCGACGACTGCTAGGCGACTTTCTTTCACAGTGCCTATATTTTTTTCTCCATCCTTACAGGGGAAAAAGCGAAATAGTCACTGATAGACCTTTGATATACAGACTATTGAATACATTTTCATTATGCTCCTTCTATAATTTGTTCTCATCTTAAATTCAAATATTTTTCAGATTTTTTACGATGTTTTGTCGTTTCCGGAAAAAATGTCATTGATGAAGGTTAGAGTGTAAGCAGGGTCTTTGTTATTTGTTAGAAAAGTTAACAAGAGCAGGCTAGCTAGAGTAGATCTGCATGGCGAAAGCTTGTAAGAGAAAGAAAAAAAAAGTATCGCCTGTCCAGTTGTTTGTTGACAGTACAAACAAGGAGGCAGCATAAGGAATTGCTTACTCGTATACTCTCCTTGTCTTGAATTCACCTTAAAATGTCATCCCTTCTTCCTAAATGTTTTGTTGTGCCAAGACACTAACACAAAATGAAGGTAATCATGAGAAAAATGTCACCCAAGGGATATAGAACCGTTGCAGTGCACTATTTTACCATTAAGCTGGAAGAGGACATTAACACTAAAATACAGTGCTCATCGCGAAAGCTTTGTGGAAAAGATGTTGACCCGTAGAACTATCTTATTCTGGTACAGGGCTGGGGAAAATGAACTGCAACGGGATGAAAATATTTGCCTAATTTAGGTGGGTAATCGTTAATCATCATGGAAGGTGTTGTGGTCTGTTAGGCCGATTCAGACGATGACTGAATTGGATCACTTAATCTTTGATCCCTTGTGGTGACTGACCACGTAGGGCAAATGTGAACCCCTTCAGCTCAACGACGTCTTTATTTTCGTTTTGCTCTCTCCAGGCAGTTTTATTCTGCGTACGAGAGAGAGAGAGTCTAAGATAAAGGAAGCCTATGGTAAACGAGAGACTAGAGAAACCAAAGTCGCTCTCACGTCAAAGGAATTAACTTAGAAAGGCAAGGTGGCACCAAAAAAGTAAGAGACAGTGGAATGTGATGGATGGACGATATGTGGATTCAGAACATCACAGGGATGTGTCAGTTTGTTTGGACCGCACCTCACAGGATTGGGTGTCAGACAATAGATAGTAATAATGATAGATAGATGGACATGCAGAGAGACAGATGAAAATATACATAAAGAGAGAGAGAGAGAGAGAGAGTGGAAGAACAGTAGCTAGATAAAGGCCAGAGAACGGAGTTGCATCGATAGTATGCATGACACTTCTCTTTATGACAGTTACCAGGTATTTTGTATTCATAAAATTTAATGACAGAGAAAAGATTTCTGGAGGCGACAATACTCAAATGCATATGTAAAAATTTACTGATGATATGTATAACATAAACATACTTTTATACCGTATCAATAAACAATTTTAATATTAAACATTTGCAGATCAATTGATATTCAAAGTAACAGCACGTCTAGAGGAACGCATATTACCAAGACTTGCACCTCTGTTTATTAATCCTTACAATCCCCATAAAATATACCACAGAAATACTGTAGTGCATAATGAATCATAACATGAACAACGGCGGCTTTTCCTGAAACGTCAAAGGTATTAGAAACGAAACTATCTAAATGATGTGTTAATATTCTCTTCATGTGCACATATGACCATAGGAACATCTACGAGGGGGATAGAAGTGGACACGTCACCGTCAATGTCTGGGGATGGGTGTGCATCCATGGCACTGGTGACGTCACCGGGATAGAGGGGAGGTTCACTGCTGAAAAGTTCAAAGAAATTTTGCAGGATTTTTTCCTCCCCTCAGTTCAGGAGCGGAACTATCCGTTTCCTCTCGGCCCTATAATTTTTGTTCGGACTGCTGCCCCATCCACACGGCGAGATGAGGCTCGGCATGGTTTGGAGGTCGAGAGGACTTGCAGCTGCTCAACTGGCCCAGTAAGGGAGCAGACATGAACCCCATCGAAAATGTATAGGGAAATATGGATAACTGTTGGGAGCCTGAGAGTGAACGGACACCAGATGAACTACCGGCCCACATCCATGCTCACATCACAAACCAGCAGCAGCTCATATGGAACCCATGTCGCCTCTGCGCCACACAGACTGCGGGAGGTGATCGAGAAGGAAGGTGGGTGGACTTCCTACTAATAAATGGGTTCCATACAAATCTTATGTGTGTTTTGATCATCCTCTGGTTATAATGGACATTACTGCATACAGTATAACTACCTAACAGTGACTTTAATAGCTTAATATAACTTATCTGAGAATATAAATGATTCAACATTATATTACATATTTTGCTCACTGACGTGGTTTGTATTTTTGGGCACTTATACAGGAATTAGGCAGGTTCATGTGCATTTCGTAATGCAACTTTCCAGTTACATTCCTTGACTGGCACAATGACAACTCTACACATCATCAACTCGCTAGACATCTTGCCATCTGCTGACATGTCTAAGGTGCTGTTTTCCAATCGTGATAAAGATTTAATAAAACTGCTGAGGAATAAGTTGGTCAGTGTGTGATCAGTAACAAATAGGCCTACTGGTAAACTACTAACAACTGCACTTGCTCTCTGTTCGATGTAGCTTTAAGTGAACATCCACTGGGTGAGCCACCGTGACATCACTTATTATACAATATATAACATATATATTACTAATCTCAAAGCTATAGTATAATGTAATATACTGATCAAAGGAAATCCGATAAGCTAAGGTTAAGAAACGCTGCACCTACAACGATATTTGTTAAATGAATGTTATAATACGGTAATATTTCTTCCTGGATCATTCTTATTCATATATATGCCACTCATAATGCATTTTTCTAATATTTCAGTGTTTGTCTTTATACGATGTTTCAGGTTCCACCTCGAAAACATAATCATATATAATATAATTATGTAATATGCTACAGACTTATAAACAGAACCTAATTACTACTGAGGTGTGTGTCATCAAGTGTGAAAGTCACAGATAAGTATATCAGTCGTGGACGTCCTTAGCCACGTAAGCACACAGCCACATTACCAGTAAGACACACCCACATCACATACTACACTCCCCCCACCCCCACCACACGTATTGTCACACACACACACACACACACACACACTGTATTTGACTTTCTATGTACCGTACTGAATGAAATTCTTTTAAGAATACTCTTGTTCCAAATGAAAGTAAGCATAAAGAGTTGTAACATTAATATCATGTTCATTAACACCACATCGTCGGGCTGGCAATACTGAAATAAACGGACCAGGATTATGACTGCTGCATGAGAGCTGCAACGCTCCCAAAATATGCTCCATAATATAATCTGAGAGTTCATAATAGGCTGTTTGTATTTTTCATAAGAAATGGCTGTCCATCAGTATGTTAACCTTAATAACTGACAACTGGAGGAACAGGAACCTCAACAGTGACACTACAACGCACCAGAGTAGCTATCGGGATTGGGGGTGTCAGCGGCCACCTCTCCTCTAACTGGTATCCGCCACTGAACACATGATTACCTAAAACATTTACGAAAACATCACTGTGAGTATGGCTACCCCATGACTATTACTGACACTTAGGCTATGCATATTAGTATCGTTTATTGGCTAACGTCATCCGTAAAGTGAGCTGGTAATGTATTGCACATGTATTTTGACACAGTATTAAATTGTAGGTAAACATATTATATGCAACGTCATTGCTCATTAGCACAAACTGATAATGTGTGTGTGTCTATTGATAGGCAGCTGACGAGTTGAGAGAGAGAGAGAGAGAGAGAGAGAGAGAGAGAGAGAGTCGAGGTGGTGGAGCAGGCTGCATGTTGTCCGTTAACGAGAGACGGGGTATCCTATGTTTGGTGTAATTTAAAGTGTGTAATCAGTTGTCTATAATCATAAAAAAAAAATATATAGGTTTATTATTATTTAGGATACAGGATATCATTGATACCGTAGTTATTTTTTTGTAATGGCGAAGAATGTATAACTGTTGGAGTAAACGACGTGACCCCACTTCATTCCCCTTCCCTTCACCTGCCAAGCTCCCGCTGACTCCCATACTTTTCTCTTCCCCCTACATCATGACATTCGTGGGTGAACTTGCTCACTGTTTCTGAGCCACAACTCAGCCTGCATCGTGGTTCACGCTACAAGATAAGAATTATTTTACCTAAGTCGGACTTTATAAATAACATAGTGCACAGGTCATGATCCCAATCACACAATACTCCGTTTTTTTATTGAGGCGAAGATGCACTTGACAGGTTGATGACGATTGGCTGAATGCAATATGTCCAAATAATAATTTCTAACCCTGATTTCCCCCTCAGATATTTGTTGTCAGTTAATAATGCTAGATTATGAATTAATGTTGCATTCAGCCAATAATCACCAATCGGTCAAGTGCATCTTCGCCTCGATAAAAAAAAAAAAAAAAAAAAAAAAAACTTAGTAAAGTATTTTTTAGCCAATATCACAGCGTAGTACAATGACCACACAATAATATAATACGGCACAGAGGATGAAGCTTGGTGATTCAAAAAATTCTCGGACATGTACAGTACACACGAGCACACACACACACACACGCGCGCGCTTCTGCCACGTTAGCCATATCCCGCGACTAGGTGGTGAAGGTGGAACTGTTGTTGACTGTACCTGTCAACAATTACAGACATTTGTCAGACACGTATTGGATGCGTGCTTTGACACACCGAACCCTTGGTAACCTATCACGGAACTCTGGGGTTCCGCGGAACACAGTCTGAGAACCACTGATGACAAGGAATGGAATAGGATACGAAAGGGGGGAGAGCAGGTGAAGATGGTGATGAGAAAATAACAAGATAAAATTGGTGATGAGATGGGGTAGTGGGAAGGAGAGGAGGAGGAGATCGGTGCGGATGGACAGGGCGGAAGTGAATGGAAGTAAAGAAGAGGGTGGATGGGAAGGAAGCATATATGGTGAACAAGACTAAGGCAGGGGGATACAGCTGAAATGATGAAGTCAGGATGTGGAAGGGAAAGAATGGATACTGAGAATGACGAAAGAAAATGGAATGAGGGAATAGAGAAGATGAAGATGGAAGGAAGACAAAAATTTTGACGATGTACGAGGTTGATAGGAGGAGGAGAGGATATGGGAAAAGAAAACAACAACAAGCTGTATTACAGAATATCTCAGCAGACAAAGCTACTGGTCCAGATGAAATTCCTTCAATAGTACTTAAAAATTGTTCCTCAGCGTTGGCTCCTGTATTGGCAAAATTTTTTCGCTTATGAATCCGTACCTCAAGTTTTCCAGCCTCTTGGAAAGAAGCAAATATCCATCCTGTTCCTAAAAAGGGGGCAACTTCTAATCCATCAAACTATAGACCAATTGCAATAACTTCCATTCTCAGTAAAGTTTTTGAGACACTAATTAACAAACACATGATCAAGCATCTAGAAATCAATAAATTAATCAATGATCGGCAGTATGGATTTAGACAGGAACGTTCAACTGTAGACATTCTTTGTCTTCTTACCCATCAGATTAACAAAACAAGAGACCAACACGGTGAAACACACAATAGCACTTGGCGTATCAAAAAAAAATTTGACAGAGTATGGCACCAGGCCTTATTGTCTAAGATGTCACACTATGGTCCTGCATCACTGGTTCCTCTAATCTCTTCTTACCTTCATAACAGAAAAATACGGGTCATGGTAGATGGAATTAATTCCCAGTTTCATTCCATAAATGCTGTCGTACCTCAGGGATCAGTTTTGGCGCCAACCCTCTTTCTCATTCATATAAATGACCTCCTATCTGTCACTCACAACCCAATACATCCGTATGCTGGTGACTTGATCCTTCATAGTTCTTTCACATTTAGTACCTCCTTTACACAATTTGATATTGTAAATTCCCAAATAAACACAGCAATTTCTCTGAACCAGGACCTTTCTAAAATTAATCAATGGGGACAATCAAATCTGGTCTCATTTAATGCTCAGAAAACTAAATACATTAATTTATCCAACAGAAAGAATCCCTCAGACTCTCATAATTTTAAATGATGTCAATATTCCCATATCCACTATAATTGATATCCTAGGTGTTACTCTAAACCCCAGCCTAAGCTGCACAGCTTAGGTTAAATCCCTAGCTAAAAATGCTTCAAAAAAATTGGGACATGTACAGAGTTCGCGAGTTCTTCACTGACGAGCAGATGGCCACAGTATACAAAAGTCATGTGCGTTCTCAGATCGAATACTGTTCACCACTGTGGAGTGGATGTGGGGCGGTTGCATTGGGGCAGTTGGACAAAATTCTAAATAAAACCATTAGATTAATCAATAATCCTGCCATAACGCAGGACCTTCCTCCATTATCAGTACGTAGAGATGTTGCTTCTTTAGCACTATTCTATCGATATTTTTACCCTAAGTGCCCTGACGAACTGGCTTCAATTGTGCCTCCCCTTCATATTTTCTCCTGAAATACTCGGGCAGCTGGGAGCGCCCATGAACTCACACTCTCTCCTCCGCAATGCAGAACCTCTGCTTATCAAAATTCATTTATCCCCAGAACTACTACTCTCTGGAATTCACTTCCTGGGAGTTGTTTCCGACAAACATTTAATCTACTTCAATTTAAATCCAGTTGTTAAATTTTATGAATGGAGGATGCCTTTAGGCACATGGACTTATTTTTTCCTTTGTTTTTCCTTCCTCCATTCATTATCTATAGAAAAAAAAGATAATAAGAAATATAGATACGGAAAAAATTACTTTTAAAAAGTCTGCTGGTACAACATATGTTTTCACTCTTCAACAAGCAGAAGCCAGACTCGTTTTGTTGGCGTTCACAGTGGGATTGTTGTAAAGATGTACTGGTATCTAACGGATCAAATACAGCAGGTAATACCGGTCCACGAGGCTACCCGTCCACCTCAAAAATGCTTTGCAGACTAGCATTTCCTGTGAACACTGTAGGCTCTTCAGTGTCCTTAATTTTTCATGTGTTCCATTATGGAAAAATGGCAAAAATTAACCATATGGATTTCAAAACATTATCCAAAATCGCAAGAATGTCTGTATACCCCGAGCCAATGCCCCCGTGTCCTCCCGCCAGCAATATGTACACGCGAGGAAAGTTCCGTGTTACACACTCGCTCACCATTTTGAAATAGTAAATGTGAGACAAGTGGTAGCGAAGCAGTAGCTAACATTCAACTGTCTGGTAACTGCATGAGATGGATGGGGATGGAGGAGGGAGGGGTAGGAACGATCAGCTCCCCCAGCCTTTCCTCCTCCCTTAACCTCTCCTCTCCTACACAGTGGTACCAGACATTTGAGTGTCTGGGTACTGCTTCACTAGTGATTGTTTCACGCATAAAGGTCCGATCTGGCAAGCAGGTGTAAAAGGCGGAACTTTCCTCGGGTGTACAGTCATGAACAAAAGTTTCTTTCCCCCCTGGGCGAGAGGGAAGTCGAAGTCAAGGCTGGAGAACGGCGAAGAAACCCTTGTTGGGTTAGTAACCTGAGAAAGTTTCATGAAGCAGTGGCTCACACACCTGAACCAAAACACATCTCACGGTTAGTATGAGCAGGTATAAGGAGGGTTTAATGTATAAACATTCAGTATTCTGTATTTCTTTATTTTTTTATTATTTTGTCTTTTCTTCTGTCTTTATCCTTTTTCTGTTTTTTGACTCTTTGTCATTGTCTCTATCCGGGGCTTCCTGAAAATTCTTTTGTCTGTCTTTGTGACCGATTGTCTATTTTTCTTTCTTTGCTTCTTTCCTTCTCTGTATTTTTATCTGTTAGTCTATTTTATTTTTTTTGGTTGTTTCTTTCTTTCCTTGTCTTTGTCTTTCTATTCGTTCTTCATTCTGTCTGCCTCTCGCTCGGCCTGTTATTTTAACAATCAGTCTCCCTTTCTTTATCTTTTTGTCGAACTTTATTTGTGGTTGTCTTTCTATTTCTCTCTCTTTCTGTCAGTCTGTGATCGTCTATATGTGTTTTTGTCTGACGGTGTTTGTCAATGTGTCTGTCCATCTGTAGGTATCCGACGGTGTGTCTGCCTGCCTGTGTGTCCGTTTGTCTGCCGTCCTGTATTTCTCGTCTCCGTTTTTTGTCTGCAAATTTTATCGCAGTGTTCTTGCCTGTTTCTTCTGATTCTCCACTCTATGCGACTTTCTGTCATTATTACACAGAGCTCGCGGCAGGAGCACGTGTTATTTTGAGCGGTGTGTGTGTGTGTGTGTGTGTGTGTGTGTGTGTGTGTGTGTGTGTGTGTGTGTGTGTGTGTGTGATTAACAGAGTAACTGAAACAGTTTTTATCCAATTTTACCCAGAGTTGGTGGACGGGTTGAGGCACAGCTACTAACAAAACGTGTTGTGCCCTAGAACAACAGGCGTAGTTAAAACACTGACCTAGCAAAAATCAACTTAGTTATTATTATTTTTAAATCAAGCTTAAATCAGATGTGGGGGAGGGGTTGAGGGTAAGGCAAGAGTGAAGTCATTCAGAAATTTGAACAGTCAGTTAATGGCCAAGGTCTCAAGACACGGTCATAATTCAGCCCGTATTTGTTAGTTTTCTAACACATTAATTCAGTTTTATTCTGATTTCAACAAAATATGATGGAAATGTTTAGGGTCAGCCAAGTAGTATTTTTTGACAATATTAGATTGAACTAAAAGTCGTGGGTCATGGCCAACCTAAATGATTTTTATCTGATTTTGACCAAACTTTGGGGAGGGGTTAAGGGGAGGGCGAAATTTAAAGGAACCGGTTTTTAGAACATTAACTTCATGATCAGGGTCAAGTCAACGAGTAAAATACAAGAATTTTAATCTGATTTGGATCGAACTTGGTGGGTGCGTTGAGAATTACCCAAGACGTTGACCTAATGTTTTTTAAATCAGGATGTTAAAAGTCTAAGTTACATGGCAAAGTCAGCTTAAGAAGTTTTTATCTGATGTAGTCATAACGACAGGGATCAGTAATGAAAAAAAGAATAATAATCAGATTCAGATTTGAAAACGATCAGTAAGAGGTGAAGGTCACAGAGAAAAGTCAAATATCAAGTTAATCGGGCCAAGGCGACTCAGACAGCTTTTATCATTTAAACGAAAGTTGGTGAAGGGTTATGGGTTTGGTAAGGATATTAGATTCGGTTTTAAGAGTAACCTGCCAAAGATGGTCTTAGGACAAAGTAAAATGTTCTGTCTCTTGTTTCACTCTTTGTATCTTTATCTTCTATAAATTCTCGTCATTCGCTCTTTGTTTTTTTCTCTCTCCTTTTTTCCTTTTGTCTTTAACCCCCTGTTTTATTCGACTTTGATACTTTCTGTTTTTGTTATGTTTCGTCTTCGTTTCTTTCTTCGTTTGTTTATACCGTATTTGTTTTTGTCTTTGTCATTGGTGCTTTCCGTCTTTGTTTCTGCCTGTCTTTGTTTATTTCCGTCATTTCTTTCTATCTTTATTTCTGTTTCTTTGCAATTTTTTGTTTCTTTGTGATTTTTCCACTCCTGTCTGTCTCATTCGCTAAGCGAGAGTGGGTGTTATATTTTGTTGCACGCGCGCGAGCGCCCGTGCTTGCGTGCGCCCTTGTGTGTGTGTGTGTGTGTGTGTGTGTGTGTGTGTGTGTGTGTGTGTGTGTGTGTGTGTGTGTGTGTGTGTGTGTGTGTGTGTGTGTGTGTGTGAAAACCAAATATGATAAGGAGCACAGAGGTAGTGCAACACCTGAGCCTATCAGCTGGTCTAAAGGCTGAATATTTAACTTCTGTCTGTGACCTTGATCTCTAACAGATTACTTTTAAAGTCGAATTTTCATTCTTCCCTAAACCTTAACTTTAACCTTCTACCGACTTCACCTTAATTCAGATCAAAACTGCATGAGTTACCTTCGCTTAGTGACCCTGACTTTTGATCGTTCACTGTGACTTTAATCATTGATAGTTCTATCTCTATCTATCTATCTATATATCTAGGCTGCTTCCCCCAAGGAAAGGGAGGTAGCCGAGACAGGACGACACACTCCCCATTTACTCATCCATTCAAACACATTCATTAGCATCTTAGCCCCAAAGGGGAGAATGGACAGATCCTCACCGCACCACACCGCACAAGGGTCAACTGCGCAATGCAATCAGTGACATCCGCAGCAGGGCCCGACAGCAGAACTGGTTTACCCCTGCCACATCATAACAGACCCATCCCCTTACCCGCACCTGACCTGACTAGCTGATCAGACCAAATGCGGGAGAATATCCCCTCAGGGCTGCGTCATCCTTATTGATTCACAATTTCTCTCCATTTATTTCTGTCACTCACAGCCACTCTTCCTTGCTCAACAGACATCCCTCTCACATCCAGTGCTCTCGTCACATTGTCCATCCATCCTATTCGCGGTCTCCCTCTCAGCCTTACACCTCTCACATCAGATCTAGTTATCTTTTTCACCAATCGCTCATTATCCATTCTCTCCATATGCCCAAACCATCGCAACACACTCTGCTCAACTTTACCAGCCATCTCCCGAACAACTCCAGTTCTCCTTCGCACTTCATCATTTCGCACCCGATCCATACGCGTCACTCCACACATACTCCTCAGACACCTCACCTCCATTACATTCAAACTTTTCCTCTCTGCTACACCCATATTCCATGTTTCAGCCCCATATAACGCAGTCGGTACCACAACACCCTCATACAGCCTTCTCTTTACATCCATTCTAAGCGAACGACATCTAAAGACTTTTTTCATTCCTCCCAGCACCTTTCCTACTTCATTTATTCTAAACTTCACTTCTGCATCTATTCTTCCATCCACAGCAACATGTGACCCTAGATATTTAAAACAATCTACCTCCTCAAGCAACTCACCATTCAAAACTATATTCATCTCCCTACCATCTATCAACCTCGTACACTTCATCACTTTACTCTTATTCTCATTTACTTTCAATTTCCTCCTTTCACACATCCTTCCAAACTCCTCTACCAACTGTCTCAATCCCTCCTCTGAATCAGTCACTAGTGCAGTATCATCTGCAAACAGCAGCTGCTTCAGATTCCACTCTCCACCATCAACATTCACCAGATTCAGACCTCCACCTAAAACTCTTGCATTCACCTCCCTTACAACACCATCCATGTAAATATTAAACAACCAAGGCGACATCACACATCCCTGTCGGAGCCCCACTCTCACGGGAAACCAATCACTCACAGCATTTCCCACTCTTACACACGCTTTACTATTTACATAAAAACTTTTCACCCCTTTTAGTAACCTACCATCAAGTCCATACAATCTTAAAACAGTCCACAAAGCCTCCCTATCAATTCTATCATACGCTTTCTCTAAATCCATAAATGCCCAAAACACATCCTTGCCTTTCGCTAAATACTTTTCACACACGTGCCACAGCAAACACCTGATCAACGCATCCCCTCCCTCTCCTAAAGCTAAGAAGTGAATATTTCTTCCCTATTATTAACCTGAACCCTTCCTCGAAGATTAATCGACACTGGACAAAAACTCCTAATTTAACCTTGCCACTTGTCATTTCATCTTTTGCTCTATCCCTTGGGTGATCCTCAACTCATCTACCAAGTTTGGTCCTCATTAGGTCAAAACTGTTGTAGTTTTTTTGTTCTTACCAGGATCGAAATTTGACCTTGTCCTGTAACCTTTACCTTTGACTGACTTTCCTAAAAACTGACCCCCCTCGTTCTTGCAGGTCTGATAGCCTATCCAGCAAGCTTAATTCATATAAAATAAAAACGGTTTTATTTGTCTTTGCCTTGAAACCTTGCCATTTGATCTTTTCCTGCGACCTTGGTCTTTAATTGTTCTCCAAAGATTTTGTTATTAATTTATGCCCTATGCTCAACCCTTCCACAAGCTTGGCCTTAATCGGATAAAAACTGCTTACGTTGTCCTCGCACTATGACCTTGACCTATGACTTATTGTTAAAAATCAGCCTTCCTTGTAGTTCAGTCTCTGTGCTCCCACCAAGACTTGTTAAGATCAGATCGAACTGACAGAGTTACTTTGTTATCAAAGACACATGCACGCGTGTGAACCTGACCTTTGATTTCTCTCAAAATTGAATTACTTCTTTTTGCCTTACTCTTAAGCATTTCCCGTTTTTAGCCTACGTTTGGTAACAAATTTTAAGGTCTGGATTGTTAAGCCATCTTTTGGTTTAGCTCTGTGATCTTGATCTTTGACCTAGTGTCCTCAGAAACAATGGGTTTCCTCATGGTGTGTCCTTAAATCCTTCAACCAAGTGTTGTTATAATCGGACAAATAAATATGATTTATTTTGTTCACAGACACACACACACACACACACACACACACACACACACACACACACACACACACACACACACACACACACACACAGGCTGTTCAAAACATAACTCCCGCTTTCGTTCTGTAAGCACGGGGAATCACACGTCCATATCTTCTATGCTTTGTTATAGCAACTGCCTACTGTACGATTAATACCCAATATACCACGCGTAAATAAGAGGATAATAATATGTAGAAAACTAATGTGAAGAGAAGACAAACCATTTCATTCTTCCATCATTTACTCTATTGTTTCGTCATCAGCAGTGCAGAGTGCCCAGGGCTAGGTCATTTCGTCCCAGTTTTTAATGGGGTTGATCAGTCGCTCCCTGAGTGGCACTATGTGAACGGTAAACCCAACCAACCCTTGGTTGCCTACCCTGTTGGCCATATCTAACGCCTTAACCCACTGCAGTCTAGACGAACAAGCATACATATGGTATATGGTTGCCACCCTGGATAGTAAATGGCTGCTTGGGGTAAATTCTTTTGACTTGTCACTCAGTGTTTAGTCCATCCATCCATCCATTGCCAGACGCCATGTATCCCAAATGGGGTGGCCAAGGGCTTAGAGTTAATTGTTTTACAGGAAGGGGCACTAATCCTTCACCAACCCCACTTGACATAGGGATGCCAACAGCATCTGGTGTTCCCAGGCGGTCACCCATCCAAGTACTAACCAGACCCAACGTTGCTTAACTTCGCTGATCGGATGGGAAGCGGTGTACTCAACGTGGCATGGCCGTTCTAGAAGGTAAAATTTTATGACGTGAGTGGGTAGTGGGTGCATTCGGCTAGCACAAAACCCATATTGCTAAAATGTATAGCAAATTATGGTTAATCTGAAAACAATATAATTTTTAGCGTTTGATACCCCACTTTAACATTTCCATTTTGTTCTCTCCGCATACTCATACACCTTACCAACAAAATAAAGAGGAAAATGAAAAAATGGATATGTAGAGTACTTAAGTTTTCCCCATAACCGTTCACACTGGCGTGAGGCATGTTCGGGTTCAGGTGTGTGAGACTTTGTTTAATAAAGCGTTTTCCGATTACTGAAACGGCCAGTGATCGTTTTTCTGGCCTTTTTACAACCTCGCCCCCTATTCCCTCTCCCCAAGGGGATAAAGAAACTTTTCCTCGGTACAGTACCTTTCGCTGACAGCCACTGATCTCAGTTTGCCCCGAACAGGATACGTAACAATGATTTTACCGATACTCTAGCACTTTCTGGCAATAAGTTCACCAACTTTCCAGCTCTTTTGATAAACAGTTTTAGTGATATTTAATTCTAATTAAAATTAATTATAGCGACATTTTAGCATATTTTAAAAGCAAGTTACCGACTTTCAAATAACTCTTGATAAGTTTTCCGTTGTTACATTTTAACCTTCTGAGAGTTCAGTGTCATCTTAGCATCTTTTGAGAGCAAGTGTACCGACATGGCGACATCTGTGAATGCGATTTGGCTGCTGTTGGCTGAGTTCTTTCCCACACGGTGAGGGAGACACACTATCCCTGTTGTGCTGTTCATCCCAGCGCATGGCAATGTGCATTTACATCGCCGAGTATGAGACTCTCGTAATGGTTATTGGGCGTGGAAAACATGACGCTGAGGTAGGAATTACAGTTTCAGTATCGAAGGCAGAGAACAACACCTCAAGGATCCGACAGAGAATGAACTCCCAGTGAACAGCCACGGCCTGAGAATGGTGTTAAGTTAGCTTATGTAAAATTAAGGTAGATTAGGTCGTTTCATTCCGTTAGGATAGGTGAGTTTAGATAAGTTTGAGTTAGGCTGGGTTACGTTAGGAAAGGGGAGAAAAAGAGTTCCTTGATCACATGGAAAATGAACTCCCTCTTGGACTAGAAATTAGTCATTAGCGAGAATCTCGGAGTAGCAATGGCGGCCGCTTATCGATTACACCGCATTTACATAAGGTTACACAGTTCCTGGAAGCTGTTATATAATGTATTCAACATTTTTCCCCAGGACCTCCCAGGAGTTATAAGACTCCAGGAGCTTTGCGATATTCAGTTGTTTGGTGGGAAAAAGTAAGCCGACTTTGCTCAAACATAGCCAACTAAGATGCAAAAAGTTCCTGCTTCTTGCCGACTTTACCACTCACATTTGCATCAGACTGCGGATTCATACCAAGTTTATTCTACTAGTATTCTAGGTTGGTGTTTTTACCGCTCTGATACTTTATCATGGAAAAATAAGTTCCTGCTGCTAAGATAATGAAACTACTTTCTTCTTTACCCTTGAACAGTTGTTGATATTATACACAGGTTTTATTCACCCCTGTGTAGGGTACAACTCACGTGAGTGGAGGGTCCCCACATACAGCTCTTCTCAACAAGATGGAGTCAAAACCTTTTCGTCTCATTAACTCTCCTCCTTCTACTGGATCCCTTCAACTTCTGTCTCTTCGCTGCACTGTTGCATCTTCATCTCCTTTCTATCGCCACTTCAATGGTCACTACTCCTCTGAGCTGTCTGCATGCATCCCTCCACCACAACGGGGGGCGCGTAGCACCCGTCTAGCAACAAACTCTCACCCCTTTGCTGTCCAACTCTCAAATGCAAGAATTAATTGTTTCTCCTGGACCTTCATGTATGCAACATATAAACTCTGGAACTGTCTCTCTCTGTATTTCTCACTGCCTGTGATCTCCAGTCATTCAAACACAGTGTGTCCAGGCATCTCGAAATGAACGGATCTTGAATGTGGCTCTTTGTTTTCTTGCTATTGTTTCTTCTTGGAAGGAACAGTTTGCGTTTTACCTGACCTTTGGTTCCATCTTCCTTGCATTGAAAAAATGTTCAGGTATTTTAGTCATATAATGTTCATTCCAGCGGTATACCCTGGTGCTCTGCTTTGTGATTAGATAACTCTTTTCAACAAACGTGGATAAATCCCTAATGTTAGATTAGTTGAACTAGTCCCATGATCTAAGAAAAAAAAATTCGCACAGTATCTCTACAACTTTGCTGCTACTTCTCTTTGGCTGAAGATGTTTTATGACATCGTGGGTCAACAGCATACAATATATCAGATATTCAGATCAAGTTTTTTCCAGCGGTACACCTGGCCACAATCTCTACAACTTATTCATATTCTAATAACTTCTTGCTTATGTATTATCACAAGGAACAAACGATAGCAATAAACTATCTGCTTTACATTAAGAATTCATAAGATGTGTCTTCTCGCTGAATTTCAGCAGGACTTTGCTTTATGGTTTTATATTTTCACGAAGTTATAAGTTCACCGTGTAATTTCCACAAAATTTATATTACCGTACACTAGATTAAGATAAGCATAGATCATTCATTGTCATTCAGTGGCGATTTTCGTCCTCTTGCAGGTTACTTCCATTAACTCTTCTCCTCTTACTGGCCCCCTTCAGCCTCTTTCTCTTTGCCTTACTGCTGCATCTGTTGGCCAACTCCATGCTGCCCTTGTTGTTAGTCACGTTTTCTTTCTTTCTTTCTTTCTTTCTTGTAGTCTTTCTTGTTTAATTGTGGCGGGCGCTTCTGCCCTTTAGATTAAACTGATCCCGATCAAACCTGGAAACGATGTGAAGCCTATGACCTAGCTGTGTCCGCAAGGTTTCAATTGCTTGGCAACAACTGGTTGCCTAGCAACGGCCGAAAAATCGCTTTTCTCATACTTTTCATGATTTAAGCTGTAAAAGGATTACTAATGGACACAGAAAGATCTGGCTTCTTTAGGCGTAATCTTGACGTCATTCCCTACTGGAAGCGTGCCTTCGATGTTTTCCCGTTCTCTAGGTGTCCAGTGGCAACCCTGTGAAGATTGGCCTCAGAGTCCCTAGCAGTCTTGTTTAATTGTGGCAGGCACTTCTGCCCTTCTGAATTTACCGTTTCCGACCAAACCTGAACACAATGACCAGCCTTTGTCCTAGTTGTGTCCACAAGGTTTTGAATGCTAGGCAAATAATCGTTGCCTAGCAACGGCCCCCTTAGCCCCTCCTTGGCCGTGGGTCCGGAAATTGTCAGGACGCAGTGGCTGGGCTGTCACTGTTCTTCAGGTTAAGAAAATCGATTTTTTTTTCTTGCCAAATTGAATGGAAACGTCTGGCGCTCCTGGCAATGCAATTTTTAGCTTCCGAAACCCATCCTGTGCTTCGCAGTGAAACGCAAAAAAAAATTGCAAAATGATTGCATACACGCTGGTGAAAATAAAGAGGCGCGAAAGAACATGACACTAAGAATTATCCACATTTTCATACCTTCCAAAATTTGAATGGTGCTGAAATGGCTTGAAATGACTAGCTATGTGACATATGAACAAAATCAGTACATAATATAGGAGGTTTCATAAAAAATAGTTTGTTTTATTGTGTTTATGCAAGTATCGAGTTGTTTATGTTGTCTGGGAGGCTTAGTTGGTGTCCAAAGAGAGGTGAGAGATGTAATTTTTAGACTCTAACCAGATAAGGGTCCTCCTCTGTGTACAGACTAAACAGTAGCAGCTAAAATTCGATAGGCCTGTTTAGAGCTGGCCATTGTCGCCTACTGGCTTGTATCTCTTTTATGTCGCTACTTCAATGGTCACTGCTCCTCTGAACTGTCTGCTTGCATCCCTCCGCCATTACGATGGGCTCATAGCACCCGTCTAGCAGGAAACTATCATCCTTTTCTGTCCAACTCTCTAATGCGAGAGTTAATCGTTACTCCCAATCCTTCATGTAGGAGCAGGTCAACTCTGGAACTGTCATCTTCTGTCTGTATTTCCTACTGCTTATAACTCCCAGTCTTTCAAATGCAGTATGTCCAGGCATCTTGAAATGAACGGATCTTGAATTTGGCTCACTGTTATCTTTTTATTTATTTATTTATTTATTTTCTTGAGGGAACAATCTTGCTGGCTTATGGCATTTGTTTCCTTCTTTGCATAAAAAAAAAAGATATGGGAAGACTAATACAATACTACAAATGTACATCCTCTCCACATGTGACTGTGACTGGAATCATATTTATGTATAAAATCTCTTGTTATAACCAGCATTTAAGATGGTGAGATGCACGCTTTACTCTCAAGTAAAGTTAGAAGTTCACCATTGCATTATATATTGAAAATCAGTACTGAGTTGTATACTGAAGAGAACACGTGTCAGGAAATATTCTTATTTTGTTGGGATTAGGGTTAATGAGCTCATAAGCGGAATTTGCAGTGTCATTTTTTTCCGTTAGGATTTCTTTAATTATTGTTGGTAATATTGTGTATAGTGGTTGGGACCCCGACCAATAAATCACTCACTGTAAAGCTACATTCATTCAGTTCTACAGTACAGTGAATGGGTAACCTAATGGATATATGTTGCCCTAAAAGCCATTTCCTGTAGTAAGTGGCGAGAATATGCCGTTAAACGATTGGTTATTTACAGTAATAAGGCCATCCAGACGAATGTCAACCGTAAAAGTTGAGAGAGAGAGAGAGAGAGAGAGAGAGAGAGAGAGAGAGAGAGAGAGAGAGAGAGAGATGAAGGGAACAAAAAACACAAAAGGAAAGTAGTGACAGATGAAGGTGCAGCATAAAGTTACACATTACGAAAGAGGGGGGGAAAGACAATAAATAAATGATAATGAAGCAATTGACACAACAAAGAAGAGCTGGCAAAAGAGAGAAACGAAGTTGGAGGGAAATAAGGGTAAAATAAATGTTGGTGAATGACTGAGAATGAGACAAGAAAGGTAGCAAAAGGACTGAGAGAAGAAAGAAAGAAAAAGGAAAAAGACCAACAAGAAAAAGACAGCGTAAAATATATTAAAATGAGAAGGAAGAAAAGCACAAGAGTTCAAATTAAATCTGGAGTGAGTGTAAGATTTAGAGGGAAAGAAACTGACCAATAACAGGGATTGACTGAGAAGAAGGAGGAGAATGGAGAGAAGAAAGGAGAAGCCAGGAATGGTGAGAGAGGCAGATATAATAATATGAAGACGAGAAAAACAGTGGGAAGAGAATTTGTGGAAGAATTCGAAAGAGTGCGAAATGCACAAAATATGCTGGAGAGAGAGAGAGAGAGAGAGAGAGAGAGAGAGAGAGAGAGATTACAAAGGAGAGCAAGCAGCAACATATCTTATGGTACTTTCGAGGCTGTAACAGAGTAAACTATGGCCACGGGATCTAATTCTACATGCTGTAGGATAAGGAAAGTAAAGCAAGAGCCCCCCCCCCCAAACCCTCCAGTTAAAACTGGCAGAAAAAAGTTAGAAAACCCACCATGCAGCATGGGGACGATAAGGGGGAAGAAGAGGGGACTACGTGGAGGCGAGCTGTGAAGGGAGTAGTAGTGGGACGAGGAGAGGACAGGTATAAGAAGTCTGTCAACGGAAGAGGGCAGGTGCATGGGGTTGGTGATGGGAAAGAAGGGTGACGCCCATGGGTAAGGGTAGGGAGGAGACTAAATGAGGGAATAATGAAGGAACATGGAGGGGAAGGAAATGTGACAGCTGCATGTGATGAGAAGAAGAAGGGAATGGGGGTGCAAAGTGTGAGGGGAAAGAGTCATGTCAGAACTGAAAGGAAGGAGAATACGAGGAAGATGGAAGGTAAGAAGATGCGGTAAAGGAATTGGGTGGTGTGTTGAGTCGGTGAGAGGGGGAGCAAAAGGGGGAAGAAGTAGTGGCGAGGAAAAGGGAAATGATGGATGACGTGAGGGGTGGATAAACAGGAAAGAGTGGAGGCAAGGAGGGACGTATGAAAAGTTGGTGAGGGGAAGAGGGGAGGCGTGAGGTAGTTGAAAGATGGAAGAAGGAATAGAGGAGATGTGAAGTGACTGAACGGTGGGAGATGGAAGGGTGGATGTGTGGGGTGCTTGAAGGATGGGAGAAGGAAGAGGGTAGTTGTGAGGTGGATGACGGGTGGGAGAAGGTAGAAGGGAGATGTGCGTGGTTGAAAAGTGGGAGAAAGAAGAGAGGTAGCAGAGTGTTGTTCAGTATGCATGAGGGTGGATTCAATCACAGACCCCAGTGTTTCTGACCACGAATATGGAACGCTGGGGAATCTGCAGGTCGGGACCTCGCTCGTTGTATTCTGTTAATACACTACAAAGATTAAGTCATGTTACGCACTGTTTATATTATCACTGTATGACACCTTGTAACTGGAACATCATTAGAATATCTTTGCGTGATGTGTAAGATTATTTTCAGCTTGCTCAGATAGTGGCGTTATGTGTCACTAGAATACATCCTACAGGGCTAAGAACATTGCTGAAAGTAGGTATCTTTTAATTTCTTGTGACCTTTTCCGATGCTAGTTTCCCTTGTTTACGTAGAAATGTCGTAGATTTTAGCCAGCAGACTCTGGGATTGTTTTTGTTCGTTATTTTGGTCTTGTGATTTTTCTTGGAGTTTAGTTCTTTTTATTAGTGGGAATTAGAAATGTAACACTACAATATAAGATTCATCTTACTCTCTTTCATCTCACACTACCATAATTCACACTGCACTCCTTACACTGCATCAAACCGCCACACCACGAGCTACTACACAACACACTGCTACACAACACACTGCACCACACTGCCACGATACACATTACCATACCTCACTCTACACCAAATACCTGTACAGCACACCAGTACACTACACACTTGCACCTCTTCAATTACCGTCCCACTCATTACCAGATAACACAATGATTCACCTCGCATTACCACGCTACACACTGCCAGACTACAAACTGCCAAACCACACAGTGCAACATCAAATACTGCCGCACTTAATATCACCAATCACATTGCCATATATCACACTGCCATATTTCACAAGACCTCATTTCACAGTTAAGGTTCATATTTTCATACCATACACTTCCGCACCTAACAGTAGTCAATATCACTCACATCTCAAATGCACCATAACATATCCTTCCACTTTTATTATAACCCCACCTCCTACTACTAACATTTAAGACTTTACGCCTATCACACATCTCACATGACACACTGGACACTGCTGCACGTCAAGCACACTATACACTCTCACAGCACATGTTGCAGCGCCTCACACAAATTTCACAAGGCCAGAGACATATTTCTCCACGTTATACGTAAATAATTTATCACAGAACACCTCGCACACACTTCACACTGCCATATCTCACCCATAACTCACATAGACACGTCTCCCGTCTCCTTCTGCCCAGAGACTTTTCTAGCTTCCTGTATACTGTATAGCTAAACCAGGCTACTCTTTACTTGGGGTATGACTCTCAACTCCTTCACTATGATGAATTATATAAGCTAGAAAGTCTCGAACCAAAACAATCAAGAACCGCGTCCACTTAACCCATTTAGCACAAGATGCCCCCTTCTTGCTGAATGAGATGTATGGTCGTAACTAGAATCGAGTAAGACGCCATAGTCATTAGAGGTTTAGAAGTGTTATGACGTCCTTCCAGAATTGAAGAAAATTGTGGAAGCAGAGAAAAGAAACAGGAGAGCGGCGATAATACTACTACAGGAACTGAAAGATGAAACAGAAGGCTGAATGACTGTGGCAGCAAAAACAAGAATAGAATATTGGAAGGTTGTGCAGTGAGTGTGAAGTGGAGAAAAACAAGGTTGATAAAACTGAAAGTGTGGGAGCAAAGACGGGATAGAAGAGGTTGGAAGGTTGGTAATGCATGAAGTGAATAAGACAAAAACAAAAGGTTGACAAGAAATATAAGTGGAGAAAAAACAAATACAAGTTTGTTGAGCACAGAATGTGGTAGCAGACAAAAGAAACAGTTTAATAAGGAATAATTACATGTAAGAAAAGAAAATAATCGTTTCGTAATAAAGAAAAAAATGTGTAAAAACAATAACGGTCAAGAACAGACTTGCCGATAATCCCTCTTAGTACGGTGACATCATGTTTGTTATATTCTTGGCTTTTCCTGGCAATTCTTTTCATGCTAAAAAGGCGGCCATTTTGTGAAGAGATGTGTCAAGGCTTTATCTGCCCTGCAGTTCAAAATGTCTTTGCCTAGCTAAGTAAAGTCGTCTAGAGACTAAAATATATTTAAAAAAGTGCCATAACATCGACCTGCAAGGCTGTTAAACTGAGACGATGTCAAATAAAACAAGACGAAGTATAAAAAAAAGAAAAAAAGAAAAAAAGAAAGAAAGAAAGAAACCCCGTACAGGACAGCGGGTTACTATGGGAGATGAAAATTGAGTAATATTAGGAGCGAAATGGAAAGAATAAACTTGGCATCGGCGGCTTACTAGCATTTCCTATATTGTAATGGGAAAATGGACTGAGAAAGATCGGGGAACAAGGGAAAATTCAAGACTGACGATGATAGACTGTGAAGAGACACTGACCCTTGTATTCGTCTGCATAAAATATTTCACTGCAATTGTTCCTAAGCGATTTATTTTTACATTTCTAGGGATTTTTAACTTATTTTGATTATAGCTCTTTCTTTTAACCCTTTTTGAAGGAAGAACTTTTTTTTTTTTTTTTTTTTTAAGCTCCTGCTCTCTACCACCGGCGTTGCGAAGCGAGCAGGGTGATTATGTTTTCAGTTGTGAGGTTGGCTGGCTGGATTTGTTTGTGTGTGGGTAAACAAGGTGTCTCATGAAGGACTTGAGCTATCAACACGAAACTTTCAAGGTATCAAGATACAGCCAAAATCTTGGACGAGATGGAAAGTGGGCAGTAGGGGTCAACTCAATTAATTTAATATTCCCACCATCGTCACCCAGTCAATAGGGTGAGACTATCATGAAAAAGCTAAGCTAAACAGTATCAATGACCAGGGTTACGGAACGAATTAATGATATGAGATTGGACAACCCCGGAACAAAGAGCAAGATTGTTGCATCATAGGCGGAATAGCGATAGTAAGAATACAACTTAAAGAAATAGTCGTCAGGTGTAATATATTCCTTCTACTCTTTTCTTATCTTCATGATGGAGTTAGAGACGATCTCGATAAGCTTCTCAGTCTCAGACTCATTCACATCATCCTCTCTCTCTCTCTCTCTCTCTCTCTCTCTCTCTCTCTCTCTCTCTCTCTTGTCATATTCACCAGCCTATACACCACCACAATCCCTCTCATTAAGGATCTCAGTATGACCGACAGTTTAAGAATTCGTCACAGCCAACAGTAGTTTATTTAGGCCTTCTAATGTAGGAGTTTCAGCATTGAATTAGCTTTAGTATTTTTTAGTGTTTTGCAGTATAGCCCATAATATTAATGCATACTGTTGTACTGAGACAGTTTCTAACGCCTTCAATCGGGGCACGTCTTACATAAGCTAAATAAGTCGTTGGGCGTTTGTCATAATAAAATATGTGCTTGTACTGAAGGAGTTGAAGGAACTGTGTGTGATGCCAAAGACGTCACTGTGGTCGAGTCCGTTTCAGTGTGTACCTATGGATGAATGTACCGTATGCTATCGAAAAGTTTACCTTATGTCTTGTACGATTTAGATTAAAACTGGCATAAACCTGTATCTGCTTCCTGGACGTAGCCCCTGCTGCAGGAGCGACTCAGCCACATCACCAGCTGGCATCATTTTACCTACCAGAGAGAGAAAGAGAGAGAGAGAGAGAGAGAGAGAGAGAGAAGAATGTAGCTGAATGGTCCTGACTGGACCTAAACTGACCTGACTGTGCATGAAGCAACGGGAATGACTGAATGAACGCAACCGTATCTCATTGGCCCTGAACGGACCTAAACCGACATAAACCTGTATGATTCATGGGAATGACATGAATGGACCTAATCATCTGACTGAACCTAAATGCATCTCAAATGACCAAACTGAAACTCAGCAAACGCGAGCTGACCTCTCTAGCCTCAATGGATGAGAACGATCCTTAACAAACTACATTAGCAGACTGGATTTAGTATGATCTGTATTACCCTAACTGGACGTGAATAACCCTGAACAGACCAAGATAAAGCAGACTGAGACTGCATAGATGTCAATAGCCTACATGGACCTAAATACCCTAAGTTATCAAACCTTTGGTCATTTCTGTTGCACTCCTGACGGTAATTGTCAGATGAAGGTTATGTTAGCATCATGCAGGTGCGAGGTCGACAGACCCTTTTATTTAATGTGTGCATAGGAGAGTAAATGTGTCATATATTTTAATCTTTTATGTATTGAGTCTCTTTGATCTCTGTTTACTCCAAGTCCGTGATTCACCTTTTCAGTACGATGATGTAGTTCTGCTTTGCTATCACAGTGTCACATTTGGGAAAGGCATTTTCCGGGGAGACAAAAGAGTGTCAGCCGGACTTGGACCTGAGGAGGATTCAAGCTGAGCTTAAACTAGTTTTAACTTAAACTGTAGTTCTCTCTGAGGGTCAATGTCGGGCCGATATAGTTATATTTCCCAACAGTTTTCCCAAACGTGGGTACAATTCTTCCACATTTTTCTTTCTCAAACGTGTGTTCAATACTTTCATTTTTTTTTTTTTCCAAATATAGGTACAAGTCTTTCACGGAGTTTTCAATATGCATGCATAATTCCTCCACTTAATACTCTAATTTTGCTGTCTATAAGACTTTATTCTTTAGAATTATGAAGAACCAGTCTGACTTGGTGTCTTTATTTTGGCTGTTTATTTACCTAACTGATTTCGGAAAGGACAAATTTCATTGGTTATCAGTCATTAGTTCCTTCTTTATCTATCTATCTATCTATATACCTAGGATGAGACAGGACGACACACTCCCCATTTACTCATCCATTCAAACACATTCATTCGCATCTTAGTCCCAAAGGGGAGGAGGGGCAGATCCTCACCGCACCACACCGCACAAGGGACAACTGCGCAGTGCAATCAGTGACATCCGCAGTAGAGCCCGACAGCAGAGCTGGTTTACCCCTGCCACATCATAATAGATCCATCCCCTTACCCACCCCTGACCTGACTAGCCGATCAGAACAAATGCGGGAGAATATCCCTTCAGGGCTGCGTCATCATTTATTCATTCACAGTTTCTCTCCATTTATTTCTGTCACGCACAGCCACTCTTCCTTGCTCAACAGACATCCCTCTCGCATCCACCGCTCTCGTCACATTGTCCATCCATCCTATTCGTGGTCTCCCTTTCAGCCTTACACCTCTCACATCAGATCTAGTTATCTTTTTCACCAATCGCTCATTATCCATTCTCTCCATATGCCCAAACCATCGCAACACCCTCTGCTCAACTTTACCAGCCACTTCCCGAACAACTCCAGTTCTTCGCACTTCATCATTTCGCACTCGATCCATACGCGTCACTTCACACATACTCCTCAGACACCTCATCTCCATTACATTCAAACTTTTCCTCTCTACTACACCCATATTCCATGTTTCAGCCCCATATAACGCAGTCGGTACCACAACACCCTCATACAGCCTTCTCTTTACATCCATTCTAAGCGAACGACATCTAAACACTTTTTTCATTCCTCCCAGCACCTTTCTTATTTCATTCATTCTAGACTTCACTTCTGCATCTATTCTTCCATTCACAGCAACATGTGACCCTAAATATTTAAAACACTCTACCTCCTCAAGCAACTCACCATTCAAAACTATATTCATCTCCCTACCATCTACCAACCTCGTACCCTTCATCACTTTACTCATATTCTCATTTACTTTCAGTTTCCTTCTTTCACTTCTTTAACTTCCCATAAAAGAATATATTGCTCTCATCTTTTTATTAAATTGGCGTTGTTTTACTTTAGCTACTGGTACACACAGGCAATATTATTATTATTATTATTATTATTATTATTATTATTAAGACACACTTGGTTACCAATTCACGCTTAACCCACCGTCAGATATCGCAAACAATGCTCGCACTTTGTTAATGAAAATTTCGTGGTAGTGTTGGTTTCCGTGTATTCCTTCTACTGAGATAACGATTTGTATTTTTGACGCAATTCTTCATAGCTCGAGGATTTCTGTTGTCTTACTGTCGGATTTCTTGTGTCTCCTGTCAAGATCGTGTTGCTCGGAATACGGAGTACACAAGAGACCTCAGCACCCGCGTCTTACATCAATTCAAAGAGATCAATGTATAACTGCCCCGTGGTTTTTGTCTTCCACCTGTTTTTCTCAAAATCAGATACCTTCATCCTTGCCCGACCCTCACCCTTCCACCAAGTTTAGTCAAAACCGGATCAAAATTGTTTGAAATACCCATGCTCTGTGCCTTTCTCGTTCTCATAATCGAAACTCTACACTCTTGGCTGACCGTTAATCCTGCCACTATGTTTGGTCCAAACTGAGTCAAAACTGTTCGAACCATAACTTCAAACTTCAAATTTCACCTCTGACTGATCGAAATAGTTTAAAGTCAGTTTCCCCATTAAGTCTGGTGTACAGCGGATGACACCTGTTAAGGTTGACCTTGGCCTGTGACCTTGACCTTTGAATAATTTTTCTCTGACACACGAGGAATATCACATGGTTAACACTCATCATTTTCACCAAGCTGAGTGCAATTTGGTTGCTTTCAGCTCAATAATACACCTTCACATGCAGGAAAAAACAGTACCTCTGATCATGATATTGCGTGTGAGGGTGCAGTTATGAAGGGACGGTCAGATCCAGTGAGTTATGAATGATCTCAGTTGACCCTTTTGCTAGCATGCCGTCCTCTTCAAATAATTCCAACCACTCTAAGAAGACATTATTAAAGTCGCGGATCGCCACGCCATTCCTGAACAAGGAGTCTGGTACGATCCTTGCCCTGTGCAGTAGATTTTTTGTTATGGGCTGATCTTAGGTATTACAACCCCCACTTTTATACTATGTGATCCTCTCTCTCTCTCTCTCTCTCTCTCTCTCTCTCTGTCAGGTGAGATGGATATGGGTGAGATTCGGTCGCTGGATGGCTTGTAGACTCTGGCATCACAAGTTGATTTCCTTGTGGTCGGTTGAGGTCTCTTATTTATCAATGTGGTCTCGCTACAGACCAAAGTGATCCTAGAGTCTTCAGCTTCTGGTGATTTATTTGACATCTTAATCATCCAAATCGGTCTATAAATGCGGCCTTTACAATGCAAATCCACAGATATGTATACAGAAAACTGTGATTCTCCCTCAGCTGGAGCCAAGGTCATCGACCTCGTCCCGGGAACCGTAAAGATCTCAACAACTGTCAGGCACCACAAGATTTGCTTTAATGCAAGAAAGGTGGAACCAATGGCTAGCATCCATCATGATTATGCCCTCCAAGGAAAAACAAAAACAAGATAACAGAGAGCCAAATTCAAGATCTATTCATTTAGAGATGCATGGACACACTGCATTTGAGAGACTGGACATCATAGGCAGCAGGAAATACAAAGAAAGTAGTTCCAGAGTTAACTAGTTGCATATATGAACTACTGGGAGTAACGGTTAACTCTTGCATTGGCGAGTTGGACAGAAAAGGGATGAGAGTTTGTTGCCTGATGGGTGCTACGCACCCGCCGGCGTGGTGGAGGGATGCAAGCAGACAGTTCATAGGAGATGTGACCATTGAAATAGCGAGAGAAAAGAGATAAAGATGCAATAGTATTGCGAAGTGACAAAGGTTAAAGGGAGCCAGTAAGACGTGGAGAGTTAATGAGACGAAAAGCCTTTGACTCCACCTTGTTGAGAAGAGCTGCATGTGGGGAGCCTCCCTACACATGAGAGTTGTACTCTACACAGGGGGCAAATACATCCGTGTACAAAGTCAACAATTGTGCTGTGGTAAAGAAGGCACGGAGTCGGATTAGCACACCTAATCTCTTGGAAGTAGATTTTGTAAGAGAGATAATATGGTCTCTCTAAGATAAATCCCGAGAGAATGAAACGCCAAGTATGTTTAAAGATGAATCGGATTGAGCTGGATATTGTTAAACATTAACAAATACTACTGCAGAAGATTTTGTTAGGTTGAAATGTGTAAGAACTGAGTTTTGCATGCATTAAAACCAAGATTACTTTCACCCCAATTTGAGATATAAGGTAAGTCAGACATTAGGTGTGCCATAGTCTCACCCCTTGTTTGCTGAAGTTCCGAGATGGAAGCTGAGGGAAGTGAATGGAAAGGTGAAGGGTAGAGTCATCAGCGTATGAGTCAATAGGGTTAGATGTACAGCTTAGAAGGTCATTGGTGAATAGAGGGAAGGCAGTTGGTGCTAGCAGAGCCCTGATGAACACCACTATTGATAGTTTTAGGAGAAGAACGGTGGCCGTCTACAACAGCAGCTATAGAATGACCAGAAAGGAAGCAAGAGATGAAGGCACAGGTAGAACGATAGAGACCGTAAGAGGGCAGTTTGGAAATTAAAGATTTATGCCAGACTCGATCGAAAGTCTATGAGATGTCAAGTTCAATGGCATATCTTTCGCCAAAGTCCCCAAAGGAGGACGACTAGGAGTCTCAAAGGTAGATGAAAAGATCACTAATGGAGTGTCCCTGCCAGAACCCATACTGATGATCGGAAAGAAGGCTAGGACAAGAAAGGGGCTTTATTTATTTATTTATTTTTGCTAAGCATAGATTCAAAAACTTTTAAAATTCAAGATGTTAAAGCAATTGGGAGATACAGGGCAGGGAATGGTCACCCTTCTTTGAGACATGTTAAATGGAATGAAAGCAAACTACCAGCAAGAAGGTAAGGCACAAGTTGCCAGACAAAGGCTATAGAGTTTTCCTAGGCAGGGTTTAAACAAAGACACAGGAGGGACCCCATCAGGCTGATATGCCTTGTTAGTATTTAGGCAAGTGATTGGAGAAAATACATAAACTGACAAACTTTTAATAACAGCCATGAGGAAGTCAAAGGGGAGAAATGATCGAGGAAAAGCACCAGAATCGTCCAAGGTGGAACTGGAGGAGAAAGTCTGATCGACGAGTTCTGCTATATCAGTAGAAGAAACAGCTGCAGAGCCATGAGAATGGAAATGAGGAGGGATGGATGATGAGGTAAAGTTGTTTAAAAAGTTTTCTGCAAGGTGCCAAGAGCGGTAGGAATTTGAGTTGGAGAGTTTAGAAAATTTAGTATGAATGATATTATTTTTAGCAGAGCAAAGAACGGACTTAACACGATTCCAGGCATAAATATAAACATAAATGAGATTCCAGGGTGTGTTGGCTCTGGAACCTTTTGTAGACGTTCTCCTTGTTGTGGACAGCATTAGAACTAGCATGATTAAACAAAAGATTTTTTTACATTAGTCATAAGATATGAGAAAGGAATGTATGCATTCATGCCATAGAGAATAACTTCTGTAACCCGCAAGGCACACTCAGACGGCTGTCAGCCATGGAAGCAATAATCATTCCAGGAAAAAATAAAAGAAGTACTGCCTGAATGCCCCCAAGCAACAGCTCCAAAGTGCCACAGCTGCCATTTCTTGAGAGGGTCTATAGGCCTTACTGGAGCGAAAGGACAGGTTAAGGTGATAAGTTGTGACTGGAGGAGCCCAACGGAGAGAAATGATTAACAGTGTAGTGAGAAGGATTTTCTGTAAGGAAGAGATCGAGTATGTCGGAACTCTTTCTAAGGCAGTCAGGGATATGTGTATGGTGCTGTACAAGCTGCCCTAGGTCATTAAGGGTAGAAAAGTAGTAGGTTCGTCCATCATGTGGATCAGTGAAAGGAGAGAAGATCCAAAAGTGATGGTGAACATTGAAATCACCTAGAATGGTGATTTCAGAGAAAGGAAAAATTGATAGGATGTGTTCTCTCTTACAAGATAGTCGAAGAATTTTTCAGTCAGTAGAATTAGAGGATAAGTAAACAGCACAGAAATATTTAGTCAGAGAATGACAGGGTAGCTGAAGCCAGAGGGTAGAGAATTCAGGAGAAATCAAGTTCAGGAACACGAGAGCAAAAAATGTCGTTGCATACCTATACACAACAGCCACCTTTGGCTTTAAGATGAGTGTAATAAGAATCTTATTATTTGTTTAGGTCTTTCTCGTTTTCTTTTTTGAGGCAAAAGCTTTTTCTCTTTACCTAATTCTGCCACAGTTCTTCGAGAGTTTGGGATTTTCTGTTATCTTATCGCAGGTTTCATTCATGCAACTTTTCCTCTGTTAAACTTTTCTCCCTCGGCCATTTGTCTTATCTGACTTTTCATACTGTTCTCTCTCTCTCTCTCTCTCTCTCTCTCTCTCTCTCTCTCTCTCTCGGACATTTCAGTCCTGTAAGGTACTATTTCTATTTCCCCATAGGAAACTGCCGAACGATTTGCAGAGTAGAGGAACCTCCAGCTTTGCTATTAATTTCTTTTGCTTCAGAAAATAGTGGTTAATAATTTCTGTTTACATTAAAGCCAAATTATCTCTTTGGGACCATGAAGTCTGCATGATCTGTATTAATGTGTGTAACTCTCTCCCTCACTCCCCTCATTTCCCTTTCCATTCTCCCTCTCCACCTTGTCTCTTCCTCCCATCCTCCCTTCTCCAAATTATCCTATCGTTATTAACCATTTGCAAGATAAGTATTGGAACTGTAATAATATTAGTGAAAGGTTGATTGAATCTCTCTCTCTCTCTCTCTCTCTCTCTCTCTCTCTCTCTCTCTCTCTCTCTCTCTCTCTCTCTCTCTCTCTCTCTCTCTCTCTCGCTATCTACCCATCTGTACCTACCACCCATTTTCGTGCTGGCCAGTAATCACAAAAAAGCGCTTCCTGAGGCATTGCGCTAAATCCTTTGTGTATAGTCGTAATAATAATAATAATCAATGATTTATGAAATGCTTAAACATCATCTCGTTCCTCTAGGCCGATATTATCCGTTCCATTACTGGTCATTGCACAGAATGGCATTAAACTCGACAGAGACGTTTCACACATAGGGAATTACATATCTACCCTCCATAAGAGGAATTAATTGTTGGGTCTAACAAAAGCACTGAATTATACTGGAAACGAACTACAATCACACGTATTCTCAGTATTGGAGTACTAGTATCCTAACTATCCTGGTGTTTACGGTATTGCGAAAAGGAAAAACATAGCTAGACAGGAAGTTACTAATTAATATAGGAAATGAATCATTTGTAACTTGTCACATCCGTGCACTATTGTTCCACTAATATATTGTTACATGGCTTAACGTAAAGATATGTGACAGACGAACACAAAACAAACTCAGGGCACGGAGCGTGACAAGAGAGTGCGAGTGTCCCGGTGATGGCGAGGCAAGGACCAGCATTGATACACTGCAGCTTCGACCGCAGCTGGGACAAAACTGAGCCCGTCCCACTATCCTACTGCAACCCTCAGGCACACTGGCTTCCCAACAGACACTGAGTCAAGCCCGTCGTTCGCTGGTGGACAGGTGTGGGTTCCTGGGCGCTGTATTTGTGGCGTCAGTAATGGACAGGGAAGGATGTGAAGGGAAGGAAGATAGGAAGTAACTAGGAAACTCCCCAATCTCTGTTCTTGCTACCCTCTTAAAACGATATTGTCCGGTTTAAGGAAACTTGTTTAACTCCTTAAGAGGTGATGGCAGTATAATAACAAACGAAGGAAAAGTCGTTTAGTGGTAGAAATATTAAATTTCATTTTTTTTTTTTTTTTATGAAGTATTTCGCAACTGCGATTATTTTCCTCAGTGGTCTTTTTTTCCATCCACTAACAGAAGTATCTTCAGAAGTAATTATAAACATCTGCTAAAATATATCTGTCTATCTGTTTATCTACCTATTTATATGTAGTTTCTTTACCTATCATGTGTATCTACGTATTTTTTAAACAGTAACGCACAGAGATAAGGTAGCAGCTAAAGCAAGATCATACACATCCCACATGGATTCATCTACAAAGAATATGCTACCCAATGCATGTAGCAGTGGAAGAGGTGTTATATCTCTTTATTCCCTCAGTCGATGGTGTTCATTTTCATTATGTTCTTTCTAACTCCACATGAGTGTATTAAGACCATTAAGAATGGAGGGGCCGGATATAGCCATATTAACCACTGCAGTATGGGAGGTTCATCTAATCGTGAATAAAATCATATGGTGGTGGCCTGAGTAACGTAATAAATATATCACTGGATTGAAAGTGTGACGGCCAGTACAATATGGCCTCCAAAATACGCAAATAACTTAAATATAAGGATGTATGGAAGATATACAACATACAGGACAAGATCATATACCAGTTTCCAAGATGTATTTTGCAAGGTAAACTGCTAGGGAAGAGGTGCTAGACAACCTCCTGAGCTTACCCCGTTACGACTCTAAACCTACGCAAAAATAAACTATACAGATCTCTCTCTCTCTCTCTCTCTCTCTCTCTCTCTCTCTCTCTCTCTCTCTCTCTCACACACACACACACACACACACACACACACACACACACACACACACACACACACACACACACACACACAGATATGCACCGTTTCTTACCGATATATCATGCATATATTCTGTGAGTTATAGTATGGTTAATATAAATGACAATGGAATCAGTGACATAGCAGCGAATTTTGGTGCTACGCAGCAAACAGTATTGACTGTAGTATATTCTTTCTATTACCCATACAGAAGACGGTGTCTAGGATGTTTTAAAGTTATTATTCTGTTTATCTATGCAGGCTTTTCCCCTCACCTGCCCGGCCTCTGCCATTACCCACCTAAAGAGCTATAAAAGTGTAACTCACACTCTCAGTACGGTGACGTCATCTTCATCATATTTTTGCCACTTCCGGACAGTTTTGTTGACCTCATGAGGTATTCTTCACACTTGATAGTTAGAGATAGCTGCCCTACCAGGAAACCATCCAAAGCAGTATAAAATTGACTTCTTAGCAGCAGGAATAAATTACTAAAATAAATAAACAAATAATACAGCTGATCAAATAAGAACAAAATATGCTACCTTCTTCAAAGATTCCCATGTGAGACTTGTAAAATTTAGCCGGTGTAGCAAAAACTCATTTCATATTAAATTTTCCTAGGTAACTTGATCTTGGTGACTATTATTGGGGAAGTTGCTGGCGCGTTTTCTGGAATCTGGTATTGTAAATGTAAATGCAACTTCGTTACAGTATCTTCCACGTTGCTGAGAGAATGTCAACAAGATTTAGCTGATATGGAAAGTGGAATGAAATAATGATAATGTGATAATACCTTTATTATGCAATTCTATTGCTTCCGTCTTCCCTCATTCCTCCCTCCATACACAAACTCGCTCGCAACCCCTCCTCTTTCTAATCCTTCAGGGGCAAGGATGTTTACCACGAGGAACTTACATCCCACAATCCTGGATATGTCCCTGATACACTGTCACACTGTCTGCCTCCTTATTAACACTTTATCCCTAACTCTTCTTAACCCCGCTTGCATACAAGGTGCCTGAAACCATCATAGGTAACTCCTCCAGAATGATGCCTTTATTTTTTTTTCTTGTTACCATGCTACGATTTTATCAACTTATTAGAGATACCTAGTAGTGAAGGGGATAAAAAAAATATTAACTGCATTAGAAGAATTATCTCTTATATGTTATTCATGTGTTTCGTCAGATATTATTATTATTATTTTTTTTACTGCAAGCTTGAGCTCTCGCTGAAGAGAGAAACCTGTACTGTACACAGGAAAAATCATCCGATAAATTACCATTATGCCGGGAATCGAACCCGGAACTCTCAGGTGAGAGCCAGGCATCATACCACTAAACCACGACCAGGTAAAAGCTTAATTACGTTGTCACAATCTTGTAACCAACGTCCCTCCGCCCCCACTGTGGGCATCAAGAAGATGAGTTAACCCCCTGGCACTCGGGCAAGATTGTGACAACGTTAATTAACTTTTACCTGGTCGTGGTGTAGTAGTATGCTGCCTGGCTCTCACCTGAGAGTCCCGGGTTCAGTTCCCGGCATATTGGTAATTTATCAGTTGAGCTCTCGCAGTGAAGGGGCAAATACTTTTTGCTTTATCCACATGGGATGTACAGCCAAGACCTATTGCTGTTATCTTAGGGCTCATGTTATCCTATTGTCTGTAGGAAGTATTGGCCAAAGTTTTTCTTGTTATTAAATACAATGAGACAAGCAAAGTCTGAGTGACTGGGAAATCTTGTCATTTCTAAAAAGATTTGAGATAAAGCTAATGAAATTAATTGTAAACCTTCAGATTAAAATTACACTGATCTCTCTCTCTCTCTCTTCCTTCCTCTTCTTCGCCCACACACCATCTCCTGTTTCTCCTCATCCTCTCTAATGCCCCTTCTTTCCCTCCCCTGTTCTGCCCTTCACCTCTTCGTTCTCTCTCTTCTCCCCCCTCCCCTGCACCTACTTCGCTCTTCTACCCTTTCCCTCCTCTCCCTCCTTCTCTCTCTCCTTTCCTCCTCTTTCCCCTCGAACTTCCTTTCCTTCTCATTTCTTTTCTTCTCTTCTCCCCAACCGTTCTTTCCTCTTTCTTATCTCTCCTCTACTCCTGCTTCTCCTCTCCTCTAGCATTCTTCCTCCTCTGCCTCCCTCTCTTTCTCATCGTCTCCCACACGTCCCTCCATCCTCCACTCGTGAGGTCAGTCTGCTCAGACGTGCTATTGACCTGATAGTGTTGTGCTAGTGTGTTTTAGTGACCTATGATAATGTTGTGTTAGTGTGTTGTAGTGACCTGTGATAGTGCAGTGCTACCTTGTGTGAATTTGTGCGTAATGGCTTCCTCGGCAGAGAGCTGTGTCCCCACTGCAGGTATTGAAAAGGACTACCTTGAATTAAAGGAGGAACTTCTCGAACTGAAGCGGGAGGTACAAATTCTCGTGCAGGAGAAGTCACAGATGAGGGAATTGTTGGAGATGTTGGAGGAGAGAGAGAAAAAGGCTGAAGGTTGGACACTAGTTCACAAGGGTGCAACGAAGGTCACTCTTAAGAAACAAACGGAAATCAAGACCACTAATGCCTTCAACGCACTACGGGACGAATGTGAAGGGAAGGCAGAGAGGGAAGTAGAGGAGAAGGACGGTGAGAGAGCTTCCCGTACAGGTAAGTATAATCAGAACAAGAAAGGTAAGAAAAATGTTGCTGTTGTTGGAGACTCCCAGGTGAGATATCTTAACAGAGCCATGTATACTCCACTCGCTAAACATGTGTGTCTTCCGGGGGCCAGGGTGGCTCATGTGATAGAAAAAATTTCAAATATCGTGAAGGATAGTGGTGACAAACCCACTGTGTGCCTCAGTGTAGGAGGCAATGATATTAGTTGGCGTAAGAGTGAGGTACTGTGGCAAAGGTACAAGTTGATGTTAGAGAAGGTTAGGGAGAGGGGAGGAACCCCTGTAGTACTTGGTGTTTTACCCAGGTGGCGGGTTTGGAGGGAGTGGTTGAGCAGGGCAATAGGGTTTAATTGCCGCCTTGAGAGGTACTGCAAAGATAATGCAATACCTTTCATGGACAGGTGGGACCGGTTTTATGGACAGAGTGCCTTGTATAGTTGGGATGGGACTCATCTTAGCAGGCAGGGAGTTACTGTTTTAGCTGGAATGATAGATAGGGAGTTAGAGGGATTTTTTCGAGGTTGAGAAGTAGTCGTACAGGAAGTTACAGCAACTACACTCAGAAATCATTATTACCATGTTTGGATAGATGCATCAAGACTTGCAAAATTAAGAACAAAAGTTCAACCAATAGTGTAGATACATCCACTCAGGCACCTCAAATTAAGCAGGCGATGAAAGATAACAGAATAAGCGATAATAGAAGGGCGATAAGGAATAGTACAAAAAAATTGTTATATTAGTAAAGTATAGAGTTTCCCAGTTAGTAATGAAATAAAAAACAGTAAATCCCAAGGTAAAGGCATAACTACTCGTAATAATCTGAAAGTGTACTACACAAACAGCCGGAGTTTACGTAATAAAATCGATGAACTGAGGGCTTTAATTTGTACAGAGAAAATAGACATTGCCATTATTAGTGAAACTTGGATTAATGCAGACACTCGAGAATTTTTAGCAGAATATCAGATAAAGGGATATAATATTTTTGTGTCAAACCATCTGGGAAGAAAGGGGGGATTCATTAAACTGTTACAATAAAGCAGACATTAAAGTAAATAGGGACACAGAAAGTGTCTGGGTTGAAATTAGTAACAATAGGGAAGAATTAGTCTTAGAAGCAATTTACAAATCTCCAAAATTAAGTAGAGAAGATAGTAAATACCTTTGGGAGGAAATTAGGAAAGCATCACAGTCCAGCTTAGTAATAATTGTAGGGGACCTTAATCTGCCAAGGATAGATTGGAGAAATCAGACAGGGGATGCAGAGTCAGAGAAATTTGTAGAGGAAGTACAGGATAATTTCCTCTATCAGTATATCAAGGAGCCCACCAGAGGTAATAATATACTAGATTTGGTTTTAGCTAATAAAGAAAATATCATTAGTGATATATATAGAGGTTGGTGGACGACTTCGTAATAGCGATCATGAAGAAATTAGGTTCAAATTTATTTGGGATGTCTGTTCCAATGAAAATACCTCCACCGTTCCTAATTTTGGTCAAGGAGATTTCGATGGCTTAAAAGCTTATTTTAGAGCGGTATTCCGTAGGGAGAATAGCTATTTTAGGGAGTGGCAGGTCAGTGGGGAATCCCAGGTCATAGGTGAGGGGCAGGAAACACGTGGGAATGTGCGCCAAGTGTCTGTGGAGGGTGAGGTGGCAGATAGGAGTGAAGTCCAGGCGACGGGGATTAACTCAGCTCCAGTACCAAGCAGACGTTCGACCTGTGAGAAGTATAACGAGTTAGTAAATATAATACAAGGAGGCCAAGATAGATATTTCCCTTCAAAACCGTAGAACGAATAATTCAAAACCAAGATGGTTAAACAACAGATTAAAATCTCTCATAAGCCAAAGGAAAAGAATATATAGAAAAATAAAACGTGGAGAGGAACACTTACGTAACCGGTACGCGATTTTATATAGAGGTAAAGAGGGGGATACGAAAAGCAAAGAGAAGTTATGAAATTAAGGTTGCTAGTGAATCGAAAGAAAACTCTAAGGGTTTTTATCAAATGTACCGTACGAAAAATAAAGATAGGACAGGACTACTCAAAACAGAATCAGGTGACATTACCAGTGAAGATAAAGAAATGTGCTCCATCCTAAATAACTTTTTCATATTATTATTCACCAAGGAAAATCTACACATGGTCCCTCAGGCAGCAAATATTGACGATGAGAATACGAAAAATATTCTTAGTAAAATAACCATTAGTAAGGAGGACGTATTGAAAGAAATTAAGTTAAAACCTCAAAAATCGCCAGGTCCGGACGATATATATGCAAAAATTATAAAAGAAACAAAAGAAGAATTATGTCAGCCACTTTTAACATTATTTAATGACTCTTTAATATCAGGAGAAGTTCCAGAGGCGTGGAAGACCGCAAACGTAGTGCCCATCTTTAAAAAGTGTGATAAATCATCTGCGTCGAATTATCGTCCTATAAGTCTAACGTCAATAGTAGGAAAATGTTAGAGTCAATTTTGGCAGATAAGATTAGAAAACACTTAGAAAGATTTAATCTTATAAACGAAAGTCAGCACGGATTCAGGCAAGGACGATCCTGCCTCACAAACTTGTTGTCATTCTACTCGGAGGTCTATGAAGCAGTAGATAGCGATAAAGCTTACGATGTTATTTATCTGGACTTTAGTAAAGCTTTTGACAGGGTCCCACACGAAAGGTTAGTTAGAAAGGTTCGAGCACACGGTATAGACGGCGATATCTTAAAATAGATCGAATCCTGGCTCAAAGGACAAAAGCAGTGAGTATTATTAAATGGAACTAAGTCAGATTGGGGATTAGTAAGGTGTACCACAGGGTTCAGTACTCGGTCCCTTATTATTTATTATATATATAAATGATCTAGACTTAGGAGTCACTAGCAGCATCAGCAAATTTGCCGACGATACAAAAATAGGGCATATCATTAACCTCGATACATTGTCCAAATGGTCTAAAACTTGGCAAATGGAATTTAACGTTGAAAGATGTAAAGTACTTAACGTAGGCAAGACCATTGGAGATACTAAATACAACTTAGATAACCAAGAAATTAACAAATCGGAATGCGAGAGGGATCTAGGAGTCATGGTTAGTAACAACCTTAAACCAAGTCAACAGTGTATTAATGCGAGAAATAAAGCAAATAGGGTCCTAGGATTTATTTCGAAAAGCGTGAGCAATAGATCATCAAAAGTAATACTGCAAATTTATCTAGCATTAGTAAGGCCACATTTAGACTACGCAGTACAATTTTGGTGTCCCTACAATAGAATAGATATTAACTCGTTAGAAAATGTACAGAGAAGAATGATAAAAATGATACATAACGTTCGAAACCTGTCATATAAAGACAGACTGAAAATACTAAGTCTGCATTTGCTAGAGAGACGTAGAATTAGGGGAGACTTAATTGAGGTGTTTAAGTGGATGAAGGGTATAAATAAGGGGGATATTAGCAAGGTACTTAAAGTGAGCATACAGGATAGAACTAGAAGTAATGGTTTCAAACTAGAAAAATTCCATTTCAATAAGGAAATAGGTAGAAATTGGTTTGGTAATAGAGTAGTAGACGAATGGAATAGTAAAGTAGTTGCTGCCTCTTCCATTGAGAGTTTCAAGCATAGGCTAGATAAGCATATGACAAGGAAGGGGTGGGTATAGAGGAAAAAAAATCTATAACCAATACTAATTCATATTTTTTCCTTTTTAGCTTACATTACGATAGTCTCTGTTCACCTTTCACACATTCCTATAAAATGTCCACGCCAGTTTTTCTATACTGCGTGGTGTTCTTTCTGACTTTTTCCTGCCGGCTTCGGCTGGATGATTTGGAGGGCGGGGGAGAGCCTTCTTCTTTGCTATCCTTATCTCATTCTAGTAGTTCAGTTACTCTTCTAGGAGCTGCCTAGCATGGACCAACCGGCCAACTGCAGTTATCCTCTCTTCTTATGTTCTTATGTTCACTCCATTCCCAACCCTCCTTTCCTCTTCCCTCTCCTTTCTCTCGTTCTTTCACACCAATCAGCCTTCATTTTCTCCTTATTATCTCCTATCGCCATCCATTCTTCTTCGTCAGTCTCCTCTTCCTGAGCCCCACTACCTCTCCTTTCTCACACCCCCTTCCCTGATCTCCCCCTTTTTTTTCCTCCATCCCTCCCTTCCTCCTCCTCCTCCTACTTTCCCCCCTCCCCTCCCACCCAACCACTGGCAGCTGCAGTCCTCCCACGTGGTTAATCCAGAAATCACACTCGCTTACCCTCACAATGACACGCCTCCCCCCCCCACTGCGCCCTCACCCCCTTCCTTACCCCATGTCCTTCACCCACACCTTTACTGCCCCCAACTCCTCTCTACTGTCCCTCCTATCGTGTGTGTGTGTGTGTGTGTGTGTGTGTGTGTGTGTGTCGATAATCTAGCCTAATCCTATTCGTAATTTATCCCTCCTGCGGGAGAACCCTGCCTCTGTCCATTGTTATCCTTCATCCCACCACTCCCAGTTCGCTCGTGTCCTCCTCCCTTCCCTTTCCCTAGCTTCCTTTCCTTCCCTTATCTCTTCCTCTGCAATCCCTCCTTCCCTCTTTCATTCCCCTGCATCTGCATTTTTCCTCCTCCTCTCCCTCTCTCCCCCGTATTGAGAGGAGAGGAAGGATATTCGACTACTCAATACGGAAGTTATGAAGGCGAAAAATGGAGGGGATAAAGTCCTAGATCATAAATCAGAGAGAGAGAGAGAGAGTACAATCACCACACAACAATAAAACAAATACGCAGTAATAATGCCGGGGTGTGCCAATATTTATTTAAAGTGCTGCTTGGTTCGAAACCCAGCGAGCTTGAGTGGTGTGTGAATTATGGCCCATTGACTTTTTTAATTGAAGAGGCTGAATTAAGTCCTCCAAATAAACTCCTCTCTTGATAGCATGAATACGATAAATTATGCCGTCCTACCTACGAAGCTACTTCCCCCTCCTGTACTTTTCCCAGGCCCGTTCATCCTGTACACTCGTTTCCTGACTTGCCCATCCCTCCTCACACCTCCTCTTCCATTCTATTTTGTTCTCTATCCTCCATCTCCGTATGTTCTCCCATCCTCCCCTGCCACCCCACCCTCCTATCCTTTCCCTCCCGCCACACCCTCTTCTCCCTTCAGCTGCCGCCCGTCCCTCCTTTCCCTTTCTTTGCCCCACTCCCCCCATCCTTTCCCTTTGTACAAAGAGTCGACCAGCATGCCCTCCAACACAAGTTCCTCTAACTGTCAACACCAAACTGCATACATATTACACACTACACTTCCTATTTAAAAAAAAAAAATGGCATCCCAGCACGAAGCCTCAGAGCAGAGGAGACCATAAAAGCCCTCACCATCCGCCCCCCTCCTGGTGACGACCATGTAAGATGCCTGGAACCACTGTCTGACTCATTTTTTCTTCATTTCTGTAACATTCGCGGCCTTTTCCCAAAATTTCCCTCTGTTGAACACCGTCTCACCCTCTCTGAACCTCACCTTCTCTTCCTCACGAAGCCTCAACTGTCTGAGGCGACTGATAGCAAACCCTTCTCTGTACCCTCTTACTTTTTCTATATTCACTTCAAAGCCAAAGGTGGCTGTAGTGGACATGTATGCAACAACATATCTTTCTCTCATGTTCCTGAACTTGAATCTTCCGAATTCTATATTCACCGGCTTCGACTATCCTGTCATTCCGTGACTAAATATGTCTGTGCCGTTTACTTATCCCCTAATTCAATCGACTCTATGAAAATTTTTTCGATTATTTTATTTCAAAGATTGAACAAACCCTATCAATTTCTCCTTTCTCTGGAATCTCCATTCTAGGTGATTTCAATTTTCACCACCACCTTTGGCTCTTTTCTACTTTCACTGATCCACCTAGCGAACAAACCTACATCTTTTCTATTCTTAATGACCTAGAGCAGCTTGTGCAGCACTCTATCCTTATCCCTGCCACCTCGGAGAGTGTTCCAATACACTTGACCTCTTCTTTACAACTAATCCTTCTGTTTATAACTTTAACCTTTTCTCTCCGTTTGGCCCCTCTGACCACAACCGTATTACCTTAACCTGTCCTATCGCTCCAGTAAGACCTGTGTACCCTCCCAAGAAGCAGTGGCTGTGGCACTTTGGAGCTGCTGATTGGGAGGCCCTCGGTTCCACTTTGATTTTCTCTGGAGTGATTGTTGCCTCAGTGGCCGAGAGCCATCTGAGTGTGCCTTATGCATTACAGAGGCAAACCTCTCAGGCATGGAAACATATATTCCTTTCTCTTATGTTGTGACGAATGCAAAATCAAAATGAAAACTTGATTTAGTCATGCTTGTTATAATGCTGTCCACAACAAGAAGGCCAACAAAAGGTACTGGAGCCAACCCATCCCTGAATCTCATCTCTTTTATGTTTGTCTGGAATCGTACTAGGTCTATTCTTCACTACAGTTAAAATAATTTCATTTGTACTAAATGTCTGTAGAGCAAGGAGAAGTGTCTGCATGTGACGGAGATGAACGGAGGAAAACTGTGAGTGAATATAAGGTGAAAGGACCCAGATAGGATGTTCTCCCTCCACTGGTCTGATCAGCTGATCTGGTCAGGTGCGAGGAAGAGGATGGGTCCATTATGATGAGGAAGGGGTAAACCAGCTTTGCTGTCTGGCCCTGCTGCGGATGTTGCAGATTGTACCATGTAGTTGACCCTCAAGTAGTGTAGTGAAGTGAGGACCTGTCCCTTCTCCCCTTGGGGCTAAGATGCGAGTAAATGTGTGCAAGTGGATGGGTAAACTGGAAGTGTGTCGTCCATTCTCGACTACCCCCTTTTTTGTGCGGGAAACAGCTTAGGTGTATAGATTGATACACTAAATGCTGTGAACTCTCCAACTCAGATTCATCCCGGTCCTTCTGTCACCTTGCCAAAAACCTTTCTAACAACATTACCTCATTATTCTTCCCTCCTTATTTTCCACTCTGATGGCTCTGTAGCTGTTTCTTCCACTGACAAGGCAGAACTCATCGCTCAGTCTTTCCCTCCATTTCCAGCTTAGACAGTTCCAGTGCTGTTCCTCCATCACTTCCCTCCCTCTGACTTCCCCATGGCTGATATGAGAATTATTTCACTTCATGTACTCAGTATTAGCAAAGCATATAGGCCTGATGGGGTCCCTCCTGTTGTCTGAAGAACAGTTCTTCTGTGCTTCCACCCTGCCTTTGCCTGTCAACTTGTACAGTTCCTTCTTGCTGGAAGTTCACTCTCAATCAATCTGTTCCAAAGAAGGGTGACCATTCCCAGGCCTTTAACTATTGCCCAGTTGCTTTAACATCCTGTATTTCATAGTTTTTTTTTATGTATTCTTTACTAAAAATAAAATTAAAGCACATTTCCTATCACAGCCTTCTTTCTGATACTCAGTATGGGTTCCGCCAGGAACACTCCACTGTCGATCATCTCACCTATCTTTCAGATTCCTTGTCATCCTCCTTTTGGAACTTTGGTGAAAACTTTGCCATTGCGCTTGACATCTCAAAGGCTTTCGATCGAGTCTGGCATAAAACTTTAGTTTCTAAACTGTCCTCCAATGGTTTCTATCATTTTATCTGTGCCTTCATCTCTAACTTCCTTTCTGGTCGTTTATAGGTCCTGTTGTAGACGGCCATCATTCATCTAACAGAGCTATCAAGAGTGGCGTTCCCCAGGGCTCTGTCCAATTACAACCTCTCTTCCTTCTATTCATCAATGACCTTCTAAGCTGTACATCTAACCTTATCCACTCATACTTTTCACCTTTTCATTCACTTCTCACAGTGTCCATCTCAGCAATTACTGTGCTTCAGAGCTATAGCACACCTAATGCGTGAGTTGGCTCCTGTCTCTGGCTGGGGTAAAAGTATTCTTTTGTTTATAACAGATCAAATACTCAGTTCTTGCATGTTTCAACCCATCAAAATCTTCTGCAGGAGTATCCTCTAGTCATTGACAATAACTAATTCAATCTTGGATCATCTGTAAACATACCTGGGGTTTCATTTGCTCGGGATTAATCTTGGAGAGATCACATTATTTCTCTTGTAAAATCTGTTTCCATGTGATTAATTGTGCTAAGCTGACTCCTTGCCTTCTTTACCCCTGCTTAGTTGTTGACCTTAAACACAGGATTTATTTGCCCCTGCACTGAGTAAAACTCTCATGTGCTGGGATGCTCCCAACATACAGCTCTTCTGAACAAGGTGGAGTCAAAAGCTTTTTGTCCCCTTAACTCTCCTTCTCTTACTGGCCCCCTTCAGCCTGTGCCTCTTTGCTGCACTATTACATCTTTATCTCTTTTCAATCGCTACTTCAATGGTCACTGCTCCTTTGAACTGACTGCTTGCATCCCTTCCCCAGTACAGCGGGCTCGTAGGATCCGTCTAGCAACTAATTCTCATCCCGTTTTTGTCCAACTCTCTGTTGCAAGAGTTATCCGTTACTCCTAGTTCGTCAGGTACGCAGCAGGTCAACTCTGGGACTGTCAACGTCGGGCTGATTATCCTAACGTTTATGACCTAAAGTCTCTCAAACACAGTGTGTCCAGACATATCGAAATATATGGATCTAGATTTGGCTCTCTGTTATCTTGTTTTTTATTTTTATTTTTTAACTTCTGGGCTTTTCGCTAGTTTCCATCCTCCTTGCATTAAATATATATATATATATATATATATATATATATATATATATATATATATATATATATATATGATTGCACCTGACTACAAGGCCTCTGATGACCACTTGGTTGCATAAACTAATTATGCTGCAGCAAGACACTGTTCTTTCAAAAACAGGATGGAGCAGAAAAGTGTTTTGCCCTAGCACTGGGACGACCGTCTGCTGATTTGTCCTTAAAATAGATTCACTTCATCTTCGCCAGACCCTCAACCCATCCACCAGGTCTTGTCTAAACTTGATCAAAACTGTTTGGATGTATACTGTTCACACACAAACAAAAACATACACAGACACAGGATCGAAAACTGTACACCCTGTGCTACAGCGAGGGAGTGTAAATTTATTGAACGAATCCATTACAATCAATAGAGCTGAAGTCACTGTGTATTACAATCCTCAGACTGTAACTCCGAAACTACGATGTCTTTCGTTCTTACCGCCATCCATAGATTATATTCAGTTTAGGACAATTCTGGTGGCGAAGCAGGCAATTATGGATGTTTTATACCTTTTTAACCAAGAAGCGTTTCTTGAACAAAGTTAATCGTTCACGGTGAAAGCAGAACTGCACATCTCAACAGCCACAGTAAATACACGATACAGGCTATCTATATAGAGTAATGAGGAGGTGGTGTATGAGTGGCAGTGGTGGTGAGAAGGAAGAGAGGTGGAATGGTGGCAGTGACAAGACAGAAGGATGGACTGGTGGTGGTGAAATGGAAGAGGATTGGACTGATGAGAGTGAGAGAAAAGAGGGATTGAATGGTGGTGGTGAGATGAAAGAGGGATGGTGTTGGTGAGAAGGAAGAGGGATGGAATGATGGTGACGATATGGAAGAGAGATAGGGTGGTGGTAATGAGAGGAAAGAGAGATGGAGTGGTGGTTGTGAGGGGGAAGAGGGAAGGAGTGGTTGCAGTGATGGTGAGAGAGAAGAGTGGAATGATGGTGGTGAAAGGGAAGCGGGGCGGAGTAACGGTAATGAGAAGGAAGAGGTGGTGGTGTTGGTGGTGCTGAGAGTGAAGAGGAATGGATCGATGGCCGGGAGAGGAAAGAAGGATAGAATTATGTCGGTAGGAGGGAAGAGGGACGGAGCTGCGGTGGTGAGAGGCAATAGGGATGGAGTGGTGTTGCTGAAAAAAGCGAGGAAGCGGTTAATGGGATGTAGTGTGGCTCATGGAAAGGGTGTTGATTAATTATGGAAGATACAGGATATTCTAACATACAAACCTTCATTTCAGAGGGGAAGGGAGAGAAGGAACCGAGGACAGAAAGGGATTAGAGAAAGGCTGACGGACTGGAGGGATCGGAGGGCGACGGCACCGTCTGAGAGGAAGGAATAAATGTAGGGAATTGAATGAAGGGAGGATAGCAGAAGAAAAGGGGGGCCCGATGGAGGAGGGAGAGTGGAGAGAGGAGGAAGGGGAGACCGATGGAAGGCAGGGACAGGAGGAGGGGAAGGTACAAAAAGAGGAAGGAAGGAAATAAAAACAAAATAGATTGTTGGAGAGAAGGTAGCAGCAAGGATAAGGAAACCGATGGAGAGGGGAACACAGGTGAACTGGGGGAGGAGAGAACGGCAGGAAGAGAGGGAAAAGGGGCAGGAATTGTGGGGATGAGGAAGAAGACGGGAATTAAGTATGTAGAGGGTGAGGGATGTGAAAAGGAGACAGATGTTACGGAAAGGGTAGACTCATTTAGTGGAAAGACTGAAGAATACGAAGAGAAGCGATGCAGAGATACAGGGAATGATAGATGACAGAGAAGATTGAATGTAGAAGAGGAGCATAAAACAGAGAGAAGACAAGATTAATACAAGACGAGTAGAAACTTGGAAGTCAAAGTAAATTTTATATAAAAGTATATTGAAAGGATGAAATCGTGAAAAGGAAAACAGGAACAAGAAAGAAATGAAATACAATGAAAAGAAACAGCCAGGAAGGAGGATAATGTACCAAAGGAAGGGAGAATGGAGAGAAGAGAGAAAGCAAGGGAGAGAAAGTCCAAGGAGAAAAGGTAATCAGAAAGTAAACGTACGTAAAATAGGGAAGGAGGTATATCACAGAAGACTGGTTGGAGTGGATGATGATGAGGAAAATAACAGAGAAAAACGAAGACTAAAATAAGCAAAAATGTAAGCAGGAATAGGAAAAACAAAAACAAATCAGCGATGATTGAGAACAGAAACGAAGAAATGAGAGAAAGGGAGGCCAAGAGAGGAGAAAAAACAAGGAAGGAGGTGAGAAGGGAGATAAAGGAGATTAAGACCGGTATAGGGTTAGGTTAAGTTTAAGTTTGATATAAGTTAGCCAGGTTAGGTTAGATTATATCACAGAATACTGGCCTAGGTTAAGCTGAAGTGAATTAGGTTAGAGTAGGTTAGGTTAGGTTAGAGTAGGTTACGTTAGGTTAGGTAAAAGCTGAGACAGGTCAGGTAAGGAAGAATGGCTTACATCCAAGAGGAAGACCTTGTGCTGAAATTATTAACGAAGGAGAGAGATTAGGATGAGTTAGGTTAGATGTGATCATGTTCGTTTAGGTTTGGTTAAGTTAGGTTAGAGGTTACGTTAAGTCAGACAGGTTAAGTTTGATTAGGTACGATTACGTTAAACAACAATATGTTAAATAAGGTAAAGTAAGGGAAGGTAAGAATTAAAAAAACAAGTACGAATGAAAGGATAAGGGAGGGGGAAATTAGAAACTGATAGGGGTGAAGCCATAAGGGAGGGGGAACTGGGAAACAGATGAGAGTAATGTTAGTGGATAAGTGTGGTAATCGGTGAGGGTGAGGGTGGTGGCGGGGATTTAAGTGCAGATAATGGCTACTTATTAATTAACGACGCCTCCTCCCTCTTATTTTATGACCCATTCCTCTCCCCTACCCACTTGTGCAAAAAAAGACATGAGAGTAATGGCCAGATTATGTCCGTCTGTAAGGTCAGTAAAATAATATCGAGATTCCTACATTTGATAACACTGGTCCCAAGCAATACTTTTCTGGACCAGTCGCCTGTGACGTACTCTGGCTAAATATAATTTTCCTGTAGCTAAAACAGAATACTAAAGTTATGCCGATCATGATAGGGTTAATAGTACCAATATCAACATCATTAGTCTCCTGCAACTCACGCAACAGAATAAAATCGTCTGGTATGGACTGGAATATATTACTAAAGTTGTCACAGTCATGACAGAGTTAATGTTTGTGTGTATGTAGTGCCTCTGATAAGCTAATCATTCAGGTTAATGCCACAGTTTCTTATATTAGTCCCTTGAATGTAATGACGTACCTTTAAATTAATGATGGAGTCCCTCCTGTTGTTCTCAAGAACTGTGCTTCTGTGCTTACACCCTGCCTAGGCAAACTCTTTTGCCGTTGTCTGTCAACTTGTACCTTTCCTTCTTGCTGGAAGTTTGCTCTCATTCAGCCAGTCCCAAAGAAGGGTGACCATTCCCAACCCTCTAACTATCGTCCAATTGCTTTAATATCCTGTTTCTCAAAAGTTTTTGAGTCTATTCTTAATAGAAAAATTTTAAAGCATCTTTCCTATCACAACCTTCTTTCTGAACATCAGTATGAGTTCCGTCAGGGACGCTCCACAGGCGATCTTCTCACCTACCTTTCAGACTCCTGGTCATCCTCCTTTCGGGACTTAGGCGAAAGCTTTGCCATTGCACTTGACATCTCAAAGGCTTTCGATCGAGTCTGGCATAAATCTTTAATTTCCAAACTGCCCTCTTACGGTTTCTATCCTTCTATCTGTGCCTTCATCTCTAGCTTCCTTTCTGGTCGTTCTATAGCCGCTGTTGTAGACGGCAATCGTTCTTCTCCTAGATCTATTAACAGTGGTGTTCCTCAGGGCTCTGTCCTATCACCAACTCTCTTCCTTTTGTTCATCAATGACCTTCTAAGCTGTACATCTAACCCTATCCACTCATGCGCTGATGACTCCACCCTTCACCTTTCCATCCGATTCCTACAACGTCCATCTCAGCAGTTACTTCAATAGGCAAGGGATGAGGCTATGGCACACCTAATGTCTGACTTGGCTCGTATCTCTGACTGGGATAAAAATAATCTGGTTGTTTTTAATGCATCAAAGACTCAGTTTTTGCACATATCAACCAGACAAAATCTTCCACAGGTATACCCATCTATGTTTAATAATACTCAACTTAGTCCTGCATCATCGTTGAACATGCTTGGGGTTTCATTTGCTCGGGACTTGTCTTGGAAAGATCATATTACATCTCTTGTAAAATCTGCTTCCAAGCGATTGGGTGTGCTAAGCCGACTCCATTCCTTCTTTGCCCCTGCACAATTGTTGACTCTATACAGGGGTTTTATCCGCCCCTGTGTGAAGTACAACTCTCATGTGTGGGGAGGCTCCCCACATACAGCTCTTCTCAATAGGGTGGAGTCAAAGGCTTTTCGTCTCATTAACTCTCCCCCTCTTACTGACTCCCTTCAACCTCTGTGTCATCGCCGCAGTGTTGCATCTTTATCTCTTTTCTATCGCTATTTCAATGGTCACTGTTCCTCTGAACCGTTTGCATGCATTCCTCCACTTCTACGACGGGCACGTAGCACCCGTCTAGCAGCAAACTCTCACCCCTTTTCTGTCCAACTCTCTAATCCAAGAGTTAACCGTTATTCCCAGTCCTTCATTTATGCAACAGGTCAACTTTGGAACTGTCTCCCTTTGTCTGTATTTCCTGCTTCCTATGATCTCCAGTCTTTCAAATGCAGTGTGTCCAGGCATCTCGAAATGAATGGATCTTGAATTTGGCTCTCTATTGTATTTTGTTTTTCTCTTGGAAGGAACAGTTTTGCGGGCTCATTGCCTTTGGTTCCTGCTTCCTCACATAAAAAAAAAAAAAACTGTTGCCAGACCATTTTGTTCAGCTAAAGGGAGACGTCTTGCAGGCATGGAATTAATGATGGCTATATTTATCCTCTCATGTTTGAAAAGTCCTTTGTGATGAATAAAATGGTCTGGTGACAGCAAGAATAAATAACAAGTTATGTTAGTCTAGTGGTTAATTCTGACTGTTTAGAATTTGTCTGTGCCAAATACAACCGTTATGTATTAACGAAAATGAAATGCTAAGGTTCTACCAAGCCGTGAAAGAGTTATTGGGATTAATATTAACAATGATTACGTCCCCCTTCCCCCCTCCCTTTTTTTTAAAATAAAATCGTCTGCACTGAATGTGAGTATAAAACTGATGTTATATATCATGGTGAAAGGGTAGATGATTGACGTAATAGAACTGAAAAAAAAAAATGGAATTTTTCCCATTTACTGAAAATGTGATAATTCTGAAAACTGAAGATAAATCGCCCTACTTGGACCTTCATCAAGTATGGAGAGGCATGGAACATTAACTGGGTGTGTACATAGTGAAGTGAGAGCGAGAGGGGAGGGAGGAAATGCAGAGAAAGCACGTACGGAGGGTAAAAAAGGCTTAGAAATAATGATTATCGACTGTACGAATGGTCATAAAGTCAGTTTGCCTGAGGTCTAATCTTCTGGAATAAACAACATGCAACAGTCGACTTTATATCCAGGTCCCCAACTGTAGTACTGGGTGAACAGACACAAGGGAGAAACAAGCTTCGTCCAAGAGTCTGACAGGCGCTAGAATCAAGCTTGAGGTCTTCCAGTTGAAAGCTCGATATTTTACCACTGCACCACCTACTCTCCAAGGAAGGGGAGAGTTAGACGGGAGGCAGAAGGAGACAGTTGCTAAGTTGGGCTGGAAATCCCTGCGCGAACGCTAACAGCTTGCGAATTTGGAATGTTTCCTCCGTTTAATAAACCAGACACTTCGCTAGCCCATTCTAAACTATTATTTTTATGCAGGAAATATGTATGTATGCGGTAGAATTGCAAGAAAATGACAGTAGAACTCATAAAGAGGATGCATTTACGAGCAAGATATAATGTACTTCATAGGCAAAACTCCTTTTGCAGTTATTTAAATTAAATAATTATTAAGATTATCCAAAGTGAATGTATTATTGAATACTTCATAGATTTCCATGGTATGTTTCCTGCAAACTCACCAATCAGGAATTATACAGCAGTATATCCAGATTATGTGCACCTCTACTCATGTAGCAGTACATCCTATGTTCCCAAATTTATACTGCAAGATATAAATACAGGGTTATTACAGAATTAATTTTAGTACGGAGACTGCTTACATCTTTACAAAGCTGGTTGAATGGTGACATTTATTGCAGCACCAACACAAGAAAGATGCAATAACATTTCTCCATTTTTTTCAGCAATTTCTTTCCACACCTATCATCCAGCCATGACCAGCACACCATACTGGAAAATATAGGCTATCAGATGTGTGTACTATCGCAGTTGTTCATTCAGAGTCTGTATATCTGGCTGTTTTTACCTGCATTATTGTCACGTTTTCTGTCTCAGTTGTTTTTAGTAAATTTCCACTTTAGCTCAATAATTGTTCTCCCCTGGTATTCACATTCTTTATTATTACCCCTCGCTTTTAGCAGTATGCAATAATTTCTTAAGTTATTTGATTCTGTATTTTTTTCTATCCCAGTCTGATAGATAAGTCTTACTTATCCCAGATATTATTTCATATCTATAGTAACTTCATCCAGTTCTGTTTTATACATTTTCAGAATGCTTGCTGCTCTCTTTTCCTAGCTTTCTTTTAAACTATTCATATACATGATGTCTGTCTCCTTCACTAAATATTTCTCTAATTTCTTCCTGTTTGTCACAGTCACTGCTAAACAGTTCCTTTCTTGCTTTTGTATAACCCTTCCACCTTAACCAATATTCTTTGCCTTTCCTACGTCCATCCACTCCTCTATTACAATAACTGTCATTTCCATATAATTAACAATTTTTTATATTATGTATGCATGGTACAGGTCATTTCATTAGGCCTGCAGCAATTTACAGGTAAGAAGAGCTCTTGGGATAGAAAGATGCCTCAGGATTTTTTTTCTTTCTGGTAAATCTCATGAAATAATCTGCAGTGTTTTACTACAAACTTTTGCTTAAAAGCTAACACATCTTTGCTCAAATTTGAGTGATTGAAACAGTTAAATGTATTAGCCAGCATCCTAACATATCGACCTTTTGGGTAATCCTAAACGTTTCCGCCAAAATGGTGGGTAGGGGGGTTTTCAAGAATACTCCCCGTCTCCCTGCTTGTCGTACGAGTTGACTAAAAGGGTTGGCGGAGGGTTATTGCCCCTCCCCGGAAAACAGCTAACTAAAAAAACGAACAAGAAGGATCGGACAAGGACTGACCAAAAGATGACGACCAAGGATCGGACAAAGGACATGGTGCGGATCGCAACATGGAATGTAAAGGGTGCGAATGATGAGGTGCAAGAGAGAGAGATTGTCCAGGTGCTTGAGAGTGGGAAAGTGGATGTACTCGTACGTAGAGTAACTGAAACTAAATGGAGAGGAGAGAGTGTGAGAGAATGGGAGTATGGATGGGGTATATGTGCAGGAGTAGGTGAGAATGAGAGGGCAAAAGAAGGAGTGTGTTTTGTTATGAGTAAAAGATGGAAGAAGAACATAAGAGAGTATGGATCAGTTGGGTCAAGGATTGTGTGGGTAAGAGTGAAAGTTGGAATACAAATGTGGGCAATTGTGTGCGTGTATGCGCCAACGCAAGATCGTGCAAGCAGAGTGAGAGAAGAGTTCTTGACAAATGTGGATGTGTGCATGGAAAAGTTTGGAAGGAATGAGAGAGTGTTTTTGATTGGTGATATGAATGGTAAAGTAGGGAATGTGAAGGTGGATGGAATAGTTGGTGAGTGGGGTGTGCCTGCTGAGATGGATGAGAATGGCAGTGCGTTAGTGGACACTTGTGCCGGGAGGGGGTTGGTGATACCCAATACCCTTTTCAGGCACAAAATGATCCACAGATATACATGGTGAGTGATGAGAAGAGTGGGTGGTGAACTGAATGAAAGGAAGACAATGATTGATTATGTGTGTGTGGATGAAAGGATGCGAAAATGTGTAATTGATGCAAGAGCTTAAAGAGGTTGGGGGAGTGGACTTTCTGACCACTACTTGGTGGTGGCCAGTATCAAGATCCAAGCATGATGGAGAAATAGAAAGAGGGAAGGACAGGAAGGAGTAGTTGCAAGGAGAGTGGAAAGGTTACAAGAGGATGAGACAATGGCAGAATATAAGAGAGAAGTAGCAGAACGACTGGGGAAATATAAATTGGGGCAGATGGGGGACGTGGAAGGTGTGTGTAGGATATTCACAGAAGAAATATGTGCAGCATGTGATGTGGTGTGTGGGGTGAAGAGAAGACGAAGGGGAGTGCAAGGAACAGCGTGGTGGAATAACGAGATGAGACAGGCTGTGGCACAAAAGAAGAAAGCATACAATGAATGGATGAAAATAGGGGCGTGGAAGAAGTTGAGAGGGGGAAGAGAGAGTTACATGTAGAAAGGAAGAGAGAGGTGAAAAGATTAGTAAGAGAGAGTAAGAAGGGAGTGGATGAGGAATATGGAAGGAATTTGAGTGTAAAGTGGAGGGACTGTAAGAAAATGTTCTGGAAAGAGGTGAAGATAGTAGACAAGGTGGCAGTGAAGTTAGCAGGGGAGTGAAAGATAAAAATGGTAGATTACTAGTGGAGAAAGGAGAAAAAGTGAGCAGATGGAGAGAACACTTTAAGGAATTGTTGAACATACAGGATGGAAGGAATGCGAGTATAAGTGGCTGGGGAATGGCTGGGACAGGGAGGGAGGTGAGAAGACAAGAAGAATTCAGTAGGATAGAAGTTGTGGAGGCAATGAAGAAAGTCATATTGGGGAAAGCCCCAGGAATTGATGGAGTGTGTGGTGAAATGCTGAAGCATGAGGGAGAGATAGTAGTAGAATGGATGTGGAAGATGTGCAGACTGGCCTGGGAGGAAGATAGAGTCCCGGAGGATTGGAAGTCAGGTATAATTATTCCCTTGTACAAAGGAAAAGGGGAGAAAGAAGTGTGTGGTAATCATAGGGGCACATGTCTTCTTAGTGTAATATGAAAAGTTTATAGTAGGATACATATTGACAGAGTTAGAGAAATAACAGAGAAATTAGTTGGAGAAGAACAGGGAGACTTTAGGAAGGGAAGAGGTTGTGTAGATCAGATATTCATTCTTAGATCTTTAGTGGAAGTTTCTAGAGAAGGGAAAGTAGTTGTATGCGGCTTTCATAGATTTGGAGAAAGCATGCCCTCCTCTCTTGCTATTTCTCCTATCTTTCCTGTCACTTCTTATTCCTTTTCTTTCCTTTACAGGTGGCTTTACATTGAGTGACAAGCCAAATGGTTTCCTGTAAGCCAAGAAACCATTTACAACACTGGGTGGTAACCATATAACCAAACCATACGTGCTCCCTACGTGTCAACAAGTGGGTTGGTGGAGGGTTGGAGCCCCTCCCTGTAAAACAACTAACTCAGTGTCAAATTGCCACCCTTTGCGGGATTGTGGTGTCTGGCAATAGAAAGATAGATAGATAGATATGACAGGGTGGGTAGACAAGGATTGTGGAAAGTTTTAAGAATATATGGAGTAGATGGGAAGTTGCTGAATGCTGTGAAGAGTATGTATGATGGTGCTAAGGCTGCAGTGCGTGTGGATGGTGAACTGAGTGAATTTTTCTCTTTGAAGGTTGGGTTGAAACAGGGATGTGTCATGTCTCCATGGTTGTTCAATCTGTACATGGATGGGGTAATAAAAGAGGTACAAGATAGGGCAGTGGATGTTGGAGTGGCCCTGGTGAGAGAGGGTAGTGTTTGGAAACTCCCTGTAATGTTGTTTGCAGATGATACTGTGTTGTTGCGTGAAGACGAAGCGGAGCTGCATGGCTTGGAGGATGAGTTTGGGAGAGTGTGCAAGAAACGGAATCTAAACGCGAATGCAGGGAAGAGTAAAGTGATGGTCTTTGAGAGAGGTGAAGTCAGTGAATGTACAGTGAGGTTGGATGGTGAGGAAATGGAAAATGTGAGTACGTTTAAGTACTTGGGTAGTGTGATGAGTAAGGAAGGAAGTTTGGAGGGTGAAGTGCTTGAAAGGGTACAACAAGGAAGAAAAGTTGCTGGTTCCTTGAAAGCAGTGATAAGGAATAGAGAAGTGAGCATGGAAGTGAAAAAGTTACTGCATGAAAGTATTGTGATACCAACTCTAACGTAAGGAAGTGAAGCTTGGACGTTGTTGGAAGGACACAAGTCAAGAGTGAGGGCAGTGGAAATGAGTTATTTAAGAGGAGCCTGTGGAGTCACAAGGAGAGACAGGCTGACAAATAAGGATATAAAGAAGAGTTGTGGTGTGGATGTGGATGTGATAGGAAGCATCAGGAGGAACACACTGAGGTGGTTTGGCCATGTGGAGAGGATGGAGGGTGAGAGACTGACGAGGAGAGTGTATGTGAGTGAGGTGGAGGGGTGGAGAGGGAGGGGGAGGCCGAGGATGGGATGGAGGGATGGGGTGGAGAGGTATATGAGAGAGAGGGGGGTGAGTTGGGAGCAGGGCAGTGAAATGGCGGGGGACAGGGCGACGTGGAGACGATTTGTTTGTGGCCACCCCGTACGGGATTAAGGCGTCTGGCACTATATATATATATATATATATATATATATATATATATATATATATATATATATATATATATATATATATATATATATATACTGTATATAGATAGATAGATAGATAGATAGATAGATAGATATCCCTTAAAGAGAGAAGGGACAAAATTTAACCTTACCCTGTGACTTTTGCCTCTGAGTGATTTTTCTTGCGATCTAAGTCCTTCATTCTGCCTCCCGGCATCCCCTTAATTGGCAATGTTCGCAATCTTTATTTATTCATTTTCTAATGGTTTTCGCGTAAAACACACGTCTCTCTCTCTCTCTCTCTCTCTCTCTCTCTCTCTCTCTCTCTCTCACACACACACACACACACAACACACACACAAGCCAAACTAATTTACACAGTGTTTTCTCTCACTCACGCACTCAAACTTTCTCTCCAACTCACATACACACTCTCATACATCCTTCATCTCACTCACTGTACCTGGCGCATCACTCACACACTCATTCTCGAGACTACTCGTAATTCACATGATAACGCTCTCAGCTCTATGAAGATGAATGGAGATGATGACGCCCACGAGTTATTAGTGTGGATGGGTGGAGGAGAGGGTGGATGGGGAGAGTGGAGGAGAGGATGAAGAGACAGAATGTGGGAGAAAGTGGACAGTGGGAGTGGAGGAGAGGGTTTATAGTTTATAGGGAGGATATAGGAAAGGGTGGATAGGAAAAGTGGAGTAGAGGGTGTAAGGTGAGAATGGAGGAGAGGGTGGATAAGGTGAGTGGAGGAAAGAGTGGATAAGGAGAGTGAAAGATAAGGCAGATAGGGAGAGTAGAGAGGAGAGTTAACTGGAGGTGTGAAGAAGAGGGTGGGTAGGAAGCGTGTAGGATAGCATGGATAGGGGGAGTAGAGGGGAGATTGATCAGGGTAAGTGGAGGGTGGATAGGTTAGATGTGGGAGGGAAGAAAACTGTAAGATTGCATAAAGTAAGTGGATGACAAGGGATATAAAGCAGGCGGATGAGAGTGATTTGAAAAAGAGGAGGCATATCAATGGATTAACCCCTACACCGCGGGCATGTTTACCAATGTTTTGAGTGTCCCGCGGGGTTATTCGGCCTCTGACAGACTCTCAAAAAATATTTGCAAAAAATCAGTTATTAGTCCTAGAATAATAAAATTACATATGCTTATGGCACATACCTTCAGCTTTCTCCTGGAATGTTTGTTGGCCTTAGTCGTTACCATAGGACTTGTGGAGACCTCTGAAGTTGGGTAACGAAGTCTCCACTTTACACTTCCCGACATCCCGTAATATGATTACCACAGCCAGATATAAACACTATAAACACTACTCTATGATTTTCAAGTAGTTTGGGATCCATACTCCAAAAAAAAAAACACTGTGAAAGCAATGGAAATTACGAACGCGTCTGATCGTCGCACTTGCGCTAGTTCGCTCTTGGTACTCTGTCATTTATTATTCATAAAACCCCTCACACTTTATATTTCTATTACTATATCACACTTATATATATCTGGAGTCTTTCTCCATAAGTTTCCTTCAGTCGTATTAGTTTATTGTCAATGAAGTCATTCAATTTTTAATTCAGTAAAATACGTAGAGAGCCACGGATTCACTTTCACTGTTATAACATAAATTATTTGTACTCATATTCTTATATTACTAATTACTTACATTACTATTTACATTTTCTATTCTATTTTCAATATTTACCCTTCTATTTTACTTACACTATGTTATTCACTGTCACTTTCAGTTAGATAAAACTATAATACACTGTTCAATCATATGTACTGAACATCCATTGCTTTCACCTGCTATTTACACATTATTTACACATTATTTCCAAATTATTCTGCTTTCACACTTGCACTGTTACAACTGCTTCTGGCTGTGGTAATCGAAGAAGCAGGTAACACAGAGGGGAACCTGGCACTCAGCGCACTGCCAAGAGGTGCGTTTGTGCTCAGGTGTGCGGCGGGTGGTATGTGCACACACCTGACACCCGTGAATCGCAGCCTTCCTTTTCCCTGTGGCAGGCATAAGCTCAAGTCTGTGCCGATCCATATACGCCCTCTGCTCAAGTCGGTCGGGAAGTGTTACTGGATGGCGCCTTGGAATTGCTGCTGTCACCCTACCATATCTTTCCAGCAGCTGCTGGACACAAGTCCTGGCGAACAACCTCAGGGAGAAGGACTTGGGTGGCTTGACTTCATCTTGTACAGGATGAAGGCATTCAACATCGTCATATCTATGAGATGCAGAAAAAACTTTCCTGTACCACCTAGTATTCTTCCTGAGGCAGTCAATCTCACCAATCATCATGTCGAACTTGTCCACCAGCCACATGTTGATATTGTAGTTCAACACAGCATCAGGTTTCATCACAGGTTCGCCTGTCCTACGGTCGACCTTCCCACTGTCTGTCATCTCTCCCTTATGTACGGTGGTGAGCATGTGCACGACCCTCTTGTCATGCCACAGTATTGCCAGCATCTTCTCAGACTTGCGTTGGTGCACATCTCCTCGCTGCGAGGTTCCTGCCTCTGGGAATTTGGGGAAGTGGGCACGATTACTTTTGACAGTGCCGCAGGAGACAATGCCGTGCTCAGAAAGGTATTTGGCAAGTTTCGGTGCTGTATAGTAGTTGTCTGTATACAGCAAATGATTCCCACCAAAATACTTTTCTAGGAGCACTTTCACTACACAGCCTGAGAAGCCAAGGGGGTGTGTTTTATCCAGATCGACAGTGCTGTCTGAATATATGACGAAGTCAAGGATGTACCCCGTCTTACAGTCGCACAGTACAAAGAACTTAATTCCAAAGCGATGGCGTTTGCTTGGAATGTACTGAACAAACCGCAGACGTCCTCTGAACAAAACCAAGGATTCGTCAATGACAACCTTCTGAAAGGGGTGGAAGAATGACATAAACTTATCTTTCATTCTGCTCAGAATCTCCCGGATCTTCCAGAGTGGGTTGGTTTGGGAAGGTACATCGTTGTCGGCAAAGTGCAGGTTTCCCATGATGTTCCGGAAGCAATCTCTGGCCATGTACTTATTGAAGGTGGGTGAGGGTAGTAAGGGGTCCATGGACCAGTATTCTTCCAACTCATGCTTCTTGGAGTGTGGCATGAGAAGCATGAGGGCAAAGAACACATACAGCTCCTGCACTCCCAGCATGGACCACTGTTGCATCTTGGCTGCACCTGTACCACTTGCAGCACGTTGTGATTCATACCTGTTGGTCTCATCACATATGTGCTGCATGACTTCGTCATCTAGGAAGGCCAAAAGGTAGTGAACACACTCAGCATATTCGTCAATAGTGAAGGCAGGCTGAACTCCTGAGGAGCTCTCATTAAATACTAAATTTTCAGGCACAAAATCTGACCCTTCCGTCCACGTGAAGATGTCCAGGAATCCCTGTCGTGGCGGTGTAGGGCGGGTGGTGGTGGTGGTGGTGGAGGTTGGCTGTGAGGCAGATTTATCTCGTTCAAGGTCACTCGCACTGACCCTGGGTTGCCGTACAGCACTAGCAGCCCTTACCCTACTAGCTACACTACTTTTCACTCTCCTTGATTTACCTCTTCCTCTACGGCCTGCCTTCACTGTTGATGCTGGTGGTGACTCTGATGACGAAGACTCCACAGATAACTCAGCCGACGATGATAAAGAAATGAGTGAAGTGGGGCTTGGGGAATGGGGAGGTGAATGCACTCGTGACTCATGGCGGGCTGGGTCATGTGGGGGCATTGTTCTGGGGCTAACACGCCGCCTTTTCACTCCCTTCCCAAATTCCTTCCCTTGCTGCACTAAAGGCTCCTTTCCCTTGGAGCTAGAGACTACTTCCGACACTGAAGCACTCGTTGTAACAGTTTCTGGCACGATAACCTCACCCTGCTCATCATACGATTCACCCAAATCGTCAAAATCACTGTCCATCATCACCATGGACAATTGTGCAAGTTCACGTGCCACTGCAGAGTCACTAAGGCCTTTCCTGCTTCCCTCACTACTTTTCTTAGGGGTAGAGGTCACGGGGCCCTTTGCAATGGGCGCAGAAGCGGCAGGAATGGCGGGGCACGAGTGCGACATGGTTTCACTAGAGTGGAGGACAAGGAACTAAATGCCGTGGCTTATCTGAGAAGGGAAGGGTTGACAGTGACACTTAGGCTGACTGCTGCTAATTTACATGCTAATTTTTTATAGGTAGAAGATCTCGGCAATACATAAAGAAATAGGTAGTTCCAGGTGAATGTAAATGTCACTTAGGCTTCTCCCTTCCTTTCTGATATATATTTTTATTACAGACATCGATTACAAGACATAATTCAAAGGGGAAATTACTGTGGTAATGTAGCGAATGAATGCGCGTGAGGTGTTGTCAGGTGATAATTAGCCAATTCCTGGTGTATAACACTATCACTTACCTGATTTTTTTTTGGTATATATTATTTTGTATAAGTATAGGGCATAGGGCTTATTTCAATGGATGAAATCTGTGGAAAAATCCGGGGGAAATTTGCGTAGCGCAGCGCGGCGTGGGAGGTGAGAGGATAGGGTAATGGAGGGCAGGTAGGGAGGGGAGTCACGAAGGGGGTAAAATCGCTAAAATGTCAACAATGGATGGGAGTACAGATGAGATTTGGAGTGCTGACTAGTGTTGGACATTGGCAGTACTGATAGATGATACAAGCCACCGCTTGAGAGCCCGGGATAATTCAAAATAACACAGAATCACAAAAGTGACGCCCCGCGGTATGATCCATTGTGGCCGAGCGTCACGAAAGTGACACCCCGCGGTTATGGGGTTAAACGGGGGGGGAAAAAAAAGTAATTAGAGTAGAAAGTAATCAGAGGTATATAGGAAAGAGAATAAATTAAGTGGAAAAACAAATAGAAATTGACGATGAATAGAAAGGGTGAAGGACAAGGATGAAGAAAGTGTGCGGGGGGGGGAATGAATGGGCAAGTATTAAGACATTTAGGATGCTGAAGAAGAGACAACTCAACAAGTCTGGAGAGGGTGTGAGTAAAAGTTGAATAAATTGGCATGGAAATACTATAAGGTGAATAATAGTTCACTCAATACTCAGCAATGAGAATTAGCTGCTGAAGGAGAGAAGCTGGTTAAACCAAGAAAGAAGTTGGACAGAAGTGGAAAAAACAAGAAAAGGAAATTGGATTGTGTTATTAAGGAGTCAATTGTCTATACACACTCGCTTCCCTCATCACTCACACTCATAAGGCTTCTGAGACATAGGAAGGAGAGAGAACTTAGAAACAAGACAAAGAAAATAATGAAATATGAAACAGAATAAGATAGTGTGATTAAAAATTTAACTACAAGTACATCCTCAGCTAGCTGAAATATTACACATCACTCGCATAAAATACTGAAGAAGAGGAAAGGCTATCAGCAGAGTGAACAGAGAAAAAACAACTGGATATAAAAGGCACTGAAGTAGGAAGATAACTTCCTATATTTACATAGCTACCACCATCACAACCAACGCTGTATATGTAAATCGTCGAGGCAGCTACGTGACGGGAGTAAGGGGGCGGAAGGAGGTCAAGTCTATCATCACTCCTGAAAATATACCTGGAATGGCGCGAAGGAAGATCAAAAGGAATGCTGGGAATGAGTGTGTGTGTGTGTGTGTGTGTGTGTGTTTGTGTGTGTGTGTGTGGTGGAGGAATCCCACCTAATGCCCTCCTTTTTGATGTTCAGTGGATCTTCCCCATTATTATAAGACTGCCTGATAAACATGCTGAATCTGAGAGCACACACACTACATTCTCTCTCTCTCTCTCTCTCTCTCTCTCTCTCTCTCTCTCTCACACACACACACACACACACACACACACACACACTCGCGGGTGCATTCAGCCACAGTTTTTGTTTATAATGTCACCTTGCTTGCCTTTCACCTTCAGAAGTTGTTATTGTATTCTTATACGAGCAAATCTGGCCATTAGCTCATGGATTTAACCTTTAGACGAAGAGGAACTGAATAAAACCGGCAGGAGGTGACAAGAATTAATTTATCAACGTTTCTCCCTTACAGTGAGAGTAGGCTCTTTTAATCCAGTTTTAAATTGAATGTATTTATATTAGGCCTTAATATAAAATAGCCGTTTTTTTTTCCGTCGTTAGAGGTTACTTGAGAATGACTTATAACTGTAAGAGGAAGGAAAGTTACCCTTAAATGGGATCTATTCGTCTGACTAACAAAAATGTAATGTTTATTATTAAAGTAGTTGTTGGAAGCTAAATATAGAATTAGGCACATCAGAGTGTTGAGCTGACTGTGAGATAGAAACAGACACTTAGTCAACTTAGGAAGAAAAATTTAGTTGTGAAGTGAAATATGGAGGTTTCTTGTAACACCGTCACGGCAAATTGTCATCTAAGTTAACAAAACTGTCAGAAGGCAGCAAAAATAAGTTTTAAAAAATCATCAGACTCAAGGGATAAATTGTCTGACTGGATGGCAAGGCGATAAGGTGAACAATAATGTTATGTCAGGTGTAATTCTTATTATATTCTGTCTAAAGCCACACTTTGAAGAGACTTTGCTGACTGACTTAATTAGGAAGCAGCTTCATAAGCCCCATCAGTATGACGACGTCAATGAAGCTGATAGCGATCAGACACACACGGGCCCGTATTCTTTTTTTCTTAGAGGCCTCTCAGGTTGCTTTGCTTGTCGGTTCATTTCTCATATTAGTCCTTAATACACTTCACCAACAGGTACATAATAACTACGTAAACATTAATCACGCTAATCACCAATCGTTAGTGGCAAATGATTGTCAATACCCAATTGATAATAGACGATAGATGATAATGCAGCAATTTATATCCGCAGCATCGCAATTTCGTGGAGGTGAGAATGCCAGACGCATTTTCCCATTGTGTGGGTACTCCTTTCCTTTGCAAATATGTCGTAAGTACTGATAGTTCTGTTAACTGAATTAATACAAAGTCAGCTGCATCCTTAACCCGTCACGTCCCGAGCACTTTCGCACCTCCGACACCCCCCAGTCCCAAGCATTTTTTGAAAATTTTTTTTTCCCTAAAACCTCCGCTTTTGGTGAGAAACATTGAAAATTCATAGAGAAATCGCTCACCTGAGGTTTAAAATACTCAATACAGGTAGGAGTACATCCTTACCTTACAGGGTTTTCTATCAGGCTGGCTGCAAAGAAAACGAGTTCTATGGAAGGATAACTATTCCACACCACTCATAAACGGTATTTATTTATTTTGTACGAATTTATATGTAGTATGAGAGGATATTGGTTTTCAAACAGTAATATAGGCATTATAAGCATTGTTTCACTCACTAACTCATCACCATTCCTGACCTTCTTTTGCCACATTACCTGATCATCATTTCTAACTGTTTCTTCCTCTAATGCTATGTAAACTTTGTCCTCCACATTGTCATCGATTGGGGAATCACTCTAGCCCTGAATGTCTTTATTGACCAGGTCACTGGTAAGCGGTGAATTGCCGAGACAATGTGGGGGGAAGGTTATGTGGTGTAAGGCATTGTCCCTGCTTGGCATCTTGTAGAGGAATAGAGGAAGGTGTCCCGTGTATACGTACGAAAAATCACGCGCGAAAATTGAAAATTGTGCAAATTGGGGACCTTGCAATTGCATGACGTACCAGTACGTCGACGGGACTGGCAAATGCAAAATGTTGCAACGTACCCATACGTCGATGGGACGTCTCGGGTTAATAAAATCATTGTTAAGACCATTATTACCCCCGGGCTTGCCCTTCTTTGCTCTCACTGACATCCTTATTGCTTCTACTGTAATGCTGGGGATCATTGTGTACAATATTCCTCCTTTCAATACTAAATCTTTCATCATGATACTGATATTGTAACGTTGTGAATCTTTTGTATTTGATATTTTTTGTTGTTCAATTCTTCTGCATTAGAATTTCTAAGAACCATAATATTTCTTATAGTACCAAGCTTTCGCTTGTATACTTTCATGATTCTTCACTCTTGAAAAATTTTTCAAGTTAGATCATGTTAGCTTTCAGATATGATAATTTTTCTTCTTGTTGATGGTTCTCTTTAGTTCAGTTTTGTCAATGGGGTCTACCCTTTTCTGTACAGTCTTGTATCCTTTCTTTCCAAGTCCCATTATACTACAGTACGGGAGATCTTTTTCGAAAATGCAATGGATGGATGGAATATATATATATATATATATATATATATATATATATATATATATATATATATATATATATATATATATATATATATATATATCCATATATATATATATATATATATATATATATATATATATATATATATATATATATATATATATATATATATATATATATATATATATATAATCATCATCATCAGCCGTTGAGGGCCACTGCAGGACCGGCCTATCCCTACAGAAGCAGGGACGATACAAGCCAATGCATCTCTACCCAGTGGCTTAGGCTGTCTGGCAGAGACTGTATGTAGGGTGAGAAGTGCTTGTAAGTGTAATTGTAGTGTTGTAGTGGCTTTGGATGTGTGTGTAGTCTGTGAATCAAGTGTAATCGGCCCGCCTTAAGCCGATTGGGTGCAAGCATACTAGTATGCGACACTGGTTCAACCACAGCACCCCTTAGGTCCGCCAAAGTAGCAAATGGCTCGGTGAACGATTCGCAAAGTTTTTACAACTCTGGCAGGAAGCGAACCCTCGTCCACCAGCGTGCGAAACGCACACTCTACCACCGTACCACAGAGGCTCCATATATATATATATATATATATATATGGAGCCTCTTTGGTACAGTGGTAATGTGTGCATTTCGTACACGGGTGGGCCAGGGTTCGTGCCCCGCCAGGGTAATAAACTTTGGAAGTGTTCACCCGGCCACGTACTGCGTTGGCGGACACAAGGGGTGCTGTGGTTGAACCAGTCTCGCTTACTATAAACTATGCTTGCACCCAGTCGGCTTGTGCGGGCCGATTACACTTGGTTCACAGACTACACACACATCCAAAGCCACTCCAACACTACAATTACACTTACAAGCACTTCTCACCCTACATACTATCTCTACCAGACAGCCTAAGCCACTTGGTAGATACATTGGCCGTCTCGTCCCGACTTCGGTCGGGATAGGCAAGTCCTGCAGTGGATACTCAAATGATACAGGCTAATAGTCCATTAATCCGAATGGCAAGTGGACCGAGAATGAATAAACTGAATTTTTACCAAATGGATCACTTTTCATTCATTCATAATACAATATGGCACATATTAACATTACTTACGTAGTATACATTTTTTTTTTACTTAATAATGTATTACTGAAGACACGAACTGTAATTGGTAAATTAAGAGATGTTATGGGTTGTTTAACTCACCAGTAATGCGTAGTGTTGAAAACAGGAGTTGTAGGCAGGTAAATCCAATTAGAGAAAGTCCAGGGTTAATAATGATATGCACATATTGCAAAAGCACAATTCGCCATCAAAAACTGGACGATTCCCCGTCAGAACGATTCCCTGTCGCTTATTTACATATCAGTTTATTTAGCCAGTACATTAGTTTTTGAATACTTGTACGAGTTCAAAGTCGTTTTAAAATATACTCAGGATGTTGTAGTACCAATGGAAATTAATGAAGACAGCTATGGGTGATGCGAAGTAGAAACAATTTAATTATTGTCTAAAAGTGCAACTTATAAATGATATCCAAAGCCTATGCTATTGAATGAACATAGACTTTGATAGATTCCCCTGAAAATTAGTTATTAAACCATCAATCAGTCAATAATAAGTATATTTATAGAATGACGGAGAATTGTCCAGGGTGTGAATTGTCCTGACGGCGAATTGTCTTGTTATTGTTGTGACGGCGAATTGACGACGGCGAATGTCCCAAAACCATTAGTAGATTTACCTGCCTGGTTGTTCATGCACTTCAGCCAGTCACGGAAATCAGCCTGCCTGACAGCCAGCATACGTTTCTTGTAGAACTAGTTTCGCAAGATATGGAAATTGATCACCTCAGCCTCATTGTAAAGATTATTTTGTTCAACGAAATGCACCAGTATATCAAAGTATACAGAAGCTTCCTTCCATGAAACTTCCATGACCGCACCGCTCGGCACTTTGGCAGATTTGGCACCCAGTTTGAATTTTTTAATTTTGATTTTTTTTCTTTACTTTTGGAGTTTTTGTCAGCCTTCCTCAAAAATTAGGATTATTGGGATTTTCGGATTATCACTGTTCCGATTAATAGACTTTTACAGTATATACAGTATCTCTCTCTCTCTCTCTCTCTCTCTCTCTCTCTCTCTCTCTCTCTCTCTCTATATATATATATATATATATATATATATATATATATATATATATATATATATATATATATATATATATATATATATATATATGTATATATATATATATATATATATATATATATATATATATATATATATATATATATATATAAGTAAACGCCCCATGTCAAATAACGTGAAACGCCAGATATTGCATTGTAAACCCCATTAGCTCAATATTCAGCATCGAGTCATTTATTGCATTACAATCCATCTCAGTCCTCTATCCCAAAAACTTTCCCATGAGAAAAAGGTGAAAATTAAGCATAAAATTCAATAAAGTAATCATACAGTACTGTAATACAGTAATACAGCGCCAGTTGGCTTCCGTTTATGAGCCAATTGATACCACTAGATGCCGGATATTGCATAGAACCACTGGTTACCTTCGTTTCGGCGCCTGATATTGCATAATTCGCTGGATAGTGTCTTAACAGAGAGGAGACAGTGCGCCGGATATTATTGTACATTTGGCCGTACAATAATATATATATATATATATCACTGGATTCAAGGAGCTAAGCATATATTTCGATACTTCCTCTACGTAGAAATACAACATCACTGAGGCAAATACACACACAGGACCAATCATATTTTTGCCCTTTCGAGATGTAAGGGACCCAGGTAATGCTACCTATACCCTGTTTTTTTCTTTTCTTTCTTTTTTTTTTTTTTTTTTACTGAGGCGAAGATGCACTTGACAGGTTGATGATGACTGGCTGAATGCAACATGTCCAAAAAATATTTACTAACCCAAATTTCCCCCTCAGATATTTATTGTCAATTAATAATGCTAGATTATGAATTAATGTTGTATTCAGCCAATAATCACCAGCCTGTCAAGTGAATCTTCGCCTCGATAAAAAAAAAAAAATAAAAAAAAAAATGAGTATAGTCTAGCAGACATAAAGGTAAGTGGCCCATTGGTGGCAATACATGACAAACACGTCCAGTCACCTCTGGACCAAACCCACGCACTCAAGACAAAGCCGTTCCTCTGACCAAGGGTTGTATTCTTCTGGAATGGTAATTTTCGTGACACCTCTTCCTCCATTATATATGCAGCCAATTACACGTTGGTATCTTCTAGTGCAGAAGTGCATCAGGGCATATCGTTATTAACACTAAGGTTCCTGTGAATTACCTTCATGTTGATTAAAGCTTCTAGTGTTAACAAAACTAAATGAGAAGATTTAACATGACAGTGATGCGGTAAAAGAGATTATCTATCTCGCTATTGCCAGACACCTTAATCCCGTAGGAGGTGGTCACAAACAAATCACCTCCATGTCGCCCTGTCCCCCTCCATTTCACTGCCCTTTGCCCAGCTTACCCCTCCCCTCTCTCATATACTTCTCCATTCCATCCCTCCATCTCATCCTTGGCCTCCCCCTCCCTCTCCCCCCCACCACCTCATTCACATATACTCTCCTCGTCAGTCTCTCACTCTCCATCCTCTCCACATGGCCAAACCACCTCAGTGTGTTTTCCTAACGCTTCCTATCACATCCACATCCACACCACAAAGCTCTTTCACTTCCTCATGTGTCAGTTTGTCTCTCCATGTGACTCCACATGCTCCTCTCAAATACCTCATTTCCACTGCCCTCACTCTTAACTTCTGTCCCTCCAGCAAGGTCCAAACTTCATTTCCATATGTTAGAGTTGGTATCACAATACTGCCATGTAGTAACTTTTTTCATACCCATACTCACTTCCCTGTTTCTTATCACTGCTTTCAAGGAACCAACAACTAATCCTACTTGTTGTACCCTTTCAAGCACCTCACCCTCCAAACTTCCATCCTTACTCATCACACTACCCATGTACTTAAACCCACTCACATTTTCCATTTCTTCCTCATCCAACCTCACTCTCCATTCACTGACTTCACTTCTCTCGATGACCTTAACTTTACTCTTCTCTAAATTCACTTTTAGATTCCGTTTCTTACTCACTCTCCCAAACTCATCCACCAAGCCTTGCAGCCTCCCCTTCGTCTTCACTTAACAACACAGTATCATCTGCAAACAACAGTACAGAGACAAAAACATTTAATTTTGAGGGGATATTTACGCTTCTGCTTTAACAACAGAAATTTCTGCAAAATCGCAATGACCACGCTTATGTTTTCACAGCCTCGTGAATACTTTCATTCTTGGTGGACATCTCAGTTTTTTATACCGACATTCATGTTATATTTTCATAAATGATTACAAAAAAAGAATATTGCTACTTTTCTGCCTAGCGAATGAAGAAAAACATAGATAAATATATTCTCAATGCTTTAGGATGAAGCTTTATTTAAGGCCAATGCTATTCTATAACTTCACTTTTCATGACATTTCCAGTGGTGGTGTAGAGTTTTACAAAACAACAATAAAAAGTCCAGCAAATCATGAGAACTGAACCAGAACTTTCTGGTGTGCTTCTTGGGACTTTGGGAAGGAGTAAGAAGCTGTTGAGCGCTTCATTTTGTGCCACTTATTTCGAACTATACGATGTTACAATATGACGAGAATTAATTGAACGCGTTTCCTTCTAAAATGCTTAATATAAACCTGGCGGGTAACCTGTGCCATTGAAAACTAGACCCTTAAAATTTTTCATGGTTCCGACTCATCAGATTTCATGACGGTGTTAAAGTGTAAAACACAGTTAATAGTGCTATGGAAGCAGTACAACTAAGTTCCCTGTGCCAAGGGGTTTGTGGCCTTACGATATTCTGACTACTAGGCCACCAGGTGACTAAAATGTCCTAAATGTTTAGAAAACTATACCAATTGATAATGTAGGATGCAGCTAGATGACTCCCTCATCAGAATGAGCAGCAAATACACCACACCCATGATATCACGTTGATGGATGAGCAACCCCGCTGATTGGACGGGGATTTATGAGACTGCGAATGGTGCGGAGTGAGGCACCTCTGTGATTGGATATGAATTATTGATGTGCCCAGGGAAAGAGTGAAGGAATGGGGACCATCTGATTTACCGTTACTTAAAGCAACCGAAGTGCGTCAGGTGAAGCAGCGAGAGCCTTGCCACACTGAGGTCAAAGTCGGACGTATTCTGACGCAAACTCTCCGTCAGTGAAGCCAAGATATAACATAAACACCATTCCAAGCATTCCATTTCTGTTACCTACATTGTTTTGGGAACTGATAAACGGAATACCCAGAACGTGGCCCAGTTAGGCAGGCTGTTCTTACAACCACTACCCTAACCTACAAGATCGGACAACCTAAGTCAGAATATGTACAATTCTGACTTCTGTGTGATATGGCCCTAAATCTGCTGTAAGGCAGTGGTTTACGTACTGAGGAATGCAGTCCCCCTTGAGACGGCAAGAGGACTTTATTAGTGACGGATGGCTTTGATAAAAAATACATTTATTTTCATGAATTTAACTTTAAAAACATAAAAGAAGCTGAAAATTTCGAATTTCTCCTCCTTGTAGAGCTTGTACGTTAAAGCATTTATCTGGAGTTGTGTTAGAGCTCAAGTTAATATTAGGACGTGAAACCTTAAAATGGCATGAAAGTGTAATATTAAGTGTGAAAGCAGCGCAACCGTACTGTTATACAGTATGTTTGGATGCATAGAACGAACACGATAAGAATCACTAGGATTCGTGAAAGACGTGGAGTAAGGGAATCGATGACAAATAAAGAGGAGTATGATCGTTGGTATGCTCATACAGTGAGAATGGACATCAAAGAAACTGGGATATTGGGGTGAAATCCAAGGTGGGAGGAGAGGTGAGAGACCAAGACGATGGTGGGTTGATATGGTAAATGACTATGTGCAAATGTGAGGCAGAGAACTTTTGGATGTCGATGAACGGACCTAGCATCAAAATGGAAAAATGAAGTACATGATGTACAGCATAATGGTGCACAATCCCAGACTTATATTTTTCATCCTAGTAACTTGAGAAATGAGTATCATACTGGTGACTGACAGAATGAATATCCCACAAGTGTACTATATGTGAAGTGTGCTTAATTTAAAAAATATATATACACAGAAAATATATGCTGATGATTACTGTTGCTAAACTGGGTAAGATTAAAAGACTTGGTTAATGTGTGAATGATTATGTGGTGTATTGCACTGTGCATGCCGTTTGACGGTTCTCATGCTATAATGGGCCTTCTTTTTCCTGTTCTGATGATGGTACATCACCCAGACTTTTAAGAAGGAATTAGAGTTGGGAGGAAGATGATGACGATGATGATGATGAGGATGAGGAATACGAAAAGGAGGAAGTGATGCAGGACGATACTGAGAATAGCGTTGAGATGATGTAAACGGTGATGCTTGTGATCATGATTATGATGCTAATGGTGATAACAGTGATGATGAGTAAACTAATATATGGTCACTTAAAGTATTTTGCTTTGACCAATGTCAAATGAACTCATTCAGCTGTCCAAAGGTTAGGAATTTTTCAAGAAAATTATATGTATTATCTTTATGCATGTTTTCAATGGTACATATTCTTACAAGCGATTAAGCTGAAAAACCAAAAAAGCGGACGTCATGACAATAGTTTGCAAACCATTATTTTTTCAACAACACAGCAGTACCATCCAATTGATATTTTTCTTGCTACCTCTTGATGAATTATTGTAAAATAATAAGGACATTTCGCTACTGGTGGGTAGAAAAAGGGTTGGCTGATGGATAAGCAAACAGTACTGCCACAGTCAGAGGAATTTGTCCACGTCATTAGAGATGCCTCGTAATGAAAAGAATGAAACAGGCTCCGCTGCTGCTTTGCAAAAGTTTCTCCTGACGAATCAAATCTTTCAAAAATTCTAAAAAGAAATAGAAATAAAAGAAGAACAAGCTCCCCCAAAGGGAGAAATATAATAAGAAAAGGAATCAAGAATGGATGACAGAGAAATTGACCGAAAAAAAAAAAATGAATATCTTAAGTCCAGTAATACACTGGGTGGTAACCTTATAACCAACCAACCCGTGTTCCCTGCTTGTTAACAAGTGGGTTGGCCCCTCCCCGGACGACTACTAACTAAAAATACGAACAAATCGCCTCGGACCAGGACAGACCAACAGGTGACGACTAAGGACCAGACAAAGGACTTGGTATGGATTACAGCGTGGAATGTAACGGGTGCGTATGATAAGGTGAAAGAGAGAGAGATTGACCAGGCGCTTAAGGGTGCAAAAATAGATATACAGTATGTGGCCTGACTGAGACTAAATAGTAAGGTGAAATTGTGGGAGAGTGGGAGCATGGATGGGGTGTATGTGCAGGAGTAGGTGAGAATGAGAGATCAAAATAGGGTGTATGTTCTGTTGCGTGCAAGAGATGGAAAGAGACTATAAGAGAGTATGGATCAATTAGTTTAAGGAATACGTGGGTAAGACTGACAATAGGAATATGAACGTAGGCGATTGTGTGTGTGTGTGTGTGTGTGTGTGTGTGTGTGTGTGTGTGTGTGTGTGTGTGTGTGTGTGTGTGTGTGTGTGTGTGTGTGTGTGTGTGTGTGTGTGTGTGTAAGCGCACAGCCAAGATCATACAAGCAGTGTGAATGAAGAGTTCTAGGCAAATGTGGAAGCGTGCATGACAATTTTTGAGAAGAATGAGAGTGTTTTTCATTGCAAATGTAAATGGAAAAGTAATGTGAAGGTGGATGGAGTGCTTGGTGAGTGCGGTGTGCCTGCTAAAGTGGATGAGAATGACAATGCTCTACTGAACATTTGTGCAGGGAGGGAGGTTGGTGATAGCCAGTACTCTCTTTAGGCACAAAATGATCCACAGGTATATGTGGCGAGTGATGAGAAGGGTGGGTGGTGAACTGATGAGCGGAAGGCAATGAATGATTATGTGTGTGGTGAAAATAGAATGAGAGGGTATGTAATGGCTACAAGAGCATACAGAGATTGGGGGAGTAGGCTTTCTGACCATCGATTGTTGGTGGTGAAAGTCAAGGTACAAATGCAATGGATGAGCAGAGGAGGGAAGGGCAGGAGAAAGTAGTCCATACAGGAAGGGTAGAAAGATTTCAATAGGATGGAAAAAAGGCAGAATATAAGAGAGACATGGAAGGGCCAATGGAATAATATGATTTGGAGCTGATGGGGAAGGTTGAGGGGGTGTGCAAGATATTCAAAGAAGAAACCTGTGAAACATGTGAGCTGGTGCATGGGGAGAAGAGAAGACGGAAGGGGATGCAAAGAACAGCGTAATGGAATGAAGAGGTGAGGCAAGCTGTGACACTAGAGAAGAAAGAATATAGTGAGTGGATGGGAAGCAGACAGAGGTATGGAGGAGGTTGAGAGACGGAAGAGAGTTATGTATATTGACGAAGAGAGAGGTAAAAGGACTAGTAAGAGTAAGAGGCCAGTAGATGAGGAGTTTGGAGGGAATCTGAGTGTAAAGTTTAAGGAATGTAAGAAAATGTTCTGGAAGAAGGAATAGAGAGTTAGGGTGTCAAACAAGTTAGTAGGGGTGTGAAATATAAAAATGGTATATCGATAGTGGAGAAGAGGGAGAAAGTGAGCAGATGAAGAGAACACTTTAAGAAATTGTTAAACATAGAGAATGAAAAAAATGCTAGTACAAGTGGCTGGGAAATGGCTGGGAGAAGGAGGGAGGTGAGAGATCAGTAGGATGGAAGTTGTGGAAGCAATGAAGAAATTCAAAATGGGGAAAGCCCCAGGAATTGATGGAATGTGTGGTGAAATGCTGAACCATGGGAGAGATAGCATTAGAATGTATATGGAAGACTTGCAGATTGGCCTGGGAGGAAGGCAGAGTCCCGGAGGACTGGAAGTCAGGTATAATTATTATCCTGTACAAAGGAAGAAGGGAAAAAGAAGTTTGTGGTAATCATAGGGGGCATTTGTCTTCTATGTGTAAGAGTATATCTTAAGATACTGAGTCAAGGAAACAACAGAGGAATTAGTTGGAGAAGAACAGGGGGGTTTAGGAAGGGAAATGGTTGTGTAGATCAGACATTCATCCATAGGTCTTTAGTGGAAAACTTTCTAGAGAAGGGAAAGAAGTTGTATGCGGCCTTGGAGGATTTGGAGAAAGCATATGACAGAATGGATATGCAAGGAATGTGAAAAATATTCAGATTATATGGTGTAAACGGGAAGCTGCTGAATGCCGTGACGATTATGTATGAGGGTGGTAAGGCTGCAGAGAGTATAGAAGTGAACTGAGTGCATTTTCCTGAATGAATTTTGGACTGATTAAAGGATGTGACATGTCTCCATAGTTGATCCATCTGTATATGGATGGGGTTACAAGAGATACAAGGTAAGGCAGTAGTTGTTGAAGCGGACCTAATGCCTTACCTTGTATCTCTTGTAACCCCATCCATATACAGATGGATCAACTATGGAGACATGTCACATCCTTTAATCAGTCCAAAATTCATTCAGGAAAATGCACTCAGTTCACTTCTATACTCTCTGCAGCCTTACCACCCTCATACATAATCGTCACGGCATTCAGCAGCTTCCCGTTTACACCATATAATCTGCATATTTTTCACATTCCTTGTTTATCCATTCTGTCATATGCTTTCTCCAATTCCTCCAAGGCCGCATATAACTTCTTTCCCTTCTCCAGAAAGTTTTCCACTATGTTGAAGCGGCCCTAATGCACACACACACACCACAAAGCCAGTCAGGAGACAGGACGTGTGTGCTGGGCATTCCCCAGGTCCTGTCCTCCCCACTTACTGTTTTTTAATCAGCCCATACACCACTGACCGGGCTAATGTATGGCCCGGCCTGCACTATATGTGCAGGGAATCTTTCAACAACAACAACAACGGCCCTAATGATAGAGGGCAGCGTTTGGAAACTTCATGTTCTGTTGTTTGCAGATGACACTGTATTGTTAAGTGAAAACGAAGTGGACCTGCAAGGCTTTGGTGAATGAGTTTGGGAGAGACTGTAAGAAACGGAATCAAAAGGTGATTGTAGGGGAGAGCAAAAGTTATGGTCTTAGAGAGAAATTAAGTAGCTGAATGTACGGTAGTTGGATGAGGAAGAAATTGAAAATGTGAGTGCATTTATATACCTGGGCAGTGTGATGAGTAAAGAATGGAAGTTTGGAGGATGAAGTGCCTGAAACGGTACAACAAGGAAGAAAGGTTGTTAGTTCTTTGTAAGCAGTGATAAGAAATAGGTGAAAGGACATGGAAGTAAAAAAGTCGCTGCATGATAGTAGTGTGATAGCAGCTGTAATGTATGGAAGCGAAGCTTGGGCCTTGTTGGAAGGACACAAATCAAGAGCGAGAGCAGTGGAAAAGTTAGTTGAGAGGAGCATGTGGAGAGACAGACTAACAGTTACTGAGGAAGTGAAGTAGCACTGGGATGCGGACGTGGATGTAATAGAAAGCGTTAGGAGAAATACACAGAGATGGTGTGGCTGTGTGGAGAGGATGGAAAGAGAAACAGTAATGAGGAGAATGTATGAGTGAGGTGGCGGGGGAGGGGGGTAGTGGGAGGAGAACGACAAGGATGGGAAGGAGGGTTGGAGTGGAGAGGTATATGAGAGAGGGGTGTGTGAGCTGAGGGAAGGGCAATGAAATGGCGGGGGACAGGGTGATATGGAGGCAGTTAGTTTGTGGCCACCCCTTACGGGATTAAGGTGTCTGGCAATCGATATACAGATAGAAGTGCAGTTCTCACCAGACACAATGAGTGCCATAAATTGCAGAATAGACAAAAAAAAAACAACACTAATCCGAATGAGATGAAAGATTCCAGGAAGAAACAGAAAACAAAATCCTAAAGAACGACAAAATTAAAGAAAAAAAATGTGCCGATAGTAAAAAAATAACATCCAGAAAATTATCTTAAAAGGGAAAACACACACACACACACACACACACAAAAGGCACCGAGGAGATCAGACGCAAGCCGCCACCGCTCCATACACGGCCAACTTGGCCAGTGGCATTACCTAATTTAGTGTCTCTATATGAGTCAAGCTATGTACCAGATTAGACTAAATGGTGTTCTAATATAAAAAAAAAAATTAAGCAAGATTAGTTCAAACAGAAAAGAAAAATTAGAGTAAGAATACGCACAATCAGCTGATCGTTTGTTTTGTCTACAACTGCCCCAGGGAATGTAAGTACCATATGTGCTTCTAGTACTGCAAAATGACCACATACTCTAGTAAAGCAAATTTGGAAAAGAAAAGGGATATAGGTAGAAAGCAGGACGATGATTTCTACCAAGAACTGGTTGAAATGGAGACACAATAAACTAGTGGAACGAGTACGCAGGCTAGAGATGGCTTTTCAACATGAGATTGATGAAATTAAGAAGCAGATGCACTTGCAAAAGGAAGAAATAGAAAAATTAGGAAAGGAAGTCAAAAAGAAAGACACAACCATAGATGAATTGACAGTAGAATTGGGTTCACTTAGGAGAAAAATGAGTGAAATGGCAAGTACAGTAGTCAACCAGGAGAGTATTATGGAAGCGTTCAAAAATGATACGGAGACAATTAAGCAAGTAAGCAGTCTGATAGACCAGAGCAGTGATAGTGAGGAGAAGATAACACAGGTGAATGAAGCAGTGCAAAGCTACAAAAATGATGTCGAAACCACTTATGCTGAAATGGTGATTGTAAAGAAAGACTTGGGAACAAGGGTGGAAGAAAAAAGCATTAAAAAGGAAGTGACAAGAATAATCCAAAACAATCCTAAGTTAGTCAGAGAGTCAGTAGATATTAACAAATCTATAGTAATCACTGGTAGAGAAGAGGAAGAAGTAAAAAACAAGATCTCAAGAGACAAACAGGAGATGGCAAATGTCATGAGCATATTGAAAGAAGTATCAGAGGAAATCTGTAGTCAAGATATAGAGAAACACAAAAGGTTAGGGAAATACGAGAGAAGCAAGTCAAGACCCCTGTAGGTAACCTTCCAGAGTGTAAACACCGTGGAGAAGATACTATAAAATGCAAAGAATCTTATGGAAAAACAGGAGTTTAAAAATGTATGGATAAAAAGATGCCTAACACAAGAGGAACTGGAATTACTGAAAGAGAAGAGGGAGGAAGCAAAAACAAAAAAAACGAGGGAAGATCAGAGGAGGAGAAGAATTCATTTTTTTTACACAGTAATAGGATTGCAGGTACGAAAGCGGTACATAAACAGGAGGGAATAAAAAGAAGGAAGATAGTAGAACCAAGTCATGACAAGTACATAAACAAGATGATTAAGTTGATGTACTCAAATGTGGATGGAATGGTATCTAAATTATTAGAGATGAATGATTATGTTAGAGAAAATGAACCACATACCATATGCCTAACTGAAACAAAATTAACACCAAGAATATCAAATGACATCCTAAACTTAGAGGAATATAATATATGGAGAAGAGATACGAACTTAAAAAAAGAAGGAGGAATTATAATATTAACTAAGAAAAATCTAAAAGTCAAAGAAATAGAACTAGATAAACCCTCACATGTAGAACTGATTGCAGTAGAGATCAATACCTCTGAAGGGAAATAATTGTAGCCAATTTGTACATGCCACCCAAGTCAAACACATGGGAAAGAGACGAGTATGAGGACCTGGCAGAGAATACAATTCAGAGTTTAAGATCATTATTACATAAAATGGAAGAGAAATCGTAAAGAATTATACTAGTTGGAGATTTTAATACAAATATAAGTTGGAATACTCTAGATATCATAAGCCAAGAAAGCTACTGGGACCAAAAGCTCCTGGATCTCGTGCAAGAGTTTTTCCTAACGCAACATGTAAGGGAATGCACCAGAAAAAGAGGACTCGATGTACCCTCAATGCTAGATCTCATATTTACTAGGCAAGGAAACGATATTGACAATTTAATATACCACCCTCCATTCGGCAAAAGCGACCATGCAGTACTAAATTGCAACTTCAGGATTGCATAGGACATAGTTAACAGCAATGAAAGTTACAAAAAGAGCCGAAACTATAAAAAGGGAAACTATCATGACCTAAAGAAGTACTTCTTAGAAATTGATTGAGGAAAGGAGCTTAGAGGACAAGATTTAAATGCTACATATAAAAAATTCTGTGAACTTTATGAAATAGGAGTCCAGAAGTACACCCCAAAGCACAAAGAGGCAGAAAAGAAAATAAAGAAATGGTTCAATACAGAATGTAAAAAATCAAAAGAAAAAAGAGATTTGTTGTGGACTAGATACAGTAGACACAATAGTGAAAGGGCATATAATAATTACAAACAGGCAAGAAACGATTATACAAGAATAAGGAGGGAAGCCCAAAAACAGTTTGAGGAGGATATCATAAATAAAAGTAGTGATCAACCGAAGCTATTTTACAGCTGCATCAGAAGCAAAACCAAAGTAAAAGATAAAATACAATCCATTACGGACGAGGGAATCACCTATACACAAGAGAAGGATATTTGTGAAGCACTAAACAAGAAATTCCAATCAGTTTTTACAGAAGAAAAAAATTTCGAGAGGGATTATGTGGAACATGCATGCCCACACATACTACCAGATATACAAACGTCAGAAAAAGTAATACAGGAGGAGCTAAGTAAATTAGACAAAGGAAAAGCAAATGGCCCTGATGAAATTTCATGTTGGGTACTACGTGAATGTGCAAAGGAGTTGAGTAAACCATTATTTTTAATTTTCAAGAAATCTTTGAGTCAAGGTAAACTACCTGATATTTGGAAGAAAGCAAACATTGTTCCCTTATTCAAGAAAGAGAACTGACAAAATCCACTCAACTACCGACCAGTATCACTAACCAGTGTTGTAAGTAAGGTATTAGAAAAGCTAATAAGAAAAGCTTGGGTAAATCATCTAGAAGAACACAATATGATAACAGAAAGACAGTTTGGTTTCAGAAAAGGAAAATCATGTGTTACTAATCTGTTGAGCTACTATGACAGAGTAACAGACACATTACAGGAAAGAGAAGGATGGGTGGACAGTAACTATTTAGATTTCAAGAAAGCATTTGACACAGTACCACACTAAAGACTTTTATAGAAATTGTACCATCAAGGAGGAATTCAAGGCAAACTGTATTATTGGTTGGAAGATTTTCTCATAAGAAGAGAAATGACAACAGTAGCCTACTAAGGGGAAATTACTCATCATGAAAAGAAGTGACTAGTGGAGTACCACAGGGCTCAGTGCTGGCACCAATCATGTTTTTAGTGTATATAAATGATATAGACAGTAACACTGGAAATGAAAGCTATCTAACTATGTTTGCAGATGATGCAAAAATACAAAGGAGAATTACTAACACAGACTCTTGTAAAGAGCTACAAGAAGAATTAAATAAACTTCATGAATGGAGTAATACATGGCAAATGGAATTCAGTGTGGACAAGTGTCATGCAATCAAGTTTGGTAAAAGAGGAAAAAGACCTGATTGGGATTATACGTTAGGAAATAAAACCCTACACACATCAGAAAGAGGTAAGGACCTAGGTGTGATTATCAATAACAGACTATCTCCGGCTGACCACATCAGTGAGAAGGTACGGAACATGTATACACTGCTTGCAAATATGAGAATAGCATTCACATACATAAATGAGGACATGCTAAGAAAGATAATAACATCATTCATCAAATCAACCCTGGAGTATGCATCAGTAGTCTGGAGTCCTCAACTCAAAAAACACGTAGACAAGATTGAAAAAGTTCAAAGGGCCGCTACAAGATGGATACCAAGCTTAAGGGATCTAAGCTACGAAGAAAGACTACATAAACTGAATCTATCAACACTGCAGGAAAGAAGGAAAAGAGGTGACATGATTATGCTATATAAATGCATATCAGGGAAGGAGAAAATAGACATAAATGATTACTTAACCTATGGGGAAGCATCAGCAAGAGGACACTGCAAAAAACTGCATAAGAAGAGAGGTGATAAAGATGAAAGGAAATTTAGTTTCCCAAATAGAGCAATTGGTCAGTGGAATGCACTACCGAATGAAATAGTGTGTGCCAAAACAATTCACAATTTTAAGGATATGTACGATAAATATGGTTTAAGACACGGGACAGTACGAGCTTGACTCATTCCTGTAAAGATACAATTAGGTAAGAACAATTAGGTTAGAACACACACACACACACACACACACACACACACACACACACACACACATCATTTTAAACAGGCAGCCAAATGTCTAAGAATCTTGGGTTAAGACCTAAGCAAAAATGGCCACCAAGAAGGCAAGAGGCATTCATATACCTGGCAATATCACGAAGGAACGTATGAAGGCCAGTGAAGGATGGGGTTTCCCTTAATGTTGACACTCATCTACCTACCCGCCCAGCATACAAAACACACACACACACACACACACTCACACAATCCTCTTAAGTTTCCAGATCAGAGGAGCTGGCACGTCTGACGTTGCCAAAGCACATGAGCATCATCGCAAGTCTAGTTACTGTGTGTGTGTGTGTGTGTATATATATATATATATATATATATATATATATATATATATATATATATATATATATATATATATATATATATATATATATAAATCATCATCAAATTCATCAGCCATTATAAGTCCACTGCTGAACAAAGGCCTCCCCCAGCCTTCTCCACGAATTCCTTGGGTGAGCCAATCTTTGCCACGTTTTCCCGGCAAATTTCTCTATCTGATCTCTCCACCTCCTGTCTGGCCTTTTTCTGCTACGCTTACCATCTCTTGGTGTCCAGTCAGTCAACCTCTTGCTCCATCGGTTATCCCTTGTTCTTGCTACATGGCATATATATATATATATATATATATATATATATATATATATATATATATATATATATATATATATATATATATATATATATATATATATTGTTACATAGCCTATGATTTCATCATCCTTTGTGTAATTTTAACGCACAGTATGCTGCATGTTTGATCACGAGCGTGTTCTGCCTCATTCCCCCCCTTCTACCGTTATAGTAGAGTAAGTCGTCCTTTCTGTTATTCAGTGCGGGATTGTCGACCGTTTGTCCCCATCGCTTCATTTGCGCGTCCTTATTACAAGTTGTATCAGGCTCTGCTGGCCCCTATATAATGAGCTCAGTCTCTGCATCATTGCCACTTAGATCTGCTCCTCATTTTGTTCACATCTCTGTCCTCCCCTGTACAGATATTATTATTGTGAGTGCTCAAGAAATCTCCAACCATCTAGCAGCTGTGTGTAATTTGAGTATAACTGTTGTTGCATTTTTTCTTGTACTGTATAGCATAAGTTTAATTTGTAGGCCTAGTGAAGTTTGTAATTTATGTAGAGTTCTTTGTCAGTCATTTTTTATATTAGTTTGTATCTGTAATAATTTATCTGGCATTCACTGAGTATTATCTGGTATCTCATTTTATCAGGGCTGACTTAGATAAATTTACTCTTGCTAATTTCGTGTTAATAGAGGCTATTGCAGTTAACCATATATTTAACCTGTTTTTGCCATTACATTATCCTTATGAGTCCTGAATGTTTTGTTGTTAGTTTGTGCATTAAACTTTAACTTGTAATTTTACCTAACTCTTTTGTTTTGAACCTGGAACTTTACGGGACAGTAGTGATTTTTAGCATTCTCACTTAAAGTGTACGTTATCTTTCTCTGTTCCGTAACATAAATTTGGCGACCTCTTATCAGGATATTCAGGATATTATCATAAGGATATTGCTCGATATTTTGTGACTGTTACTTATTCATGATGGCTACTATTACTACACTTGATGAAGCCAAAGATTTTTTGTCAAATGTGCAAACAGTGTGTGATATAGAAAACAGAACAAAGAATGAACTTAAGCTTGTTGCTCAACAATTGGGAATTGCAGTTCACTCTCATCATTCTAAAGATCAAATTGTTGGCATGATTAATAAGAGCTTGTTTAATGTAACTCCTCCAAATGAGCAAACGCAGATTGAATTAGCTAAGTTACAGCTAGCCCTGCAGGAGGCTTGTGCTAAGGAGGCGGAGTCTCGTGTAAAGGAGGCTGAATTTCAAGCACGTGCCAAGGAGGCTGAGTCTCAGGCTAAGGAGGCGGAATCTCAGGTTCGGATTCAGGAGGCACAGATACAGGCACAAGTTGAACTTGCTAGGATTCAGGCAGACCATGAGTATCGCATGAAACAAGGTGGAACTGGATCATCTAGCTCTGATGATTTTGATGTGGCTAAAAATGTTAAACTTGTCCCTCCTTTTAATGAATCTGATTTAACAAAGTATTTTCAGTTGTTTGAGAGGGTAGCTACAGGTTTTAATTGGCCTAAGGAGTATTGGCCAGTACTCCTTCAAACTGTTCTCACCGGTAAAGCTCAAGTAACTTATGCATCTTTGCCTCAGGATCAGTCTGATAATTATGATGTAGTAAAGAGCTTGATTCTTAAGGCCTATGAGCTTGTTCCTGAAGCTTATAGAGTAAAATTTAGGACAACTTACAAGCAAGATAAGCAATCCCATGTTGAGTATGCAAGAATCAAAGAAGATTTGTTAGAGCAGTGGTTAAATTCTAAGAATGTGGATTCTGATTTTGGTAAATTTAAGCAGATGATTTTGCTGGAGGATTTCAAAAGGTGTATTTATAAAGATGTAAGCCTATATCTTGATGAGAAAAGAATAGATAATTTGTCTGATGCTGCAGTTTTAACTGATGAGTATGTTCTCACTCACAAGAGATATTCTAGAGAAAAAGGGAAAGCTGAGAGTAAGTACGTTGCCTCTACTCAGAGTACAGGTAACAGGAAAGAGAATAAGGATGATGTTTCTCAGGAAGTAAATACCAGCTTCACCTCTAGATTTCAGAAACGTAAATGTACTTATTGTAGTAAGCTTGGTCATACTACGGAGAAATGTTTCAGGAGACAGCGTGATGTGAACAAAAAGGAGTCTTTAAATATTCAGTCAATTGGTCTAGTGTCCACTCTTGAGAGTTCCCAGAATTCTTTAACTGAGTTAACTGAACCTGCTTTGAGGGGTAACTTAAATTCTCATGATGGAGCTCCTCTTTTGAGCAGTAACGTGGGTGACACTCTCAAGAGTTCATGTGCTAATTTCCTGTCTGATGGTTTTGTCAGTCCTCTGGACAGTAATGACAGGAAATCAGTTAAAATATATCGTGATACAGGTGCTTGCCAATCCCTTATGCTGACCAGTGTTCTAGGCTCTAATGTTAATTCCTCTGATGAAACTGTAATCTTACAAGGTGTAGGGAATAATTACTTCTCTGTCCCTCTGTGCAGAGTGAATTTAGAGTCTGGTTTTGTTAATGGTTCCGTTATGGTTGGGTTGGTTGAGACACTCCCAATGTCAGGTGTAACTTTCTTACTTGGAAATGATATTGGTGGAAGTCAAGTGTGTCCAGCTCCTCAGTTGTCTAGTGAGCCAGTGGCTGCGGCCCAGGATTGTGATGTCCCTGATGTGTTCCCTGCATGTGCTGTCACTAGGGCTAAGTCTAAAGTTACTGGTGATTTAGAGGATAATGATGATGATGATGTTATCCTAGCTGACACTTTTCTTGCTAATTTGGACCACTCACCAGATGAGGCAGTACCCCGTAGTGTTGATGATTTGTCTCGTCAAGAGTTGGTTGAGTTGCAGGTTGCTGACCCTGAGTTGAAAGGTCTAGCTAACTCTGCTTACAGTGAAGAAGAGTCAGCCGGTGCTTCTACTTGTTATTATGTAAAGTCAGGAGTACTTATGAGGAAGTGGAGACCCCCAACAGCATCAGCCGACTGTGAATGGGAGGTTGTACATCAAGTTGTCATCCCTCGTGTTTGTAGGCAGGATATCATTAGAGTGGCTCATGATTCCAGTTTGGCAGGACACCTTGGAGTGAGGAAGACTGTGGCACGCATTTTGAAACACTTCTACTGGCCAGGTATCTTCAGGGATGTTTCCTGGTATTGTAAGTCTTGTCACACCTGTCAAGTTGTGGGGAAGTGTAATCAGACCGAAAAGGTTGCACCTCTAGTTCCCATTCCTCCTTTTGAGGCGCCTTTCACCCGTGTGTTGGTGGATATTGTGGGCCCTCTTCCTAAGACTTCTTCAGGATTTTCTTATGTGTTGACCATGATTGATATGGCTACTCGTTATCCTGAAGCCATTCCACTTAGAAACATCTCAGCAAAGAACGTGGTTAATGAAATGCTAGGGTTCTTCACAAAGTTTGGTCTGCCCAAGGAGGTACAGTCAGACCGGGGAAGTAATTTCATGTCAAATGTTTTCAAGCAGTCTCTGAAAGAGTTGGGCATCACCCAGATCACGTCTTCAGCTTACCATCCCCAGACCCAAGGAGCGTTGGAGAGATATCATCAAACACTCAAATCGATGCTCAAGAAATACTGTTTGGAACATCAGAAAGACTGGGATAAAGGTCTTCCATTCGTTGTGTTTGCTGCAAGAGAATCTCCAAATGAATCACTGGGCTTCTCACCTTTTGAACTACTGTTTGGCCATGAAGTAAGAGGACCCCTTAAGTTACTCAAGGAATGCTGGCTGTCGGAGGAAGATGACGTCAACCTGCTGGAGTATGTGATGAAGTTCAAAGAACGGCTGTCCACTGCTTTACAGCTGGCGAGAGAGAATTTAGGAGCTGCTCAGGAGAAGATGAAGACTTGGTATGATAAGAAGTCCAGGTTACGCCACTTTCAGCCAGGAGATCAGGTTTTGATTCTGCTACCAGTTCATGGGCAACCTCTTCAAGCCAAGTTTAGTGGTCCTTATTTCGTGGAGAAGAAACTCAGTGATGTCAACTATGTCATCGCCACACCAGATCGTAGAAAGAGCAAGCAACTATGTCACATCAACATGCTAAAGTTATATCACAGGCGGGACGAAAATAATCCAGTCTGCACTGTAGCTGTTCCACCCGAGTCTACAAGTGAAGTTCTCCCATGCAGCATGAGCCTGAGTGATAGTTTGGGGAAGAATCCTGATATCATGAATGATCTCCAGACTAAGCTTTCTCATCTAGCTCCCGAGGAAAGGCAGGAGTTTTCGGCATTACTGCAGGAGTACCCGCAAGTGTTCCGTGCCACTCCAGGAAGAACTACTGTGTTGATGCATGATGTCGAGGTTGGAGACGCAAAGCCAATTAAACTGCCTCCTTACCGTGTGAACCCAGTGAAAGTTCCTCTCATCCAGAAGGAGCTTGGCTACCTTTTGGACCACAAGATGATTGAGCCCTGTCAGAGCGAGTGGAGTTCTCCTGTCACTCTAGTCCCTAAGCCAGGTGGGTCACATAGGCTTTGCATCGACTACAGACGTGTTAATCAGATAACTTAAACAGACACTTACCCTCTCCCTCGTGTAGAAGATTGCATAGACAAGATCGGAAAGGCTAGGTACATAAGTAAGTTTGATTTGTTAAAGGGATACTGGCAAGTACCTATGACTGAACGTGCTAGGGAGATCTCATGTTTTGTAACACTAGGAAAGGCTTTTGCATGTTCTGTAATGCCGTATGGTATGAAGAATGCACCAGCCACATTTCAGAAGCTCATGAATGTTGTAACAGAGGGTTTGGCAGGGTGTGTTGTTTATATTGATGATGTATTAATCTTCAGTGACAACTGGAAAGATCATCTATGCCATGTCAGTAAATTTCTTGACCGTTTAGTTCAGGCTAATCTTGTAGCTAATTTATCAAAGTGTGAGTTTGGTCAAGCTAAAGTTCAGTACCTTGGGTATGTAATTGGTGATGGACATGTTGCACCACCAGGAGCTAAGGTTCAGGTTATAAGTGATCTTCCCAGTCCTAAAAGTAGGAAAGAGCTACAAAGATTTTTGGGAATGGTAGGTTATTACAGGAGATTTGTTCTTAACTTTTCTATTCTTGTATCACCACTTACAGACCTACTGAAAAAGGGAGTTAAATTTGTCTGGACCGATAACTGTGAATCCTCTTTCAACATACTTAAAGCTATTCTATTAAGTCAGCCAGTGCTCGCTACTCCAAATTTTGCTAAGCCTTTTAAGATGGCTGTTGATGCAAGTGATACAGGAGCTGGGGCTGTTTTGCTGCAAGAGGATGATCAGGGTATTGAACATCCTGTATCTTATTACAGTAAGAAGTTCACTCCACCTCAAAAGAACTACTCCACTATTGAGAAAGAGCTTTTGGCCTTGATTTTGGGTTTACAGCAGTTTTCATTTTATTTGTGTTCTGGTTTTGACCCCATAGTCATTTATACCGATCACAACCCACTGAAATTCCTTAGTAAGTTTAAAGATAAAAATCAGAGATTGACAAGATGGAGTCTACTTCTTCAGGAGTATTCATTAGACATACAACATGTCAAGGGGAAAGAAAATGTTATTGCAGATTGCTTATCTAGACTTTAGACAGATTGTTTTAGAGTAATAAGAAATTTCCTTTGTAAATTTCTTTTTCTTTGTGGGGAGGTGTTACATAGCCTATGATTTCATCATCCTTTGTGTAATTTTAACGCACAGTATGCTGCATGTTTGATCACGAGCGTGTTCTGCCTCAGTCCCCCCTTCTACCGTTATAGTAGAGTAAGTCGTCCTTTCTGTTATTCAGTGCGGGATTGTCGACCGTTTGTCCCCATCGCTTCATTTGCGCGTCCTTATTACAAGTTGTATCAGGCTCTGCTGGCCCCTATATAATGAGCTCAGTCTCTGCATCATTGCCACTTAGATCTGCTCCTCATTTTGTTCACATCTCTGTCCTCCCCTGTACAGATATTATTATTGTGAGTGCTCAAGAAATCTCCAACCATCTAGCAGCTGTGTGTAATTTGAGTATAACTGTTGTTGCATTTTTTCTTGTACTGTATAGCATAAGTTTAATTTGTAGGCCTAGTGAAGTTTGTAATTTATGTAGGGTTCTTTGTCAGTCATTTTTTATATTAGTTTGTATCTGTAATAATTTATCTGGCATTCACTGAGTATTATCTGGTATCTCATTTTATCAGGGCTGACTTAGATAAATTTACTCTTGCTAATTTCGTGTTAATAGAGGCTATTGCAGTTAACCATATATTTAACCTGTTTTTGCCATTACATTATCCTTATGAGTCCTGAATGTTTTGTTGTTAGTTTGTGCATTAAACTTTAACTTGTAATTTTACCTAACTCTTTTGTTTTGAACCTGGAACTTTACGGGACAGTAGTGATTTTTAGCATTCTCACTTAAAGTGTACGTTATCTTTCTCTGTTCCGTAACAATATATATATGTATATATATATATATATATATATATATATATATATATATATATATATATATATAAGTAATCTCCCCAATATCCGATGTAATAGAGCCAAAAGCACGTCCGGAAAGTGGTCCTGTCCAGATACTGGGCCCCAGCCTCCTGGACTTGTACTTATGGACCCTAACTCAGAAAAAACACCTATACAACTCCCTCTGGACATGCATTGCACCTATTTAAGACCCAAATCACACCAATAAGGGACATAAAGGACTGAAATAAATGCAAAAGAACCATAAAATGAGATTTTTAGAGATGAGTTTATACAATATTAAACATTCTGGGTACTTACAAGTCCCTGGCTCCTGGACTGGTAGTTATGGACCCTAACCTAGCCTAACTCAGAAAAACACCTCCCTTCTGCACATGCATAGCACCTAAGACCCTATTCACACCAATAAGAGACATAAAAGAGTGAAATGAGGTGTTAGAAGTAAGTACAGTATGGAAAATACAGTACAATATGAAACATTCTGAGTACTTACAGCAAGTCCCTGGCCATCTCGATGAATAACCCGCCTACTCTCAGACTCTGTCAGTAAGAAGGAGTTCCTGAAGCACTTGCAGTACACTGTTCATGAAGTCTTGCACTGAACTTAGTCATTTGCACTCAGAATTCCATTCTCTTAACACTGCACACTCTTGTCTTACTTGTGCTCCATTGTACCTTAATGAAATAAGTGTAGCACTCTGCACTTAAAGTCTTTCCACTCATAGAACCATTTTCTAAACATGACACTCTCTAGTTAATTTATGTTACATTGAAAGTCAAGTAAATCTTTGCCTTTTCACTCAGAATTCTAATTTCTTAATACTATGCACTGTTTTTTTCCACTGCACAACACTGTAAATTCCTCTGTGGTCTAGTTTAAAAGTTTTAGGCGTTTAATCACTGTCAGAGTCTGAGAGTAGCTCTTGCAGGTGACCTAGGGGTGCGTCGCTGGGTCGTGATGATGGAGTACCCACTGCAGACGACTCTGAAGAGAGGCACAAACTCACGTCGAGTGGTGACTCCACCGTGCCTGATGTGCTGGGCTGTGGCTCAGAGCATGAGGGCCTGTCTTGAGGAGGCAATGGAGTGGAGCCAGGGCTGGGCACAGTGGGGATCACGGGCCTGAAAAAGCTGTCAATGGTTGATTGACGCAAGGACGATGATTTTGATGATTAACGATGCGCTGCCTGAAAGCGCACAATTCCTCCATAAGTCCCAAGGGCCCCATCTCCCTGTCGCAGTCCGGGTGCTCCAGGTAGTCCAGAACGAACTCTAGGTATTCCCGGAGTGCGCTCAGCTTGGGGATGGCTGGAGTAGTGTCATGCTGAGAGGAGTCCGCATCATCGTCGCCGTCCTCATCGGAATCTTCAAGCTGGGTACTGACACCTGCAACTGAAGATGTGATCTCGATATCAGACATGGTCTGATGCCCAGGATCCCCCTCGTTGTCATCCAACCACTCACGCACTTCGTCCACATCAACATCGTCTCCATGCGCACGTAGACGTGCATGGAAGCCATTCATGTCAAAAATTAGGAAATCGTGCTCCACATCCATTCTGAGAAGCAGACGAGACCAACCATTTTCTAGGGTCTTGACAGGGACTTCCTTCCATGCACTGGCCCAGTTGTAGATGGCAGGCTTGATGTAGCTGCGAAGGTTTTCCAAAGTTCACTGGCCTTGCGTGTCCCTTCCCTCCCTGTGCTCGTCCTCATCCTCGAGAACAACCATCACCTCATCCAGGAACTTCCGTCAGTACAGCCTCTTCATTGCCACGATCACTCCATGGTCCATTGGTTGGATGAGAGCAGTAGTATTAGGTGGCAGAAACATGCACCTAATGTGGCCATTCTCAGCCACCAAGTCCTTGTCACGCGGGTGAGCAGGTGCATTGTCGAGGAGAGGGAGGGCCTTTACCTGGTCGCGAGGGATTCCCAGTTTCTCCGTCTGGTAATGGATGACCTCCTTGACGAAATGGCGGTGGAATCAGTCTTTGAAGATGTGGGCTGTGAACCAAGCCTTCAAGGAATGGTACCAGATGACAGGAAGGACTTCCATCACCCCACGAAGACACTGAGGCTGCTTTGTACGGCCAACAATAACGGGCTTAAGCCGGTGCATGCCGTTAGCACTGGCACAACACAAAGCAGATATCCACTGCTTGCAGAGCTTGTGGCCAGGTATATGCTTCTCTGTCTCCTCGGCTAGAGCGTTCGTAGACAAAGAGTGATAGAATAAACCAGTTTCGTAAGCGTTATAGACTAGACCGAGAGTGAGGCCCTCCCTGTCAATCAAATGCTTCACCTTGTGCCGAAACTCGTCTACTCCATCCTCATTGGCGTCCAAAGCTTCGCCATGAGACTTACGGTTGGTAAGGCCATGTCGTAACTTGAACACAAAGAGCCAACCTTCAGATGCCTTGAAGTCTAGGGCATCGTGAAGCTTGCGAACTTCTCAGCAGCAGCCATCAGCTCCATGCCACGCACCATCACACCAGCAGCACGTTGCTGTCGATACCAAATCAACGTGGAGCTGTCAACTTCTGCATACTTGGGAGTAAACATCACCTTCCTCTCCACATTGCATTTGCTTTTCAACGAGAAGTCAGCCATGTACTGCATGAGTTTGTCTCGGGATCTCTTGATATCAATGTAGATCGGGCCAGGTTGAATTCACGAAGGATGCATGAGGAAGACCATCCTGCATCCACCTTGACCAATATCTCCCTCTTCTTTTCCAGAGTCAAAACCACTCTCTTCCTTTTCTCAGGCGGCGGGGCCATCATCACACACGAAGAAGAGGCACGAGAGCAGCAGGAGAGCCTGCAGCAGGTAAGGCACCACCACAAAAGCGAGCACATGGGCAGCCATGACGACGAGCGTGCACACACAACGAGAGATGGGCGGTAAGTGGGCAGGATGCAGGGGTGCCCTAGCAGACAGCGGCGGAATGACGCACCAAAACACAGCTGGCCCACGCTGCGCGCGCCAAGTTCAAATTACAGGCAGGAAAAAGTCGGATTTTTTTTTCTAATTTTTTGTGGTTTTTGGCCCATTTTGGGAATATTGGATCCCGGGACGATAATGTCCAGTAATTGGGGATGCCTATTACGGGGATATATATATATATATATATATATATATATATATATATATATATATATATATATATATATATATATATATTTATTTATACTTGTCTGTAACCTTTGAAGGTCTTGAGGGTGGAGTTGCCTCGAGACACTTGACCAACGTGTCAGGTGAAACAGGCACCCCCTCACAAGGCCTGCATCGTTGATGGAATGGACGTACTATACACCACACAACTGTGGTTCTTTCATGGATACGGCCTTCTGCTTCAGTATACTTATCATATTGTAAGTCAAGAGTCCAGTCAGAGTCTTACAAGAACTACCTGGCATGAGCCACCCCGCTTATTAAGTTATCCTCCTTTTTTATGTTCTGGTGGAGAGCTACCGTATTTCCTTCGGCTATTTTTCCTTTCTTCCAACTGCTTTTCATCTTTGTCTTAATGCTTTATGTCTTCCCTCTTTCGCTTCAGACTTTGGCACAATTTTTCCTTGAATGAATAGCCCCAGACACTTTTTTCATTTCTTTTTAATACAAGCGTTTGAAAGGGATGTACGGGACCAAATGTCAAACCACATAACAAGTAAATTTTGATACTCTGAGTTGTTGCATGTTTATTAATAACCATGGCAATATGCACACAAGCATGTCAGTGTACTGTAGCTTTGTAGAGACCATAATCCTATTTATACTCACTGATAGCATCCCTTTGTATTTTGAAAAAAAATCAGTGTCATCAGTTTATTTTACACAAACATGACACTAAAACTAAATTTCATACAAATCCACAAAGCAGTGTTATTTTTTATCATGGTAGTCTTGCTCTTAACACCTTTGAGAAATGCGATTCATACTGTGAACTGATTGTCTATATATGTGTATCTCACCTGCAGATATGTCTCAGCCACTATTTTAGTCAGCACAACAAGATGCTGCTGCACTGACTCACTTTCTGAAATACGACTTGCTAATTCTGGGAAAACAGATTTGGTCCGGAGCTCAGACTATACATTAATTATGCTTTGGGGGGAAACATAGGGTGATAGTTTTCAGTAATAATGGAAAAGGTAGTAGATGGATGGAAACTAGTGACCCTGGGAGGTGTGAAATCCGCCTACAAGTTTGGTAACTTGCCACATAATCATTATTCTTAGGACGCAAACATTCAGCCACAAGCACAGTCACACAGAGATTTTCCTTCTGAGTGATTGTACATACAGTTAAAATCCAAGCTGATATTCACACATTATTGATGTTTAATTACAAATCTCATTTTGTCCTCAACAGCTTTCAGCAACTGTCGGTACGTAATTAGCTGGTTTTGGCATTTGGCTTAGCTTCCAGTCCATAGAAATTATCAGCTGCACAATGGCCAGTCTCAGTATGGATATTCCACAAGAGGGAACGTGGAGAAATTGTTATGTATGTATGTATTTTACCGCAAAAGAGGAATTGTCTCTTAATTTCTCTTCACATACAAAACATACAGCAATGAAATCTTTGGATAAAAAAGATTGATTTTGCCTTTTGCAATAATATTATAATAAAAAAAAAAATTAGGTATATTGAAGGACTGTTACATGTTTCGCATTTCAAAAAAGCAGCTTTCCACTGACTTAGCTTGTAATATGTGTTCAATTTTTTTCTTTTTTTTACATAAGTACATTGGCCAAAAAATAATTTTCTTTTTCCACCTCCAGTATTACATCAAAGTCTTCCTTTTATTCAGGTTTATACTGTAGGACCTTGTTTTTAAAAGGATAATTGTTTATAACATTAGTCAGTGTAAAACTGTATTTGCATCAGGAACCTAAAAACAATAATTATTGACAGTTTGGATTGGAACAGATTCCAAAGGTAAGCAATTTCCACTGATTACTTCTTCAATTTGACTATGAGAAAAAAAAAAGTGTTGTAGGCCTTTGCAGAAACTGGCTCATTGATGGCAGGAAGAATACAGCATATTAATGAATGGGTTTTGGGGTATTTAAGTGTTATTATTCACAACTCTGCTGAAAAAAGAGAAGAAAGTAAATATACAGACAACCTTTGCACTGCCTTCTAATGAGAGAGAGAGAGAGAGAGAGAGAGAGAGACAGACAGACAGACAGACAGACAGACAGAGACAGAGACAGAAACAGAGAGAGACAGACAGACAGACAACAGACAGACAGACAGATAGACAGAGACAGAGAAATTCGAGGACCCGGTAAGACTGAAAAAAAAAAAAGAATGAAAGGGACAGGGCTGCAGGAGTGAGAAGGAGGAAGGGAAAGGACGTAGGATATTTAGACTAGGATGGAGAGGGATGGGCGGAGGAGGGTGGAGGGAAAAGCTTTACATCGGTCCCCTGGGAAATTTGGATTTTGTGTTTCAACAGTACCTGACTGGGACGTGTTGGTGGAGAGGGGGAGTTGAGAGGCAGGGGGAGTGCTGAGCCCCTCCTTCCCACCACTGTTACTCTCCATCCTTTCATCCTGATATCCTCATGCTCTCCATCATTGATACCCTCCTCCTCCACCGGTGATACCTTGCACCTCTCCACCTCTCTCCCTCATACTCTCCACCTCTGATACCCCTTTCCACTCCACCACTGATTCCCTTCTCTTCACCATTGATGCCCTCCGCCTTTCCACCACTAATGCCCTCCACCTTTCCACCACAGATGCCCTCCATCTTTTCAGCTGCCCTCCTTTCCTTCCCTAATATCCTCTTCCTCTCCATCACTGATACACTCCTCCTTTCTGCTAACTATACCCCCTTCCTGTCCATCACTGATATCTCTCTCTTCTCCATCAGTGACACACTCCTCTCCACCATTGCTACCCTCCTCCTCTCCATCATCGATACCTACATACTATATTGCCTGGTGCCATTGAGGAGTGGTCGTGTTGCTGTTTCCTACAAACCTTCCACTCTTTTACACTCTTAGTCACACTTCACTTGTACCATTCTTGTAAAAAAAAAAAAAAACACTGAGAGGAAGACAGGAGAGGAAACATGACTGAGTGTTTACAGTACTGGGCAGGCAGTCATGGTATCTCAGGTTCGATTCTAGTGTATACACTTGCGATCCTGGGAGAAGGAGAGAGAGTTATGTTTTGATTAACATTCTCTCTCTCTCTCTCTCTCTCTCGTGGTGTGAGAGAGAGAGAGAGAGAGAGGGAGGGAGGGAGGACAACATAGTCAGCTTTTATCCTGTTTTAGCATAGGCTTATCGAAGAGTAGAGCGACACTAAAGGGGATGGCCTGTTGTTTTCATTTTTTTTTTTACAACAATAGATCAAAGATCATTCTATTTTTTTTTTTTTTTATTTAGACAAATTTGGTGCAAGGGTCTTGGTAAATTCAAGAACAAGGTGGTTCGATTTGAGTGCAGTCAGTTATCAGTCAAGGTCACAGACCTTGGTCAAATTTCGAACTTTGTGTCTGTGTTTGAGCAAAATTACAAAAATAGCTTTAACTGGATAGGATCAAACTTTTGTTGGGTTGACCAATCAGAATGTTGACTTTGTTTTTTAAGAACTATAGGTTACTGGTCATGATAACATGGGAAGGTACACTGAAACAGATCATATTTCCACTAAAGTTTGTCAGGGTTCAGGGTAAGGTAAGGATAAAGGCCTTCGATTTTTATAAGTCAGTAAAAGATCTAGGCCAAAGAGAGAAATCGAAAGTCAGGGTCTCAGGGAAAGAGCAACTTAAACAGTTTTGCTGTGATTTGGACCAGACTTGGAGGAAGTATTAAGTGTCAGACAAGGATGACAAAATTCTATTTTGAGAGCAGTTAATTGAAAGTCATGGTCACAGAGCCAAGTCCATTATTCGGGCCTTACACCAGTTGGTGGGAACGTGTGATGTATTCTGTGAATTCTCTTTCTTGTTGCTGTGCCTGCAGGCTGAAGCTGTCCTTCTGCAGTCCACAATCTTCCTTGCAGGGTACCTGATGTAGGGATGTTTGATAAATAGGTTATATGGGTTTCACCACATGACGGCATCCCACTCTAGGAAATCAAGATATACTATTGATATTTTATTTGTGTTGTAATTTCTTAAACTTTTTTTAATAAGCATACTGAAATCCCCCCCTGCCCCCCCAAAAAAAAACAAAAAAAAACACACACAGTGACCTAAATTATGGTCTACTCTTGCTACTTCCAAACTACTGTTTTTAGTTTAAGAGAATAATTGCCTTCTATGAGAGGTAACAAGAACATACTGAAAAAAAAATGACATCATCAGATTGAAGAGGTTAATGTTGTCAATGCAACTGAATCAGATTCCCAAATTTCAAGGAATAAAGGAAATTAACAATAAGAATACCCAAGTTGTGATATGAATAAGAGACAATACCCTACCCAAAGCTTCATATGTTAGCATACAGAGAAAGCACAGGTCTCTGAACCTTGTTCTACACGAATTCGTAAAAATGAGTATAACTTAAACCTTGTTCAGTATCTATCATCACCATCATCATCATCATTAACATCAAAATCATCATTGTAACTCAAAATCCCATTAATCTCTTCTGCCCGAGAACATAATGTGTTTTATTCTTATTTTCCTCTTTTCTATCCTTTTCATCTTACTAGTTGGGTAGATCGTAGTGGAATTAGCTTTTCTTTTTCAGATAACCTCGTCTTGGGCCAATTGGCCTCTTGCTACTGAACTTCCTATATACTACTATCGATTAACGATCTTATTCGGATTAGGGGGAGAAATTTTTCAATTTGGATGGGTCAAACAGATCATTCACTGATTCCCCGGTTACGAGAGATGTGTCCTAACTCAAAAAAAAAAAAAAAAAATCTACAAGGAGTGAGAGTAAATTAAAATATGTCATCAGATCGAGAGATTAACAAAAGAACTTGAACAGGAGGAACATCAAGAAGATATCCATAGAATGGACTGTGCATCTCTTCATACAGTATCAAAGATGCTGAATATCTCAGCTGAACCACACAAGCAACACGATTTACACAAAAATATTTTTCATAATGCCAGAGGGAAAGAGACATTTCCACCGACTGCCAAGTTAAGACGAGATGTAGCTCATGTCATGGGACTGGAGAGGAACATGTTCATGTGGTGGCACTGACATAGCCAGAAGGTCTGCTGCTCAGTTATATATGCATTCCTTAACTTTTTGCCTACCCCTGAAAGGGGGATGATAACTGCTACATAAGGGCAGGTTTTTTTTTTTTTTTTTTTTTTTAATGCGAGGAAGAAGGAACCAAAGGCCATGAGCCCGCAGTAACAGTTCCCTCCAAGAGAAAAACAAAATACAATATAGAGCCAAATTCAAGATCCGATCATTTTGAGATGCCCGGACACACTGCGTTTGAAAGACTGGAGATCATAGGCAGCAGGAAATACAGACAGAGGGAGACAGTTCCAGAGCTGACCTGTTGCATAAATAAAAGACTGGGAGTAACGGTTAACTCTTGCATTAGAGAGTTGGACAGAAAAAGGATGAGAGTTTGCTGCGAGATGGGTGCTACGCGCCCGTCGTAGAGGTGGAGGAATGCAAGCAGACAGTTCAGAGGAGCAGTGACCATTAAAGTAGCGATAGAAAAGAGATAAAGATGCAACAGTGCGGTGAAGAGACAGAGGTTGAAGGGAGTCAGTAAGAGGAGGAGAGTTAATGAGACGAAAAGCCTTTGACTCCACCCTATTGAGAAGAGCTGTATGTGGGGAGCCACCCCACACATGAGAGTTGTACTCCACACAGGGGCGGATAAAACCCCTGTATAGAGTCAACAATTGCGCAGGGGTAAAGAAAGAGCGGAGTCGGCTTAGCACACCCAATCTCTTGGAAGCAGATTTTACAAGAGATGTAATATGATCTTTCCAAGATAAGTCCCGAGTAAATGAAACCCCAAGCATGTTCAAGGATGATGTAGGATTAAGCTGAATATTATTAAACATTAGTGGGTATACCTATGGAAGATTTTGTCGGGTTGATAGGTGTAAGAACTGAGTCTTAGATGCATTAAAGACAACCATATTATTTTTACCCCAGTCAGAGATACGAGCCAAGTCAGACATTAGGTGTGCCATAGCCTCATCCCTTGTTTGTTGAAGTAACTGTTGAGATGGGCGTTGCGGGAACCGAATGGAAAGGTGAAGGGTGGAGTCATCAGCGTATGAGTGGATATGGTTAGATGTACAGCTTAGAAGATCATTGATGAATAAAAGGAAGAGAGTTGGTGATAGGACAGAGCCCTGAGGAACACCACTGTTGATAGATCTAGGAGAAGAACGATGGCCGTCTACAACAGCGGCTATAGAACGACCAGAAAGGAAGCTAGCAATGAAGGCACAGATAGAAGGATAGAAACCGTAGGAGGGCAGTTTGGAAATTAAAGATTTATGCCAGACTCGATCGAAAGCCTTTGAGATGTCAAGTGCAATGGCAAAGCTTTCGCCAAAGTCCCGAAAGGAGGATGACCAGGAGTCTGAAAGGTAGGTGAGAAGATCGCCAGTGGAGCGTCCCTGACGGAACCCATACTGACGATCGGAAAGAAGGTTGTGATAGGAAAGATGCCTTAAAATTTTTCTATTAAGAATTGACTCAAAAACTTTTGAAATACAGGACGTTAAAGCAATTGGACGATAGTTGGAGGGTTGGGAGTGGTCACCCTTCTTTGGGACTGGCTGAATGAGAGCAAACTTCCAGCAAGAAGGAAAGGTACAAGTTGACAGACAAAGACGAAAGAGTTTGCCTAGGCAGGGTGTAAGCACAGAAGCACAGTTCTTGAGAACAACAGGAGGGACCCCATCAGGCCCATATGCCTTGTTAGTACTGAGGCCAGTGATGGCAGAAAATACATCAACTGAAGAAATTTTAATGTCAGCCATGAGGAAGTCAGAGGGGGGAAGTGATGGAGGAACAGCACCGGAATCGTCTAAGGTAGAATTGGAGGAGAAAGTCTGTGCGAAGAGATCTGCTTTATCAGTAGAAGAAATAGCTACAGATCCATCAGAGTAGAAAAGAGGAGGGAAGGATGATGAGGTAAAGTTGTTAGAAAGATTTTTGGCAAGATGCCAGAAGGAGCGGGAAGAATTCGAGTTGGAGAGTTGAGAGCATTTAGTATGGATGAAATTATTTTTAGTAGAGCGAAGAACAGACTTAGCACGATTCCGGGCAGAAACGTAAAGATTATGTGATTCAGGGGTGGGTTGGCTCCGGTACCTTTTGTAGTTACAGTTTGTAGCCCACCAGGTTCACATTCAGATAAGCCAAGGGCCACAAAGCAATAATAACAGCAGTACTTGTCGCGTAGATTTCATTAAACACTTCATCCACCCACATCTGTCCTTCATCAGATTTTACACATATGGTGCATAATTTCAACATGTTGCTTCCTTTTACTAACAAAATCCATTTGTCTTGGTCTATCAAACCTCCTCCAGCCATTAGTTTCCCTAACATATATTCACTAGCAAGGGTACCAGGCGTTGCAGGCCCCAAAAGACGAACATTCTAATCCTATTTGTTCTAGTTCAATCTATCTTTCTATTCCAGAAAGACTATATACCTCTTTTGCTTTTGAAGAGGGATTATAAGAGGTCCAGGAACTGTGTTTTTCAGCTATAACAGACTAATGCACAGTATTTGTGCGCACTTGTTTACTATTACCAGTGACCTCAAATGACCTCGGAGGTCAACCTGACGTAGCCTATGTCCGAACTGGAGCTCATGTGAGTCTACATGCCAAAAACTGGGCTGTTGGGTCCAATCATTCGAGCGTGTATTACTAATGACTTCATATGACCTCCGACCAGTGACCTAAAATGACCTCAGAGGTCAACCTCACATAGACTATGCCCGAACTGGAGGACATGTGAATCTCCATGCCAAAAATTGGGCTGCACGGGTACCCGGCGTTGCCCGGGCCCGAAAGGCGAACACTCTACCAGTGACCTCAGATGACCCAGATCTGAATTTTGACCCACCTAAAACCATCCTTGGGTCAACCTGATTCAGAATATATATGGGTCTGGGGGTCTCTGGCCCTTGGTTTGGGCGTGATTGAAGGATAAACAAACAAAGTAGCTCTTTCATAAAGATTTCCCCATCATATTCATTCACATTTCTTCAGCTGAATGTGAGTCATAGAAGATTGGGAACATTAACCTTGCCACAAATTTTTCGTTCACCTCGGGAGCATTTTCCTGCTCAACTGTTCTTAATGATCTCCTCCCATCAGTGATGACGGCAGTGCTCATTGGCCTGCATTCTTACTGGCATAGCACACTATCATAGGTACCATCTCTTCGTTATTGAACTATTTTACATATTACATCTCAGCTTCTGCAGCCAGATCACGTATTTAGCATTAATAAAAAAAAAGATAAAAGAAGAAGAAAGTAAAATCAATGACTCAGCACAGCAAACCTTGATGACCTGTTCAGGGCACTAACCAATACATTCATTACATTATTCACTGAAAAATAATGAAACGCCGAGAACTTGGGGTCCGAGCTCTCAGCGTAAACTGTCGTTCAGTATGCCCCGTCAAGCCTTGGACAGGGACTCGCCATACAACCTCCATGACCTTGCTGATGTAATCAGTTCATCCTAGCACCACCAGCTTGGCTGGGGTGAGGTACTGAGTCAGAACACTCCTGATCCAGATGTTGGGTCTAGGGGAAACCCACTGGATCTGGCTAGGTGGGGGAAGCAAAAGGTAAAAAGCAGAAGGAGCAAGAAGCGATGGGTTGGGGGCTGACATGGGGAAAGAGATTGACTTGCTGGCAGGGCAACCCTGAAAATCACGACCGCGGATGGATTATCTGGCCCTATTTAAATCCCTGCCCATCCCTTCCCTCTCCTCCTCCAAGCCCTTTCCCTTCCTCCCCCACACCTGCACATCATTGGCTCATATTCGCATTGGTTAAGGCAACCTACTACCACCTCCCCCTTCCCATATTATTTATACATAATGACTCCAAAGCTTTATATAGGTGTAATATGCAAAATAAATCATTAGAGAAGAGGCACTAGTAAGTTCTTAAACCAGTGAGAACACAGGCCCATCCACACACACACACACACACACACACACACACACACACATATATAACAGGAAGAGAGAGGACAGAGTGAAGCCCAGTGATTCCAAGGCTGCTATTCCTGGAGTGCTACATCAGCCCATATCCACAGAGAGGGAGCAGAGGTGGAGGAAAGGAGGAAAGTGAGAAAAAAGGATGGTTCAAATGAGACTAAAGATAAACTAAGTTGACCCCTATGACTTTCATCTTTGACCCCTTGACCTTGTTGACTTAATCAGTTCATCATCCCTTGATACAGTATCACTGACAAAAGTTTGGTCAAAGTCCATCAAGGAGTTCAAGAGATATCGCAGCCAAACCCATATAACCTTGACATTTGACACCTTGACCTTGCTGACCGAACCATTTCATCATCCCTTCATACTGTATCAATGGCAAAAGTTTGGTCAGAATCCATCAAGGGGTTCAGGATATATTGTGCCCACAAGGATAAACCAAGTCGAATGACCTTGACCTTTGACCCTTTGACCCTTTGACTTTGCTGACCTTATCAGACCATCATCTTTTCATAATAGATCACCGACAAGAGTTTGGTCGAAATCCATTAACGGGTTCAGGAGATATCGCACCCACATTGATGAACTAAGTCAACCCTATATCCCCTTTGACGTCTTGAACTTGTTGACCAAACCAGCTCATCGTCTCCTCATACTGCATCACCGACAAAAGCTTGGTGGAAATCCATCAATTGGTTCAGGAGATATCGCATCCAGAAAAGTGTTACAGACACATACATCACAGACAGACCAATCATATAATGCTTTCTCTACCATCGGTAGAGGTAATGAGACTGCAGTAATATAGTTTGAATAACTACATCCGACAATCAGTCATTAGTCTTTCCACCCTTGGCTTAAAGTACTGTTGTTAGTAGATTTGGAATATGGCCAGACAGTTGTGCTAAGTACTGTATGTAAAGCATGCATTGATGACAGTCTTGTCTAGCGGCCACCTCTGTTCCTTTTGTTTTTCTTGTAGTTTCACAGTTGATGAACCCGTCATGATCCAAAGCCATAACAACATACCCTTTTCGTATATTCAGAACTTACTAGTTCCCACTGAGGTAGCAGCAGTGGATCATAAGAGCTTTAAAAGGAGAGCAGACAGGAAAAATTGGTGGGGTGGGAGGAGCTAGAGTGACAGATCATATATGACCTTGACTTATGGGTGCTCCAGTGTTATAAATCTTCCATTGTGAAAATGAAGTTTTGGTTCTTGTATGAAGAGTGTTGTCAAGCATACAAGGACACAAATACTTATTAGTGGTATGAGGGAGAAAATTAGTTTGGGTACTAGAAAAATATTATTGGTCCCATAGCAAGGAATAGTCAGTTCTGGATGGAGGAAAAGAGTGTTGTGATGATTTTGTTCATGAAGGACCCAGTTCTGAAACTGCAAGAATAGTTCAGTCTGAGGCGACCGTTAGACGAGTGACGAAGACTGTCAAAGCAGATTGTGCATACTGTACATTGCAAATATGCTTTACATCATAACAAATCCAGTCATGGCGATGCCATAAGCCAATTTTTTATTCATCAGTGACCTTCTAAGCTGTACATCTAACCCTATTCACTCGTATGCTGATGACTCCACCCTCCACCTTTCCATTCGGTTCCCGCAAAGTCCATCTCAGCAGTTACTTCAATAAACAAGGGATGAGGCTATGGCACACCTAATGTCTGACTTGGCTCGTATCTCTGACTGGGGTAAAAATAATCTTGTTTTGAATGCATCAAACTCTCAGTTCTTACACCTATCAACCCGACAAAATCTTCCACAGGAGTACCCACTAATGTTTTATAATATTCAGCTTAATCCTGCATCATCCTTGAACATGCTTGGGGTTTTATTCACTCGGGACATATCTTGGAAAGATCATATTACATCTCTCTTAAAATCTGCTCCCAAGAGGTTGGGTGTGCTAAGCGACTCCATTCATTCTTTACCCCTGCACAATTGTTGACTCAGTATACGGGTTTTATCCGCCCCTGTGTAGAGTACAACTCTCATGTGTGGGGAGGCTCCCCATAGACAGCTCTTCTCAATAGGGTGGAGTTTAAGGCTTTTCGTTTCATTAACTCTCCTCCTCTTACTGGCTCCCTTCAACCTCTGTCTCTTCGCCGCACTGTTGCATCTTTACCACTTTTCTATCGTTACTTCAGTGGTCACTGCTTCTCTGAAATGTCTGCGTGTATTCCTCCACCTCTACGACGGGCGCGTAGCACCCATCTCGCAGCAAACTCTCATCCCTTTTCTGTCCAACTCTCTAATGCAAGAGTTAACCGTTACTCCCAGTCCTTCATTTATGCAACAGGTCAGCTCTGGAACTGTCTACCTCTGTCTAAATTTCCTGCTTCCCATGATCTCCAGTCTTTCAAACGCAGTGTGTCCAGGCATCTCGAAATGATCGAATCTTGAATTTGGCTCTCTCTTGTATTTTGAATTTCTCTTGGAAGGAACAGTTATTGCGGGCTCGTACCTTTTGGTTCCTTCTTCCTAGCATAAAAAAAAAAAAAAAAAAATGGAACAGTGACGTAGGCAGAAGGGTGGCTGTGGAGTCACTGGTCACCTCTGACACACGACTGACCATCCCAGGCCACCCGGCTACCACAAGCATCCAAAGAAATACACCCGAACCTCCCTAATATGTTCTCCTTATACGACCACATAATAACGTTTGGTCAACCATAGGCTACCCAAGGTTTAACATTCGAGCTACGCCCCTGTGCCCGGTAGAATGACCAAGAAGAGATGGTCTGAGGTAATAAGTCAGAGTAAAATATTTCTGTATCATTATCTGTCATTAAAGCAGTATACTGCATATCCAACACTGGTTGAATAGGCCGTACTTACTCAATTATTAATGTTTCTTGCAATAGCTGTATATTGTTGCTCCTACCAGACAGGCTTGTTCAACTTCCGGAAGACTTTACAAACTGGAAGGCTTTTCTGATAACCATAATTAACTACTCACCACTTGAAGTAGTTCCTCGTTTGGATAATAATAGCCAGTTGGTACCATGAAAATAAAATATAAAAGATGTCATTGTAATCAAAAGGTATATGTTTCCTTATGTTATTTGTATTATTCTCTCCCTCGAAGACGATGTCCGAAGTCCTCAGAGTAACTAAACCAAGGGAGTTTTCCGTCCAATAAAAGTTTCTACGCTCCTGTAAACATTTTCATGCTTGTATCTAACTAGCATGCCGTTGTTTTATCTATACCTTTTCTGCTGGTTATACCGGATGGTTTAATGGGTGGTGGAGAACCATTCTCTTTTCTTTTCCATTCTCTTACACGTTAGTTAGATCTTAGTAGTATTGCTATACTTTTTTTCACTTTTTTTCAGATAAAAGTCACGGGACAATAGGCCTCCTGTTATCTACACGTATACTTCCTTTTATACCTACGTCCGTCTATCCGTACGTTCGTGCTCTACTGACCGCAGTTATGGACCGATTATCACGATTGAGATGTTAAGCGAATCTGCGTCCTCGTCGGACTGGTCAGCGTGCCCAGAACGCCCCATGGTAAAAAAATATAAGTCAAGATTACAGAGCAAATGTCTCTTAGTTACAGGAGTATAGGCATAACATTGCAAAGGGTTTTCAAAATTCAATAATCTATGCTCTCATAATTTTTATACAACACAATGGAAACTAATAAACTGCATTAATAATTGTAAGTAGTAAAAATAAGGAAATATAATTAAATTAAATAAATAATTAATTGAAATACAAAATTAATGCGCACCTGCATCGTTCCCTCATTAGATTGTGGAGGCAGGCACGGATGTAGTGTAGATAGGAAGGTAGGAAGTTAGGTAGGCTGGGAGTTAGGCAAAGAAGTAAGTGGGATGGTCGACAGAGAGGTAGGAAGGCCCGGAGGCTAGTAGAGAGTCGGCTGGGTAGGTAGGTAGGTAAGTAAGTGAGTAAGATAAGCAAGAAGAAAGAAAGGAAAGTAGGCAGAGTAATGGGTAAGGAACTAGGCAGAAAAACAAGAAGGATTATAAGTAGGCAGGGAGGTAGCTGGTTGAAAGAGAGGAAGGTAGGAAGGTATAGTAGATGATAAGGTACGTAGGTAGGGAGGTAGTAAATAAGGAAAAGCAAGAAGAAATGCAAGTTATGATCTTTTATGCTATGGGAGTAGTTTGTTGCTTAAAATTTCCCATGTAATGGATCACACAGTGGCTGCAAAACCTGAGATCAGAGCATTACGATGAATCCGCTGTGGATGACAAGGACCATATCAGACTTCGTCTTTCGGACTTTAGCATGGAAACACGTCGCTTATATATATATATATATATATATATATATATATATATATATATATATATATATATATATATATATATATATATATCGCCAGAATTTGCATCAGCAGCAGACAAGAGGATGATAATCTGTGATGTTCAATATATATTATTAAGGATAAGATGTTGCTATATGTCCAAACTGTCCGGGAATACGTCTCACTGGTATCATAAAAAGAAATTCCACTGTTTTTTTACTGGTTTTAACTGTTTTACCCTGAAGACGTATTGCTCATGCTTTTCTTGCTACCACTTCATGAGTCTAAATGGCCTGAGGGAAGACCTCTTGTAGTACAGGGTAACCTGAGATTGTTTATAACCCTTACCCATCAGGCGTCTCTCCTAAGCCGGATAAAAGTGCTGGACGGTATCCAGAACAAAGAGAAAGAGTTCATCCTGGATATAGTATGTCTCATTGAGGGCGCAAAGGTCTTTATTCTTATTACATATACTGTATATAACCAGTGAAAGAAAAACATTAAACCGCAGTAGAATGTGGAGAGAAAAATGCACTATGAAAATTCAATATTTCTTTTAGTTCTTTGTTTTCTTCCTTTATGATAGCTCCCAGGCAAGCTACAGCCACCAGCCCCTCGGCATATTGCGTCAGTTTGCATGTAGATGTACAACAAATTAAAGTGGGAAAAGGTTAGACGCATCTAGATTTTTCCAATCCGAATGCGATAGTATTCAGCGATTTTCCATTTAATGAACACTGTTAAGGGAGGTTACTGAAGATGTGCTGGAAGAATATGTTCAGCAGAAGGAAACTCCGGACAAGTAAATAGTTGTGATCCTGGATTTAACGCATTAATAGGACATTACAACAACGTGATAACAACACACCATGATAGCAATAACAATACCACACTCTGTGACTATCAGGTATAGTAAATGTTCAGGCTGTTATGTGAAATGGATAATTTACCTTTAGAACCTCAATGAGTATAGTACAGCTGCTCACCCACGCCAGGCGTTTGCAAGCAGGAGTAGATACATAGGCTACATAAACACATGCATAATAATTATGAGAGATCATCTTTAAGATGACTTATATCCTCTGAAAGTATTAGGAACCAGCACTAAAACGGTTACGGGTGATTGTATGTAGCTGACAAATTTACCCTCAAGAGTAAGGTGGGTTTCTGATAATTATAACTAACCCCTTCTCTACGAAAAATTTACCCCCAGTAGTAAGGGGGTTACTGGTGACTGTATCTAACATCTTCTCTACGACCGATTTACCCAGTATTGATTAAAACCATCTGGAAGAAGCACGACTAAAATGCAAAACAACGCCATACCAGCAGAGGGAACTATGGGGCATTATTTCCTACCCCGACGATACGAGATATCTGTCCTGTGCTGAGAAACTTGCCGAGAAATGTCAGGTATAAAAAATATACAAACGTCTTGAACATAAAATCGGCAGGAGGTAACGAGAACTAAATGATATGACATCGCACACAAAGGGTTAATTGAGACTTATTCTGTTGGGGATTGTTTTTTAACTCCGCCAAATTTCTAGTTAAAAGTGAATAACATAACGTACAAAACAAAATAAACATACAATGATCAGTTCTTGCTGGTGGTTTAATTCCCAACTGTCTGTGCCATTTGGGGCATCCTTTTACGCTGGATTGTAACACTTTTCATCTTTAGATAAATACAGTCGTTGCGTGGTGGCAAAAATACAATATGAAAAGACTTTATAGTTGCAGGAGTTAATGATGATTGTTTGCAACCCTTTCATTTCGAGATCTTTGTCATAAGCTGAATAATATAGTTTTTTTTTTTTCCACGTCGAATTAAATAGTCTGTACGCACAAAAACAAGGGTTTAATTGCCGACTTTATCTGCAGTCAGTGACTTTTTTTTTTTTTTTACTTTCGTTATTCAACCATTTAACTCCGAAGGAACAAAGTCGTCTGGAGGCAGGAAGAACGAAACAAGAAAAGATGGCATGGGAACAAAAGCAGTTGTTGATATCTGTCCCAAATTTAATAATATTGTGCGGCCATAGAAAGAACAAAAACTCAAGTTACGGGTATCTCATAGCAAAACTTTCTGAGAGTAACAAGAATGAAATTCAACACACGGTCATACAGTAAGAGTTAATTATTCCTCTTCTTTTAATTCCCAGTTGTACCCGCCATCAGGGACCTCTTGCTCTTTCCCTTTGTTATTCCAGTCTTTAACTTTGCATGGGAATGACGCTTTCCTTGTCTGGGATAATTATTGCTATTGCGCTCTGCCTCGCACTGCAGCCTGCCAGGGCATCATTACAACCTGCACCATGCGGAATATCCACCATCGTCTCTCATGCTGCACAATCCTTGGTACCAAACTTGTGAGAGAGTGATGTAGCATTATCTTCGTCTTCTCATTTTTTAAAATATGTTGCATTTTCTCGTTATTAATTAAAACAGACACATAAATAAAGTCATATTATTAAACAGTTTTGTCTGAAACATCATTTTTTTCTTCATCTCCGACAGTGTATGACCCTGGCAGCTGCACCGCCAGTTTTCAGTTTCGTTTAATCAATCAATTTTCTTCATCCATTGGTCACCCGTCAGTTCCACAGTGGCACAGGGACAAATATATGTTTCAAGGGGAACGGCATCAGGCAGGCAGCAGACACCCTTGTAATGGAAGGACCATGCCAGTAAGTAGTCGATGTCGCTCTAACCTGCATGTGGACGGTATGAGTGGACGGTAAGCAGGACTTGGAGTCTGCAGGCAGTGAGATGACAGGTGGGTGTGGGCAAGGTCTAGTGAGAAACAGTTCTGATCACTTTGCTTCCCTGTGCGTCTTTGTGACGTCAGGCAGTACCTTACTGGGAAGAGAAAACAAGTAAAGTGAATGGGTAAATGTGAGAAATTACCACAATTTACTAATGCTATTTTGTCGCCCTTGCTAGCGTTGTAATATTATGTGATCCTACTACTGTTACTGATTACTTTCTAATATATAGCTTGAGTACTTTAACTTGATAAGTAAAGTATATGAACCAATGCATATCTGAATTCATCATTATTTGTACCATTCTTATATTTTCCATAATGGCGGTGGTCAAATATTATTGCTGTTCATTACCTCCACCAACAAAGATGGAGAAGGTTATGTATTCACTTATGTCTGTCTGTCTTTTTGTCCAGATGATATCTCCAGAAGCTCTCAATGAATTTCAATGAAATTTTGTGGAAGGGTAAGCCATGGGCCAAGAAAGAATTAATTAAATTTGGGGTAGGATCCGGGTCTGGATCCTATCTCCACGGACCAGGATCCAGATCCTTTTTAATGGCAATGGTATTGGCGGCTTTATGCGCTGTCTGAGTGCTTTCTAGTTCTTTAGTGTTAATGCTTTTCATCGCCGTCATTACTGTCAACATAACTTATCATCATCATCACCGTCACTACAATAGCTCCCACAGCTTCTATACATTTCTTTTTTGTACACATATTCTGTCAAATACAGTAAGGCTGTGTAGGACACTATGAACTCAAAGTACCATCATCATCATCGTTACCATGATTACTGTTACCTCTATCACCATCACCATTATAATCACTATCATCACCATCATCACTGCATCATTATCATAATTCCCTCATCTTCTGCAGAATACATGTCTTTACGACGTATCTATATGCCCCTATTTCAGGCAAATGAGATTGTGCATGGCACATCAAGCAGAAAGTATCGCCGTTATAATCTCCATAAAAATTTTGACCACCCTTGTAATCACCACCACCACCGTCGTCATCATCATCATCTTCACCACCGCGTCACTACCCTATAGTTAGCTTACCTTCTACTCCAGTCGTTTTCACACACATATTTCAGGCAAAATAAGGGAATGCAGGGAACCACACACACAGAGTGAGCTTTTTAAAACTTTACTTAAAACAGAAGATTCTCATTTTCCTTATTTTTGCGCTGCAAAAATGTGCACCAGTAAACTGCACAGCAAGCCATCATTCTAGCTGGGAGTGAAAAGTCAGGAATTGAAGAACTTGACCCAAGCGAAGTTTACATCCAGTTGATCTCATTAACCCTACTGGATCGGTGTGCTAGGGTACCACTTGACCTCATGCGCGGAATAATCCCATTTTTTGTTAGGAATGATGAGTATCTCATTGGACTATGGAACACTGTGCAGCAACTCGTTCTCCCTCCACACTGCTGCCCTGATGATAACCACTCATCTGCCTTCCACCCTTGACTGTACCTTCATAACTGCTTCAGGTCGTTTCATCAGGCTAATAGCTCCTGTTAAATTAGCATTTTAAATCACAGTATTATTTAGTCATATTCTATCCATCGTTATCGCCTTTCCCATCGTCATTATCACCATTACCATCACTGTGAAATGTGTCAGCATCGACCTCAACATTGTCATCATTAAAATCATCGTCGTCTTCATCGTCATCAACATCACTGACATGAACATAATCCATTACCACCAACATCACTGACACTATCATCTATTATAATCAGCGTCATCACAACCAAACATATTGATCATCAGTCACAACCTTCAAAATCGGCCTCGCCTCCTTTACACAAACTTTGCTATTCGTGGTCATCCTCATGAGTACTATACTTCCCTTATCATCATCATCATTCTAACTGACACTCGCCTCAACATCTGTCCTCATCTTTCGTCATATCGCACAAACCTTTATGCATAAACGTGAAGAGGAAGGTTGTAATTATCCTTATAATCGTGTTCTTCACCACCACCATCATCTCTGCAGTTGCCATCACATGCATCCTCGTAACCCTTCAAAATCATCTACCATCACAGCTTATTCTTTTCTGTAACCAAGAAAGAACCAAGCCTGTATATTGTTCTTCCCTCTTCCAGAGAGAGAGAGATTCGTTCACCTCAGAATGGTTAGACACATTGTGTATAACAGACTGGTGATCATAGCCAGAGGGGAAATACAGACTGAATAAGAGTTTTTGAACTAATCAGTCGCATAAATTAAGGACTGACAATATCAGTTAATTCTTGCATCTGGGAGTTGGACACATAAGAGGTAAGAGTATGTTAGCAGATTGGTGCTACGCGACCTCCGTAGCAGAAGAGGAATGCAAGCAGACATTTCAGATGAACATTGACCATTGAAACATTAGTACTGAAAGAAAGCCGTGGCACTGCCGTGAAGAGAAACTGAAAGGGAGTCAATAGGAGCAGGGGAGATGAGAAGAGAAAAAACTGACTATCATGCAAAAAAAATATGTATGAAGTGGACTTCTCCTTCCCTCCCCCAACACACACACACACACACACACACACACACACACCAGCGATATACTCGTACTCCAGAGATATACTCGTACTCCAGAGAGAGGTTTAAAGAATCCTGCAGGCTACACTCAACAGCTGTGCAAGGGTAAAGAAAATGTGGAGTAGATTAGCAGACCTAGCTTCTTGGAATCGAATTATGGATGGGAAGTATAATGATGACGAGGGTGCTGCCCGTGAGATGACGTAACCTTTCTCTTATCCTGTGACTTTCAACAAAAATAACTTAATCACGCTTGATTTAATGCTGTCCACAGGAAGGAGAAGGCCTACAAAAGGTACCGGAGCCAACCCACCTCTGAATTTCACCTCATTCATTTCTCTGCCGGGACCGTGCTAGCCCTGTTTTCTGCTCAGCTAAGAATATCCTGAACTCTCCGAATCAAATTCTTTCCCCTCCAACTGGCACCTAGCCAAACCTTTCTAAAATCTTTACTTCATTCTCCTTCTCTTTTCTTTTCTCCTCTGATGGTTTTGTAGCTGTATTTTCTACTGAAAAAGCAGAACTGTTTGCCCAAACATTCTCTTCCCGTTCCGCTCTAGACGATTCCGGTGCTGCTTTTCCATTTCTTTCCCCGTCTGGCCTCCCCATGAATGATATTAAAATTTCCTCAGATGGTATACTTTCTCCCCTCACTGGCCTCAGTGCTAACAATGTGTATGTGCTTGATGGGGTCTCTCTTATTGTCCTCCAGCTCTGTACTTCTGTGCATACACCCTGCCTTGGTAAAGTCTTCCTTGCCTATCGACAAGGAAGTTTGCCCTCATTCAGGCTGTATCAAAGAAAGCTTTTATCCTCTCTCTCTCTCTCTCTCTCTCTCTCTCTCTCTCTCTCTCTCTGTTTATTCTTTCTCCTTACTCTTCTTCCTTCATTCCTTCCCCAGTCTCTCTTCATTCTCATCCCTCATCTTTCCGTCATTCATCCCTTCTCGGAATTTTCTCGTCTCTACCAACAACATTTTGTACAGTATATTTCTATTTCTTTGTTGTCAAAGTAAAAGTTTTTTGTGTTATTAGTGCTGTCAGCGCTAATGATATCTCTGTTGTTGGGGTTGTCAGTTTGTTCAAATTACCCGTGTGTCAGTGTTGTCAGTGTGTTAATTGTTGTCATAGTGTTTGTGTTTTGCTTATTTCTGTCACCGTATGTGTTGTCAGAGCTGTCAGTGTGTTGGCGTTGTCAGCATTAACGCTGTCACTTTTAGTATTTTCAGTAAAGTAGTAGTGTCAGTGTGTTAAGAGGAGCAAGTGTTAGTGATGTCAGTGTTTGTGTTGTCAGTGTGTTATGGTTGTCATCGTGTCATGGTTGTCACTGTGGTAACGGTGTCACTGTCTTTGCGTTGTCAGTGTGTTAGTGTCGTCATTGTGTTAGTGTTGTCAGTGTTAGTGTTGTCAGTGTTAGTGTTGTCAGTGTAAGTGTTGTCATTGTGTTAATGTCTCTGTTAGTGTTGCTGGTGTTATGTTCTCAGTGTTAGTAACTTCAGTTCGTTAGTGTTGTCCACGTGTTAGTAACGTCAGTGTGTTAGTGTTGTCATTGTGTTAGTTGTCACTGTGATTCGTCTGAAGAATATCACTCCACAAACATTCCTTTAAATAGAATGTTGGCTGAGTCTAAATGCTCACTTACCACCCCACCGCAACTCACTTTACCTCACCTTCCCAAAGGCAATATTTATGTTCATTCATGGCACAGAGTTTCTACTACAGAAATAAACAGCTTTCATTTAGCTTTGCACCTCGTGAAGATCTGTGTAAAGAATAACACCCTTTATGCCACTAGGTGGGATTACATTTCATAAACTGCACACTATTTGGCATTCTCCAACTTTAGGAAAGTGGGAGCCTGTGCTAAACCGAGTCAACAGGCCGCGTGACGTTATGCTCTGGAAGGTACTCATTTTCTACTTCCCATGGACTAACATTTGTCTTACATTAATTGTGTTATTACCTGGTCTAGCATATTTCAGCATTTTTTTCCTTGGTGAATTGTTTGAAAGGGTTTGAATCTTTTTCACCTTTTTACTTGGGTGATAACTTTGAAAATAAATGTATCACCAGGAAAGTCAGGATGGTATAATATATACTGCACATAAAAGATGCATGTGTCAGGCTGGCGACAGCGGGTAGTGGTGGCATCATCCATCATGATGGTAAGAAGCGCACTAAAGACAATTTGATGGCCTAGTGTCATGCTGGAGCACGATGCCACCAAAATAAAATCGTCTCCTTCTTCACCCTTTCTCTCACAAGGACCACCTCTGCACTGTCTGGCTCTAAGTCATCTTTTTCTCCTCTGAGGCAACCAGGAGCTAGAGAGAAGGGTTTAATTTTCGGACCCGTGTAATGTACCCCTTGCCCTTGGTCACCCAGAAGTATCAAAGGCATCCCATGCCTAACGATATTCTAATTAATATTATTTAACTTCGACCAGTCAAATATTTTGACAACCTTTTCCATCCAATGATACCTAGTTTTCATTTCGATGATACCTGAGGGATGGAATATCTGCTTCACCTGGTAGCTGCTCATCTTAAGCTTCTATTACCTGATCATCATGTCCACCATATGCACAACCCCATTTATCGACAGTGTTTTTCATCAAAACACAGGTACACTACCATCCAGGAATTGCTCCACCATTCCTCTAACTCAAGAGCTGCGTAAATGTTATCGCTGATAGTCTGTAGATATATTCCAGTTTACTACAGAGCAACAGTTATTAGTATTCACCTCGAAACAGCTGAAGGGGAGACAAAACAGTGTTCATCTATAGCGTAAGATGATAATGGAGAGAGAGAGAGAGAGAGAGAGAGAGAGAGAGAGAGAGAGAGAGAGAGAGAGAGAGAGAGAATGATATTGAGGAATGGTGGTGAGTTCGTTCACAGAATGAATTTTATTTCTGATTTACTCGTTTGCCACACTCGTGGAAATTTATACCTGTGCAGGACCTCTAAGCTGAATACAATATAATGGAATGACACAGAACTACATGCAGACGGTCAACCATCGCAGGCAAAGGTTTAATGAGATACTCTTTCACTGCAGCACAACACAACTGAATACAATCATTCACCACCGATGAAAATGCAGTATATACTGCACATATATTCAACCCAGCAGGAGAAGGGCTACAGTAAAAATTTGTTAACGTTTACTTGCTAGGAACTGTCACCTGGAAAAGAAGTAACCACTCGGTCCTAAAGAATTGATGAAACTTACCAAAGCAATATTCCACTCTCTCGTTTTGGAAACAATGAAAAACAGCACAACTGAGACTGGGTGGTGCGTTTATTCCCACGGTGAAAGATGTGCCTGGCTTACTCCTCTGCCACTACTGTTGCAAGTATACTGTATATATATATATATATATATATATATATATATATATATATATATATATATATATATATATATATATATATATATATATATATATGAAGATGTAGGGATGGCAATGCACTAAAACCCATCGGAACAATGTTAAGGCAGTATGAGTACATGTAATCCCTTGCCTACTTTTTTTTTTTTTTTGCATATTTTTGTGTACTGCATGACTGGTTAATTGTTATACTGTTAACCTGACACTTTTCAGGTGCAGTTATGTTGCACCATAATGGCATGCACTAGAGTAAAAGAAACAAAAGTTGTAGGGACTGGATTATATATATATTGTTTGTTCGATGGTTTATAAAGTACTGCCATCCTAACATCATCACACATTTCATTAATTTTTAAAATATTTCTAATTGTTTTTTAAAGACTGTGTAATAAAATCACAAGGTTTTTGTAAAATTTTTAACTTGGGAGTGTTGTAATAATGAAGTGGTTAATGAAGGCTGGGACGAACCATCTCCAGTTCCCATGGTCTCTTAACCTGAATAAAATATTTTGGAAATTATAACATGAAGAAGGCTTGAGAACACCCAACACCCATGCCTTGTGATCAGCCTATGACCTAAATATTGTACTAGTTCTATGGCCTTGACCTTGAAGCGATTGAATGTAGACGTGAAGGCTTCATCCTTGTGAGAACATGAACCCCCTACTAAGTTTGGTTCAGGATCATCAACGTTTAAGTTGACCTTGCCCTGTGACCTTGATTTCTGCCTATTGTTCTCCAAACTAAACAGTTTCATTATGCCCGACCCTAAATCGCTCCAGCAAGTCTATTCCAAATAAAAAAGCAGTTTTTCGAGTTAAAGGACCGAAAGTTTGAAAGTGTCCTGTGACCTTAAATTTTGACCGATCGTTCACAACTTTCACATACGCAACCCTTTGTTCATCAGTAACTCTTCTACCAAATTTTGTCTAAATAAAATCAGAACTGTAAAAATGACCTATTCACTACCTATTACCCATTTTTTTTTTTTTGGAGGGGGGGGGACAATATCTACCGTTCTGCTGACCCCGTGGAGAACCAAACCTCTTGGTGAAAAAAAAAAAAAAAAAAAAAAAAGATTGTGTTTGCCGGTTTAGAGCTATAGGGTTCCAGGAGAGATGAGGAGAAGAAGAAAAAATAAGAAGAAGAAAAAGAAGTACAAGAAGAAGAAGAAGAAGACAATGATGATGAAGAAGGAGAACAACAACAACAACAACAACAACAAAGACGTAAGTATAAAGAAAGAAAATTGAACGAAAGAAGAAAGAAAAAAAGAAAAAAGTGAGGAGGAACGAAAAAAGAATCAAGGATATAAGAAAAAAAGAAAGAATATTTAGGAATCGAGTTTTTTGTCGATTGTGTTTTAGCGTGTTTGCGATATGTTTAAGCTTGTTTAAGAGATCTGGGGGGGTATAAAGGAGCATGACAATTAAGACTAAATGCCTAAAAAAAATTAAATTCCTCCATATTTGGGAGTTGCGAAAGATTATATTTGCTAAGGCGGATGGGCTCGTAGGCGCCTTCCCTACATCGAGTGTCTACTGATGCACTGACATCTTTTTGACCTAACCTCACCTAACCTAACCTGAAGCAATTCAAACTGAGAACACATAAGCGATAGCCTCACTTCCAGTCCCTCCAGTCCATGCCCTCCAAAAAAATAAAAGCAAGTTGGATGGTGCATTGATTCCAGCGCTGTAGGATATGGCTGGCTTCGTCTCTCCTCCGTCACACACCTGCTTAACTGCACTCTTTCCTAAAGTGTTGATCTAGCTGACCAAATATTGACGAATTGTTAGGAAGCATGAGGAGGTGGGATGCAGCAGCTAGGCGGAGGGGCGAGAGTGTGTGCTGAGAGGGGAGGTGGTGGGCAATGAGGCAGATTATGAACAAACGATGATTATCCACAGTTAAATTTAAATATGAGCGACCCTGCCCGATCCGGCTCGACCCGGCCCGGCCCGACCCGATCATCATGCTAAGAAAAGCTAATAACTTTACTCCTCTGTGAAGTAGAGTTGAAATTCTTTCTACATGTGATACATTCATTCAATGAATTTTGCCGTAAACTAAAAACTCATAAAGGCAGAGAAACCTCTTTGAATCTTGAATTTTTAAAAGAAATGTTTGGCTCCAAGCTGTGAACGCCTCAATCACGATATCAAATTAAAAAGGATTTTCCGTTGTAACACTGTGTTTTTTCGCATAAACTCTAGCAATTAAATATCGGAGATTCTGTCTATGATTTTATATCAGAGGGAAGTTGTGATAACATGGCTCTTGCTTGTCGCCACGCGCTTTTTACTGGCGCGATAAGTGGTGTTGTGTGAGGGATGGTGTGTGGTACAGACTGGTGTGATGTGAGGCTGTGAGAAGATGGAAACTATATAGTGCTATGTGTATGGTGAGTAGTGAGGTGTGCTGTGATGATGTATTGTATGAGAGATGGGGTGTTGGTGTGTGGAGTGAGGGAATGAGTGAGAGAGAGTGCGATGCTGTAAGTGTGTTACGGTGGTGTGCCAGTGTGTGGAATGAGGCGCGGTGTGGTGAGAGACATGGTGGCGAGGGGTGAGGGATAATGTGGTTGGTGGCATTGTGGTGTGAAAGGTACTAGACTGGGTGATGTGAGTGGTCGTGTGGTGGGGTAACTAGAATCATAAGAGATGGTGTGGTGGTAAAAGGGATGAGTGGTGATGTGACGAGCGATGTAGTGGTATGAGGGGTGGTGTGATGGTGTAAGGGTGGTGTACTGTGGTGAAAGTTGGTGTGGTGGTGTGTGGAGTGGTAGGGTGGGGCGAGAGATGTTGTGATTTGCGTGGAGATGTGTTGCTGTGAGAGCTCGTGTGGTAGTGTAAGAGTTGGTATAGTGGTGTGAGAGTTGGTGTGGTGGTGTGAGGGTAGTGTGGTATTGTGATGAGTGGTTTGGTGGTGAGAGGAGTGATATGGTGGAATATGGGGATGTGGTGGTGTGAGGAGTGCTGTGCTAAAGTGACGGGTGTTGTGGTGGTATAAGGGTTGGCGTTGTAGTATGAAAATTCTGTGGTTTAATGATGTGAGTGGCACTACATCATTTACATAGAACTCCACTCTTCATCATTCATTACTTCAATTCAAACTTGGTGTGCGAAAGGGAGTCTGGATGATTTTTTTTTAAATGTTTTTTTACGTGTCCGACTCAGGGCAAAAGCTTCAGGGCCTATTTCTCGGGGGCAGTGACCCAACCTAACGCGCAGTAGTCCTCCTACACCTCCACATGTCACCACTTCGGCGCTAACACCCACCGTCCATATTGAATTCATGCTAGGGCTGTCTCATACAGGACTGGCTCATTGGTATTAGCGGGGGTATTTTTTTGACATGTCGGCGGGTCATCTGGTAGATCAGGAAAGTCTTAATGTGTTCCCTGCCCCAGCCGGGATTCGATCCTGGGTCCATTAGGACTTCAAACCTCCTCTCTACCGATTCAGCCACCGCCTCCCCCAGACGATGATGATGATGACTGCATTGCAGTCTGCCGCAGTTCTTGGCAATTTGTACCATATGTTGACAGCTCTACTGAGGAACATGTGTATTGCAACACTGGATTGTAAATGTTTCTTGATGTTTTTATAACCATTGCCTCAAGTGTAGTAAGGCCGGTCGATTGTGAAGTACAGTACTTATTGACTACCACATTGTTATGTCCCTTAAGAATATTCTGTACTTGTATCATATCCACTCGTGGTCTGCGCTTTGACAAGATAAATGTCTTTAGCTTTTCTAAACGTTTCTAATGCTGTTTGTTCCTTATTTTGGGTATAATTTTTTCCTCTCTGTTTTCTTTCTTGCAATAGGGTCACTAAAATTGAACACCATTGTCTTGATAGGTGCGTCCTAAGGAATTTACAGAGGTGAGAATGATATTCTTTGATATGAATTTAAATGCTCTGCCTATAGATCCAATTAATTTAGTATTTTTTTCTGTTGCTTCTGTTCATTGTTGACATGATCTGAGGTCGTTAACTGTTGTTATTATTTTTTTCTAAAACTTTTTCTTGGATCACAATTTCGAGTTGAGTGATACTTGTAGCACAACCATATATATATATATATATATATATATATATATATATATATATATATATATATATATATATATATATATATATATATATATATATATATATATATATATATATAGTATATATATATATATATATATATATATATATATATATATATATATATATATATACAGTATATATATATATACTGTATATATATATATATATATATATATATATATATATATATATATATATATATATATATATATATATATATATATATATATATATATTTTACACCCGATATTCGGGAATTCGCAACTGTTAATACTGAAATCCATTTGCCATGTTTAATAATTTATGAAGATTTCTTTGAGCCATCAGCATGTGCCCAGGTGTATCCGCTCTGGTGCCGATTTTTTTTTATCATCAGCAAATCCACAGATTACGCAAAACAAGACTTTCTATACATAGAAAGAAAAAAGCAGTACGGGGACCAGAAGTGAATCAGTTGATACGCCGTTTGTAACATTTATGCAGTCTGAGTCCTTCCCATTACTTGATCCTCGTGTTTACGTTTCGTAAGCCTATTTACCATCCATCTTTGCGCATTGCCTTTGACATCATAGACGTTAAGTTTGCCGAGATAGGACGATGTAGTGGTGCAAGGAGTGGCGCGATGATGTGACCGGTGGTGTCATGGTGTGGGTGGGAATTTTTGCTGGGGTGTTGTGGTGTGAGGGATGATGTGGTGGAATGAGAAAAGATGTGATGTAAGGAGAGGTGCAATTATGTTAGTAATAGTGTGGTGCTGTGTGGGGTGGTATGGTGGCGTGAGGGGTGCTGTGGTGGTGCAATGGGTGGGAACAGTGATATAATTGAGTCGTTCATTATCTCGGTGGCTGAGTGGTCAGCGTCGCTGACCGCAAAGCTGCCGGTCCGTTAGCGCCAAGGTTCAGATCCTGGTGCTGGCAGCTTGCATCACACGACTCAGGTGTCCATCCTTCCTTTATTTGTTGATAAGAAAAATGAGTACCTAGAGTAACATTTAGCAGAGGTAACTGTGGTAACCAGAATGATGCAGTAGCTTTGTATCCCAGCACTCTGGGTGAATAACCCGCCACAGACTCAAAGGTCTTTTTCTTTTACATTGTCTATCTGAGGGCTTTCCCGCGTTCTTCTCTCTCTAGATATAGATATAGATATAGATATAAATATAGATATAGAGAGATAGATAGATAGATAGATATAGATGTAGATATAGATAGATAGATAGATAGACAGATAAAAGAACGAGGGTTCGCTCCCCGCCAGGGTAATAAACTTTGGGAGCGTTCTTCAGGCCACGTACTGCATTGGCGGACACAAGGAGTGCTGTGGTTGAACCAGTGTTGCATACTATAAAGTATGCTTGAACCCAGTCGGCTTGCGAGGGCCGATTTTACTTGGTTCACAGACTACACACATATCCAAAGCCACTCCAACACTACAATTACACTTACAAGCACTTCTCACCCTACATACACTCTCTACTTGACAGCCTAAGCCACTTGGTAGAGATACATTGGCTGTATCGTCCCCACTTCAGTAGAGATAGGCCGGTCCTGTAGTGGACACATAAACTGCTGATGAGATGAGATGAGATGAGATAGATAGATAGACAGATAGATAGATAGATAGATATAGGTATAGATATAGATGTATATAGATAGATAGATAGATGGATAGACAGATATAGATGTAGAGATGAGGGGGGGAATTTAATGCAAAAGAACGCTTGAGAAATGATACAGAAACTGCTGTAGAACAATGAGAAACATGAACGTTAGAGGCAAAAATGCTAGTGGAATTTGCAGCAAGGCAGCCTTAGTGTGACGAATGGCTACCTGTAGAAAAAATGATAGGGCAGACCAAATAATTCTCAGTAACAATGGGCGTATCGTTTCAATGAACAATGTAATGTGTACTGAAAAGAGTAAATATAGAACGCGACTAGAGACTGGTGAAAGATTAGATGATAATAATTTTCAGAGCAGAGGGGCAGACTGATCCCAGATAAACAGTCAAACTCTTTGGCAGACAGAGAGAAAGAAGATAATGGAACTTAGTCTGTTATTCCAGTGTTGTTGACGACATAAAACGAATTTATAAATAGTTCCACGAGAATAGTTTAAAAAATAGCACTAAGGATTTCAGGGGTAGTGTCCAACTGTTTTTTTTTTAAATAACGTCTCAACAAAGCGTCGGTCAAGGATTTAACTTTGGCAGTGCATGTTTGAGACCCCGACCTAATTTGTAAAATTATTCTTTTGTACCAAATGTGTATAATTAAGGCATTTATAAGAGTAAATGTAGGGTAAACTTAGCTAAAATCGTCAGAGGCATGTAGCGAGGCTAGTTTCGGTCACGATACAAGCCCCGCCCACAATTTTGAACGTGACGTCGGTGTGACGTAGTAGTAATCACCGACGCAAGTGGCATTTCTATCTTTCTAACCCCCCCCCCACATACTGTACTTTCTCTCTCTCTCTCTCTCTCTCACACACACACACACACACACACACACACACACACACACACCGAAGTAATATTTCACCCCTACTATACATTCAGTATGGTCCTTATATGAGAAGAATGTTTGCGAAATCTATCTATGCTCGCCATCGCTGAAATTTCGGTTTGGTAACGTCTCTCCTGTCGGCGGCCGCCACATCACCTCGCCCAGCGGTGCCGGCTCAGGCAGTGATTACTACTCTTCAGACGTGAATAAGTCATATTGACGTCACAATATGTGTAAGAGGGCGATGCATATACTATGTACTAATAGGGAGTCTGGAGGGATGTACAGTCACTCTAAAATCAGCCGCAGCTCAGAAATATGAGTAACCCTGAGGCATTGAATCTGAAGCAGCTTACATAAAGACAGAACTGCCACTTGCGTCGGTGATTACTACTACGTCACACCGACGTCACGTTCCGAATTGTGGGCGGGGCTTGTATCGTGACCGAAGCTAGCCTCGCTACATGCCTCTGACGATTTTAGCTAAGTTTACCCTACATTTACTCTTATAAATGCCTTAATCATACACATTTGGTACAAAAGCATAATTTTACAAATTAGGTCGGGGTCTCAAACATGTACTGCCAAAGTTAAATCCTTGTCCGACGCTTTGTTGAGACGTTATTTAAAAAAAACAGTTGGACACTGCCCCTGAAATCCTTAGTAGTAGCTTTGTCACTCAGCACATTCTATTTCGCATCAAGCATTATGCTCCATATCGACATCTAACCTCAAAACGAACACTTATTCCTCCACACTCCAATATTCAAAGTACTTGCGTCCTTCCAATTACCGTCCACAACTACAACCACTCCATTCTATCCACAAACCCTTCACACCAACCACACCCTCATTCTCCCATACAGTATATCACGTTTTACACCAACCACATTTCTCTTCCTCAACCTGGTTCACTCAAATCGTTCCATTTGTTCCATACGCCCTGTTTCAGTCAAGCACTTCAAGACTTCCTCTCCAGTCAATAAGCACACCCTTCATTTTCAGCTTATCTTGGGTCATTCCTACCGTACATCTTACCTCAATACAGACCTTTTTCTTCCATATACCATGTAGCACAGTAACCACACCCTCCCTTCTCCACCTGCAATTTCATTATACAACTTACACCAAACTTAACAGAAATGTCGATATTCTTTATTTAATTCAACACTCTTTTAGGATCCACGAATGTATTTTGGTAGGTAGCACTGTGTTGTACAAAATTTTTCGAAAGTCTCTCTGTTTCAGAAGACGGGAGATGTGACAGTGTGACTTATGGATGTGATGTGGAACAGTGTATGGTGTACTAGTAGCAGTAGTAGTAGTAGTAGTAATAGTAGCGTGTGTGTGTGTGTGTGTGTGTGTGTGTGTGTGTGTGTGTGTGTGTGTGTGTGTGTGTGTGTATGGAGTAGCAATTTGTGGTGTGAAGGAGTGTGATGTAGTGTGACAGTGTGCGGTGTAGTAATGCGTGCTGCGAATGTGTGGTATGGGTGATGTGAGGTGTGGTAGTCTGTCTTGTGTGGCGATATTTATGATATGACAATATTTACTTTAGCAATGTCTGGTGTGACACGGTATTATTTAGTAATGACAGTGTGAGGTGACGTGGGAGCAGAGGGTGCGGTAGTGTGTAGCGTGCCAGTGGCAAGAGTGTATCTGGTGTATTAGTATCTTTAACTTCTCAGCGACTCCCTCCCATGTCCTAAATATGCATTCTCGTTCTTCTCCACATCCCCTACGCTGTTACTGCAAACTCAGTATTCAGCTCAATGTATGCAGGAAACGCCAGCAATAGACTATAGTTAAAGCTAAATTTCCTGTCTTACAAAGGGCTACGTTTGTTCAGAAAGGTTCACCACACAACCACAGAGTTATCGAGGACCCAGGTTATATCACCATGTTCAGCTCTGGTGTACGCGTTCTCAGCACTAGAGGAAGTATTTAGTTGTCTGTCTATCGCCGCATCCTGTGAGAATTGTCTCTACAAAATGACCTCCAGTAATTTCTGCTCAAACACAATAACGAACGAATCATATACTCTCAAACCATATCCCTCCAGGTTGTTCTTCTCCTCTCCCTCCATTTTCCATCCATCCTGCTCTATTTCATACTTGTGGTCAGTTTCACACTCCCGATTTTTTTGGCCTCTCTTTCCTCTCTCAGGAGACTCAGGAGTCCTGTAATACCGGAGAAAAGACCTCTCGTAGTGAAAGGGCTACTGAAAGCTGCATCTAACCTCTCTGGTACGAAAACTCTATCCTCTGGTGGGTATAAAAGTTTGGAGAAAGCAAGAACCTAATTTAAGCACATCATCGAACAGAGGCGGTTAACTTGACTCCTTCATCCTCTCTCCATGATCGCAGCTGGAAAGACTCGAGTTCCATTCTCAAGTTGATCAAATTGTTGGACTTGCTTTGTGTGTGTTTTTTTTTAATAGATAATGAATGGAGGAAGGAAAAACAAAGGAAAAAAAAAATAAGTCCATGTGCCTAAAAGCATGCTCCATTCATAAAATATTTATAACAAGTGGATTTTAATCGAAGTGGATTAAATGTTTGTGGGAATCAACTTGTTGTCCTTCTTCATCCAGCAGTATAACTGTGGACCAGAATATAAACCGACTTCCGCGGGTCTTGTTTCGTAGAAGTTTGTGACTTGCAATATATATATATATATATATATATATATATATATATATATATATATATATATATATATATATATATATATGTGTGTGTGTGTGTGTGTGTGTGTGTGTGTGTGTGTGTGTGTGTGTCTTCCTTGATGACCCTCGTGCAGTTGATCGGCGTAGAACTAAAAGATACCCTGAGATATGAAAGAAAAGCGCTCGAGAGCAGAATGCTAATCGCCCGTCAGAACATGCTGTTGGCCAAGTCCAAGATTTAGGCCATATCTTGATAGGCTACCCTGAAGGTTTCATGCTACTAGCTCAAGCCGTTCATGAGATATAATGGGAACACACACACACACACACACACACACACACACACACACACACACACACACACACACACACACACACACAGAGGCAGGCAAAAATATTATCGCTCCGCTTTCTAAAGGAGGGCGATAATAATCTATGTGAACTTATAAGAGCTCAATCTGTTTACCTTGACTGAACATATTATGTGGAGATTTAATTCCAGTACATAAGATTTTCAAACGACATAACAATTTGACAGTCCAAAAATAATTTGGTAGCTTGGTCGAATAATAGAAGGGGTAATTTTATAAAAACTTTTGTTAAATAACTGGTAATTGTTGTGTAAACCTGACAAATTCTTTTTCAGAATCAAATATATCTGGAACAACTTTCCATCCAATATTCATAACCGTGATGTAGGACTTTGTTTCAACTCGCTTGGATAAGTATTTGGCTTCGAATCTCCAGTTTTATTAACTGTAGGGTATGGAAGATCACCACAGAACATCATTATATACCGAATGTTGTGATTTTCCTTTGGAGTTAAGATATTGCTGAACATGATGGTTGTCTTTACTTCTTCATCTTGGTGAAATTGGTTGGAGGTATTGCTGGATGGTTGAAGCCGTTCTGCTTTGCTATCTTTGTCTTTGCCTCACAGAATTGTTACCTCATATGTAACCTATCCTACAACCAACAGAATCAAAAGGTCCGATTTATCTTTTACTTTTAAATTCCTTCGTATTCTTTCACTTCCCTAATCTCTCCCTTATCACTAAACCTCTCTGTTTCTCCATCACTGTGGTATATTAAAAATCCTCTTCACACTGCACCCCTCTCATGAACCATACCCCCCACTTTAATTTTTCATTCCCATCCCCTTTTCCTCCCCCTACACCCCAACCCCATAAACAATGCCCCCAGGCTGCCTCGGAGATTATTGCTGGTTTTCTTCCAGCGTCAGAATCCCATTAGGCAAATTGGACTTTAGGGCCCTGTGGGAGATATCACCGCCACGCCGTCTGCCTGATACGCCCTTTACATCCTTTGGCTAATGTAACTTTATGCTAGGAAAGAGAACGTCATCGAACACCACCACCATCAACACAGGCCAATCCCACATCTCTGGTGTAAGTGTTTTTGAGGGAAGGGAAAATCGGAGCGACCCATTAGGCCACTGAAACTGGGATTGTGGGATCTGTATGCAGGGGGGAACCTACGTTAATAAGCGTAGTAGTGAATTTGCCATATATCTATAATCAGTACTTCTTTTTAATAGTGTTACGTCAGAAGCTGTAGACTAAGTACAATGAATTTGTAAAGCTTGAATTTGCTCTTATACAAATAAAGAAAAGTTCTTCCTGAATTTCGTAGACATATATCGGAAAGTCTCTGAAGTTCGGCAGTCCATATATAGCTGGGGGAAATCAAGTAGTAGAGCACTGGACTGCTGCCCTAAACGAAACTAAATCAAGCCCAGTTTAGATAAATTGAATTTTGTCAAAGTATTCTCAGCTGATTTTTCACAAGACACACCGATGTATCATAAAGGCACTTTATTATCACACACCAGTCCTCGATGCACCAGCTGTAGCATGTATTTTGTTTGTATGGTGGTTATTATAGTAGCCGCAGCGAGAAATGAACGCTGTGGTGGGGCAGCCGGTCATCCGGGGATTCCCCCACTGTAGCCATATCCACTTGTCACCAACCATAGAGGTAGGATGTCACCGACCATCGGCCACCGCTGCAGCCCCGCTCCATGATCCTTACCCTGTGTCTCTGGCTTTCTCTTTCTCTCTCGGTTTCTATATAAACTGGTGTATTTCCGAAACTAATTATGAAATTATTATGACTTTTGTTCCACACCACCACTGAGGTAAAAATCAAGGAGAGTTTTCTGTATAAAGGTTTCCCCCCCCCTTGTCTGAGGGCAGGTCAGTTCTGGCGAGTGTATAATTATAGGTCAGGCGGAGGTATCGGCAAGGCCGCACTCCCCCGCTCATATGCCACATTTAGGAGGGGGGGGAAACCTTTATACAGAAAACTCTCCTTGATTTTTACCTCAAAGGTGGTGTGGAACAAAAGTCATAATAATTTCATAATTAGTTTCGGAAATACACCAGTTTATATAGAAACCGAGAGAGAAAGAGAAAGCCAGAGACACAGGGTAAGGATCATGGAGCGGGGCTGCAGCGGTGGCCGATGGTCGGTGACATGTGGATATGGCTACAGTGGGGGAATCCCAGGTCATCCCGGATGCCCCACCACAGCGTTCATTTCTCGCTGCGGCTACTATAGTGCGCCAGCGCTGACAAGAGGAAGTGTGCATCGCCATCAGTTCCTTGTGGAATGACTGTCGGGCCGACCTCAGGGAACGGATCGTTTAATCTGTGCTCAGGAAAAAAATGGTACCTTACCCTCACACACCACTGAAACCCTTCACTACGAGAGGACTTTTAAATACTGTAGAAAAAGTTGGCTTTATCCCTTTCCGTATGATTACATTTAATGATGCTTTTTTCTTACTTCTTTTCCGTTATTTAATCAGCTTGCGAGGGACTTTTCTAATTAGAGGGATTAGATACAGCTGCTATCAAACCCGTATTACCTGTGGCATCGGAGACTCCGCAGCAACTCGTCCATACTTTTTTTTTTTTTTTTAATATACCATAACCTTTTTAGTGAGAGGACGCAATCTTATTCTGTCCTTGTTACTGCCAGATGATGCTATTCAGCTTGGGAAGACGCCCTAGAAAAGCAGAGATTAATAAAAGGTATATCTAATTCACTGGTTTGAAAAGTCTGCTTTAATGGAATTATTTTCTCATAGAGACACCGTTTGTTTTGGTTGGATTTTAGATAATCTTTCTATTTATTGGCAGACGCCTTAATCCTGTAAAGGGAGGCCACAAAAAAATTGCCTTCATGTCTCCCTGTTCCCCTCCAATTCATTGCCCTCCCCCCCCCAGCTCACACACCCCTCTCTGACGTATCTCTCCACTCCATCCCTACAACTCATCCTCGGCCTCCTCCTCCCCCACCCCCCTCCACCTCACTCACAGACACTCTCTTCGTTAGTCTCTCACTCTCCACCCTCTCCACATGGCTAAACCACCCCAGTGTATTTCTCATAATGCTTTCTATGACATCCACATCCACATCACAACGCTCCTTCACTTCCTCATTTCTCAGTCTGTCTCTCCATTAACTCCACATGCTCCTCTCAAATAACTCATTTCGACTGCTCTCACTCTTGACTTGTGTCCTTTCACTTCCATATGTTAGAGTTGGTATCACAATTCTAATAACAAGCAATTTTTCTGCTTCCATGCTCACTTCCCTGTTTCTTATCACTGCTTTCAAGGAACCAGCAACCTTTCTTCCTTGTTGTACCCTTTCAAGCATGTCATCCTTTAAACTTCCATCATTACTCATCACACTACCCAAGTACTTAAATGCACTCACATTTTCCATTTCCTCCTCATCCAACCTCACCGCACATTCAGTGACTTCATTTCTCTAGAAAACCATGACTTTTCTCTTCCCTACATTCACCTTCAGATTCCGTTTCTCACACACTCTCCCAAACTCATTCACCAAGTATTGCAGTTCCCCTTCATCTTCACTTAACAATACAGAATAATCTGCAAGCGACAGTACAGAAAGTTTCCAAACGCTGCCCTCTCTCATTATGGCCGCTCCAGTATCCACTGTCCTATCTTGTATCTCATTTACAACCCCATCCATACACAAATTGAACAACATGGAGACTTGACAAATCCCTGCTTCAATCCAACATTCAGATAGAGAAATTCACTCAGTTAACTATCCACACGTACTGCAGCCTTAGCACCCTTGTATATACATTTCACGGCATTCAACAACTTTCCACTTACACCGTAATTATATTCTTAACATTTTACACATTCCTTGTCTATCCACTTTGTCATATGTTTTCTGCAAATCCATTAAGGCTGCATACAACTCCTTTCGCTTCTCTAGAAAATTTTCCACTAAAGACCTAAGGATGAATATCTGATTTACACAACCTCTTCCCTTCTAAAAACCTCATCGTTTTTCTCCAACTAATTCCTCTGTTATTCCCCTAACTCTGTCAATAAGATGAAGGCCGTATACAACTGTTTTCCCGCCTCTAGAGACTTTTCTGCTAAAGACCGAAGGATGAACAGCTGATCTACACCTCATTCTTTCCTAAAACCTCCCTGTTCTTCTCCAACTAATTCCTCTGTTATTTCCCTGACTCAGTCAGTAAGTATCCTACCATATACTTTTCCTAATAAACTAAGTAGTTAAATGCCCCACTGATTACCACACATTTCTTTTTTCCCATTTTTCTTTGTACAAGTGAATAATAATACCTGACTTCCAATCGTCTGGGATGGGAAGTCAGGTATAATTATTCCTTCCTCCCAGGCCAATCTGCACATCTTTCATATCCATTCTACTACTATCTCTCCCACCATGCTTTATCATTTCACCACACACTCCATCAATTCCTGGAGGCTTTCCCATTTCGACTTTCTTCATTGCTTCTACTAATTCCATCCTTTTGATCTCCTCCTCCCTTCTCACCTCTATCCTTCTCCCAGCCATTCCTTAGCCACTTATACTCACATTACTTTCATACTCTGTGTTTAACAGTTCCTTAACGTGCTCTCACCATCTGCTCACCTTTTCTCCCTTCTCCTCTATCAATCCACCATTTTTATCTTCCTCTCCCCTACTAAATTCTTTATCACCCTATCTGACTAACTTTACCTCCTTTCAGAACAATTTCTTACATTCCCTCCACTTTCCACTTAAATTCCTTGTTAATTCCTGATCCACTCTCTTCTTACACTCTCTTACAAACTTTTGGCCTCTCTCTTCCTCGCAACATGTAACTCTCTTCTGTTTCTCAGCTTCCTACATGCCTTTGCTTCCCATCCTCTTACTATATGCTTTCTTCTTTTGCGCCATAGCTTGTCTCACAGCTTCAGTCCTCCATGCTGTTCCTTGCACCCCCTTTCGACTTTTCATCCTACACACCGCTTTATATGCTGCACAGACTTTTTTTTCTGTGAATATGTTGCACACACCTTCCAAGTCCCCCATCTGCTCCAAATCATATTTATCTAATCGCTTCTCCACTTCTCTCTAATAGCCTTTTTTCCATCCTCTTACAACCTTTCTATCCTCCTTGTATGGACTATTTTCTCTTCTTCATTTCACTTGAGCCTTGACATTCACCACCAGAAAGTCCATTACCCCAACTTTTATATAATGGTAAGGAAAAATGTACAAAATAAAAAGTTAACTCCTACACGAAACAGACTGAAATAAAAGAGGCAATATTACGTGCCTGTATTCTTGCCTCATTTTTGTGTGTGTGGATGCTATATGCCAGCGGTAATATAGAAGGGATACTGTACCAGCAAAAAGATCAGCGAAGTGATCACTGCAATAGCAATAACCGAGAAACATGCGACATTGTGGGTAGAAGAGTGTATTTTTATCAGTGAAAAGATTAACAAATATCATGTCTAACACTAGACTGGCACGTTGTCTCAATTGCTCATAATGGTGTTATTTCTGCCCAGTGAAGCAGCGTAAAGGATTATCCAACTATATATATATATATATATATATATATATATATATATATATATATATATATATATATATATATATATATACTGCAGAGAGAGAGAGAGTTGGTAAGAACGAGTACTGAGAGAAGCAGGTAGGTAGGTGGATAGCTGCAGTAAGAAAGTAGTTATTCTGAGAAGAAGACTTGTACCCAAGCAAGCAGGCAAGACAGTGAGGTGAAATGTTTGGAGATAAGTAGATGGGTAGACGTAAGTAAAGACAAGTAGGTATGCACACTGGCAAATAGTAGGCAGTAGGCAGGTAAGCAGGTATATAAGTAAGTAGGAAGGCTGGTAGGCTGGTAGATATCTTGGTAGTTAAACAGGAAATAGCTAAGATAGTGCATAAAAAGACAATATGCGAAGTTTATGATATGTAGGCCTTCTGTGAAAGAAAACATAGATCACCTAATATAAAAAGCCTGTCCCACACATACTCTCACCGATGCAGTATGACGTCTGCCTGCATTATCAGTTCTCACTTAGGTATGGCATACCTGCTGTCGCACCTGACTTGCTTATACCTGTCTTACGTTATACTGGACTTTCATTATACCTGCCTTACAATTGGCTATAACATACGCTTTCCATCTTGTAGCTTCCTCACCTATCCTACGAATTTATCACTCACATATGGTATATTTCCTTCATTTATACCTGCTTTGTCTTTTACCTCTTTTACCCTGACCTACAATAGTCGCATTTATTGTTACCTCCGCTTTAAGTATATGTCGCTCGTGCCTTCCGTATCATATACACTTTCATTATTACCCGTCTTATATCAGTGTTACATCTGTCCCAATCATCTGGTAGAAATTACGTCTGTTTACCTCACGCCTGTCTTGCATCTACCTCACCCCACATTCCAGGGCAGGATTGAAGAATAAAACGTTTTCATCTATCTGATGATCTTGCAGTCAACAGGCAAAACAAAAAAATCTACTTTTTCCACTTCTTTTATCCCTATCCCCGTCAGCCAGAAGGCGTATTTTCAATTTCAGACTTGCTCTTCCCAAAGAAAGTTATCTTATTATATTGACCTGGAGGGGTTGCATGAAACCGTCATTAATCTTTTTTACCACCAGGGCCTCCCCTTGGCTAAAAAATGTTGTCTGGCAGAAGCAACAACAACAACAACAAAAGGTCTTCCTGTATGGCTAATTCTTTCCTGTTCTCTCCGTCGTTCCTGTGATCTGTTTTCCTTCACCACTTCCTTCCTTTCATCCGCATATTATCTACCTCATTCCTAACACATTCAGTCCTAAGATGTTATATTCACTTTACTGTTGCTGCGACGAGACTATTGTATTCAGATTCAAAGAATTCTCAAATTGTGAAAGGGCTGTTAAAATCCCTATCTGATCGCTCAAGTTTTTTCATCTCTAACCTGAATAATTCACCTTGAGATGACAGGAACGGGATAAAGACCCTCGAAGCGAAGAGGATAACTTCTCTACATTTTTTGTTTAAATTTCCCCTCTTCTGTTTGTCTTCGTATTCTGTTCTTTACTAGACACTGCTTTCTTCTCATCCTCTTCTTCTCTCTTCTCCTCGTCGTCTACGTCGTAGTCATCGTCGTCGTCGTCGTGCTGTGTGATGATGCAGGGAAGGACGAGAAGGACGGAGAGGGGAAGACGAACGTTTATGTGCGATCACGTTTGGCTTTGTACATGTCTGCCTTACTGTGTAATCCTACGTGTGTTGTTCTGTGTGTCTCTGCCTGTATTACCTCTGCGTGTTTGCGTGGTTGCCGATACTTGTGTGTGTGCTCTCGCGTTTGTCTGTGTATATGTGTACTTCACCGTGCGCTTGTGGGTGGATATATACTCGTATGTATTTGCTTACCTGTGTGTTACTACCTGGTTTTTCTTTATTTGTTTCATGGCTTATCATTGATGTTCCCTTTCACTACCAGTAGCCTCTCGGAAGCTGAATAAAATGATCATGGAACAGAATACATATATTAGCAAATAAATTATCTTTGCGGAAGGATGGAAGTTGACAATGTTCGGATCCCCCTCAGTACCAAAGTACGATGAAGTAATGTAAAAGAATATAATTTTATTATTTCAGACTGTATAATTAAACTAACGAAATACGTATCAAATTTAAGGGACTAGAAAATACGTTCTTCATTAACCACTGTGTGCGAAACGTCTTTCCTAAGTCACAAAAAATTGTCTGAAGGTAACATAGATAAAATATAAGAATTCGTCGTAATGAATGAGTTAAAATTATTAAAAAGAATATGAATAATATACAGCTATATGGGTAGTATTTACTGAGACTTATTGGAAAGTGTTTCTCAAAGTTTGAGTCGTGACCCAGAGGTGGGTTTGGAGAGGAACTGCGATGGGTATTAAAGACATAGAATTGGTCAAATGCTGTCAGCAGAGTTTACTTACTTCAGAATGATAATAATTACAACACTATTAACATATTTATATATAACGGCGACGGACTGTATATTTGTTACTTTTTATTAAAAAAATAAAACAAAACATTATTACAGATTCATTAAATAATTTCAAGAGTAAGACTTACTCTTTTAATTCCCATATTCTGAAGTGTTGCTTCTGCTTCAATAAAATGATTTGAAAATTATAAGAAAGCAATACACACGTCAAAGAAATAAGCTGAATACCTACAGTATGCTTGACCTCTTCACTGCAGTGACGACACTACATGATATTCCTGCTGTTGACAGACCTCAACTAAAGAAAAAAAAAGCTTGTAAATTGAATAAAATCGTCAGAAACAACAAGGCACAAGCAGAAGACGTCATCAAATTAAAGAATTTAACCATGAAAAACACCTTTCCTTTGCTGACGTTTTTACATTAGGATAACGCTATCTCCATTAGAGTTTTTTTTTTACTTCGATCAGGAGATACTGTTCAGACTGGAGAGGTTTGTTAGACCCTTCAGCAACCCAGTCATTACAGAACTGTCTCCCATAATCTGAGTAAAACGGTCTTTATGTGGCCGAAATATACAGTAGTTTAAAAAGTGATTTATAAGTAAAAAGGCTTATTTATGAATATGCCGTGAGTAAGGAAGCTTAAGATGGCCGAACAAGCCTAAAGTAGGTATGTGTGTCTGAGGGAAGAGGATGACTTGCATTTTACCAATAACGTGGACGGTACGCTCGTTGGTACCAAGGGGGTTGCGGACAGAACACCGCTACTGTCCAAAGTCACGAGTCTGTTGTACCTGTATGGACAGAACTGAACGCCACAGATCAGAGTCCTGTAGTGGAGGAAGAAAAGAGGTGCTTATATTAAACAGAGATTCAAACCGAAAAGAAAAAGAGCTTCCTTTAACCTTCCACGTGAGAAGTGTCATTTGAAATACATACGATGGGTGGGGCGTACCAAACAATGTATTTGAAGAAGTCTAAAATGCATTTAAATACTAATGTACTTTTGCACCTTTTATTCATGATTTAGCAAACTGGTCAGTAATGCACTCCATAGCTACTCATTCGATGTAGTGTTGACTTCAGTTGTCCCTACAATAAATGACAAAACAGATGGTTTCCTGTAACTCGTCCCCTGCCTCCCCCTCCTCACTCTTTCTTGGTCCCACCCTTTGCTTTTCCCTCATGTCACTTCCCTTCTCTTAAACCTTCCCCAACTTTCCTAACCCTCATGTTCATCCTCTCTTCTATATCCAAACCTCCTCACTATTTCCCCTTCCTCCCTCCGCTTCCCTATTCAGCCTCAGCCTCACCTAACTCCTTCCTTGACTGTCATGTCCTTCCCAACAATTTCCTATCAGTGACTGAAAGGTCTGAAATGAGTATAAATTAGAAAAAAGTCTCTTTAGAAGACAGTTAATTTAGTATTGATATATTAACTGAATAAAGAAAGAATAGAAAACGCTACCTAACATGATAGTACCTGACCACTTAATAGAAAGCTTTAAGGGGAAAGAAGAAAAGAGCAGTTATGTTGGTTGCTGCCACGGCCTCAGGGAAAGAGCTAACACAAGTCAGTATTAACCAAAAGGACAACCCTTGAGTAAAACGTAAAGTGGTAGAACTGTGTGGGAAAATCTACCCGCGCTTCACAAAGCACTTGACTTAATATTGGTCATAAAAAGGGCCTAAGATTGCTTCGCAAAGGACCCAAAGTGAGGAAACCAAAAAAAAAAAAAAAAAAAAAAAAAAAAGTTTCGGGACCCTAGGAAGTTTCCTAAAAAAAATTCCCGAAAGCACTAAAGCTGCAATGAGCTATTTTCAGATCGAGCCATCGGTAACTTAACCAGTCAATAACGGGAGTGTTCGCGCGCCTGGAGAAATGCCAGATGTCACCAGTATTTTAATTTTTCAGATGGAAAAAAAAATCACATGTGGGCAATAATTTAATGTCCTTTTTCATGCATCTTATTGAAAAAATACATAAATATTCTATTTCTTCTTTAAAACAGTATTGTGTCAATACAGCATGAACAAAAGTAATTATAAAAAAAAATTCCACAGCGGTTCCAGCCTGGTTTATATATATATATATATATATATATATATATATATATATATATATATATATATATATATATATATATATATATATCCAGTAACAGATATTAGTTATAATTTATACTGACAAATTAAACTCCCTGTGAATAAGAATAAAATTTAATTCATTTCATGAAGGCATTTCGATATTTATATGCTGCCTCCAGTGAAACAAGTTTTTCGAGGAAACCGAAGCAACCGTCGAGTGTCTTCACTGGCTGATCTACTCCATCACCATGTTTGCTTCGTACGTCTGGCAGCGCTAGGCTTCGGTACGCCCTAACATTTTAGTCTAATAAATATTAAACTATGGATAGACCATATGTGCCATTTTTTTTTTTTTCCAAGACAGATTATATACAAATGTTAATATTCATACGCCTTTATTACTTCTTACAGTCCAAAAACTGTGTTTTTGGCAAATATTGTACTAATCTTCTTAGGAACGAATATCATATACAAATATTTTATCGGCGATATTTTTGGTGAAATAGCATAAGAGTGATTTACATTTTTAAAAGCTATTCGCTTAACCAATATCGTAATTATCGATCAAAAAAAAAAAATAATAATAATAACACTGAAATTTAACCAACACCCCCCTAGCCCAGAGAAACGAAAACGAGACAGTTTCTGGCGGTGTCTGGCAGATTTTCCTCTTCGGGGAACGCTCCCAGTCAGCGACACTCAGTCTTACCAGATGTAACTTAATTTTATGCTTTTAACATAATCTGAGGGAAATATCATAGGCTAGCATAATATATTGCATACTTATGAATTCAGCATAATTCTATCAGAATGTTGGTACATTTGGCATAAATACTGAATAATTTGAGAAAATTGAGGGAAATAACAGTGGAGTGTGAAAGTAGTAAAACAAATCTAATGGAAAGTAAACAATCATGTTTATATGACAGCAGCTAATATTCCATGTTTCAGTCAGTTGTGTTTAGTGTGTAGCTTTAAGAAGCTTCAGTATAAAAAAAAAAAAAAAAATGGTCTTGTTTATGAGTTGCTAATTAGCTGTGATCTTGGGCTATTCCTCTTGATCAGTCACCTTTATTAGCTAATAGCAGAAATTTTTAGATATTTCCTCGTAGTAGGGTAGCTAAGTGCAGTAATATTTATTTATTTATTTTTTTATTATTCAAATGCTGGTAGCTAATTGTCATAACAAAATATTATGTAGAATGTAGGATTATGATACCCATCTCATCTCAGTCGCAAAAATGTTTAGGGTTGTTATATTTGTTACAGCTGAAAGTCAGCTTTATGTTCTTGTTTAATAATATCTTTAATGAGATCGCTTTATTTTTCTATGTGCAGTGCAATTGGTCTGTTGACTATGACTTATGTTTATTAAGGGCTGTATAATAGTTTCTGTGAAAATAAACTGACTCTGAAAGTTAGCATAAAGTCGGCACAATTTCGCAACCCCAATAGCATAATTTTGTTGGTTTCAGCATAATTTTAAATGGAGTCTAGTCGCACCACAGTAGCCATGGATGGATATGCTTATATTTGCAATAACACTGAGCTGTTAAAGCACCCTTATCTGTGAAAGGGCTCTGACCCACTTCGCTACTGCAGGCACACTGGTGACACTAGCGTTTCCAGGCAAGCCTATGAGAGGATCCGGAAAAAGAAAGAAAAAAAAAAGATTATAAGAACAGATGGCTGAGTTTACCACAGTAGATTTACCAAGACTTACCAAGTGTTGAGCTGTGGCAATGACAGTAACCCTTCAAGGTTGTCACTCGATTATTACCAATCATTCGATCAATAAGATGCACTCGAGAAGAATAAGTTTTGTTTTGGTTTCGGCAGAAGGTTAGGAAGAGACAGGAGGATGAACTGGGCAAATTAAACAGCGATGTAAGTTTATAACAGTTTGATTGAGCTTTAGGAATATGATTGAAAAAGATATGATTGCAATGGGCTGGCAATTCAACCCTAGTAAAGTAACTAACGCACCTACTATAGAATTAAGACGATTTTTATTTTAGAAGTCGGTATAACATGTTTGTTTTTCTTCAGTGTGTGAAGTTCCTTCCCGAATTTCCTCCGGATTTTGGATAGATTATATAAGGACAGACTTTTATTTTTTTTTTTTTACTCCTCGCATAATGTAAGCCTAGCCGTATCCTCAAACACGTTCTATTTATTATTAGCCAATCGACTATTGCACTTATATGTTCTTTACCCTTCCCTGCTTGCCCCATGTAGCCCAGTCCCAGTACATTAACCGTTTCTTCCCACCTCGCTACTGCTACTCCTACGCCATCCCCAGTCTCTCGCCTTCCTTTCCCGACATTCCCTAACCCGTCTTCTGTCTCCTTCCTTTATTCTAACCTCCCGCAACCCTTCCTCTGTCGCCTCTCTGTGATTCAACTTCCCCTCTCACTCCAAGTCTTTACCACCTCTTCTCATCCTTAATCATTCTCCCGATAGCCTCTCCTCTTTCTACCTCAGTCTCTCCCAATCCTCATCAGCTTCCCATCACCACCCCTACATTTCATATAGCCCCTCCTCGCCTCATCTCCAGCATCTCTACCTCTATCCCAGCCTTTCCACCCGTCCTCAAACATTCCTTATCCTCCCCATGTCCTATATCTCTCCATCCACCCAATCTGCTTCAACTAATCCCACTCCTCCATTCTCCTCCCCATCCTATCCAGTCTCTTTTCCCGCCCATCCTCCCTAAACCGCCAAACTCCCCAACTTCTCCCAATCCCCATATTCCTCCCCATCCTTCCCGGACCCTTCCCCATCCTTCACAATCCCCATTTCTCCTGTAAACTCCAGTGAAACCCCGATAAACACACACTTTTCTTCTCTTCTCATATGTCATTCCATTCTTTTTATACACTCCTGTCTTTATTCCTGGGTCCTCATTAACCTTCCTTCCTTACACAACCCACGACACAGCCACACCTGCATTACATTAGCTCTACCCATATGTCCACAGTTGCTGCAGGGGGTGCTTATAGGTGTGGTCACAAGGAACCTGCACATCCATATAACTACCTCAGGAGTGGTCGATTTTTAAATGCGTTTTACTTAAAGCATAGGGCAGGTGCCTTGGTCGAACAGAACATCTGCACCACACCAACAAAGGCTAAATCTTGCAGCCGTCACAGGCTGCCTGGCACTTAGGCATCAATACCCACTGTCTCTACTGTCCTGCACTAGGCAGATCATTTACTGTATATGGCAGGTGTTATGTTACTTCTTTACTTAGTTCCGTTTTTTTGCTATGTCATTCGAGGCACATGGAAAAGCGGTCAACATGGAAACATCAGTACCAAGTCCATCAACGATCCTTGCATCACCCGTGGTCAAACCCTCAACCACAGTCTCTAGACCAGAGTTTCTTAACCTTTTCCGACCTCATCACCCCCCTTGTAATAAGGTCTTAGTCCAGCACCCTTTTACATCTGGTTACTGGGACTGCAGTTGCTACACTACTGCAGGGATAAAGTGAAGTACTGCCTGACAGTTTATTTTATAGTCTCAAAAAAAAAAAAAAAAAAAAATCAAGGATGCCAATACTAAGCAAATCCAGTAAGAAAAAATATAATGCAGCATTTTCCAGCACCCCTTAAAATTGATTTCAGCACCCCCTGGGGGTGCTAGCACCCCAGGGTAAGAAACGCTGCTCTAGACTGCCGCTTTATCCGTCCACCACTACCTAACCTTTTGAGGGCAATACAGCAGCATTCTAATACATTTTGAGGGTATGAGTAGCCACATTCTGACAACCTTTTAGAATACATTTAGCCTCATTCCAACAGCTTAGCGGAGCAAGTTTACCTACATTGGATCACCTTTTAAGTGCAGGTATATTCACACTTTATGTCCCCTTGGAAGTAGGGATTGTAATTTGTGCGTTTTGTAGCTCAGAATAGTGTGTATGTGTAAGGGGTCGTTTTCTTGTGGACTTTGGAGGCATATTAGCACCATGTCGTTAACATCTCACTTTGCTCACTGCACATTGATATTCTCCTATGTATCAGTCGTCTTCTGTTAATACTGATATGACTTTCACAAACATAATCATTGTCATAATTATTTTTATTTCGACATTTCTTTCATAATTAAGTAAAACTCTGTGAATGTAGCAGGAATTTAATAAAATGCGTCATCGTACTGAGATGGTTGATTCGGTATGGTAGTTCAAGGGTAATCTGTCACTATGCTAAGTAGTTTTTCGTTGATTCTTGGTCCCTCCTGACTATCGCAAATCAGCACAGGCGAGACTTTCTAAAACTGTAATGCAGTCGTCATTAACTAGTTTCTTAAGGTTCAGTAAAATCGTCTATTTGCTGAATGAATGAAAAAACGCAACATCGGACTGAAGAGGTTAGCATTTACATCCCATGACAACTGCGAAATCTATCTATCTATCTATCTATAACCCGACGCCCTAATCCCGCAAAGGGTGGCCGCAGACAAAACGCCTCCAAGTCGCTCTGTCACCCACTATTTGACTACCCTCCCCCCAACTCACCCCCTCCTTCATATACCTCTCAACTCCATCCTTCCACCTCATCCTCGGTCTAACCCTCCCTCTCCCTCCCTCCACCTCACCTACATACACCCTCTTAGTCAGTCTTTCATTCTCCATTCTCTTCACATGTCCAAACCACCTCAGTGTATTTCTCCTAATCTTCTCAACCACAGGTGCAGCGGTCTAGCACTCTACTGCACCTGTACTGCGAAATCCCATGCCTAAAAACCTTGAATCCCATGACTACCAGAGCAACATGTGCGTATAGCACCAGTCGAACAGGGAGGTACTCCCGAGGTTGATGGCAAGCTGGTGATAGGGAGAGCTGGAGCTCCCGTTTCACCAGCCCTCAGGACTTGATCCTGACCATCTCCCTTTTCTGAACATTTTCAGTGCATTCATTTACACAGAGAGTAGGCCAGCATGCTCTCATAATACCTCTACCTTCAACTGTCTACACCACACTACATGCGCATAACATATCACACCTTCTATTCACATCTTTAGTAATGGCCGCTGCAATCTTACAATCAAATGAGGTGGTACCTCAGATTGCCACCACCGGCAGGGTAGGGCTGGAGGCACAGGGTCCTCCCGGTCGCCATCAAGCGACTGTGCCGGCAGCGACTGTTGCTATTTCCAGGAATGCTCGTCGGCGAAGAGGTGACGGTGCGGCCTTATTCTTTACCAACATCCGCGGCCTTACCACAAATTTAAACTCAGTTCATTTTTTCCTTCAGTCCATATCCCCTTTGGCCCTTTTCCTCACAGAACCACAAATCTCACCCTCTACCGATATATCTCCATTTTGTTTTCCCGGTTACCATCTCCTTACAAACTTTCGAAACAAGGGCGGCACCTGTTGTTATATCAAATCCCAATATGCAGTTGATACTATTTTAAACTTCACTTCATCCAGTTTTGATTACTCATTATATCATTTAAATTGCCAAAACATTACTAAATATATCTGTGTAGTTTATCGTTCCCCCAATGCTTCTTCGGAACCCAGTGTATTTGATTCCATATCCACTCAGTTGAGTAACCTTGACCTTGCCCTTGGCAATGAAATTACCATTTTTGGTGATTTTAACATACACAATGTTGAATGGTTATTGCATTCTGCCCGGACTGACGATGCTGGTCTAGAATGCGAGCTGTTTGCGGAATCGTTTAATCTCACCCAGTTGGTAAAGCAACCAACCAGAATACCTGATAATCCTGACCATAATGCCCATCTCTTGGATTTATTCTTGACAAATAATCCAGATCAATACAGGATAGAGGTACTGTCACCACTTGGATCCTCTGACCACAATCTCATCAAAGCCTCATTAGTTAACCCTCCTACACCTCCCCATTCCGAACCTGTCAGGGTGACCCGATGGCACTTTGACAGGGCAGACTGGGATGGATTTAGAAATTATCTTGCTGATGTTCCATGGCAGTCTTTCTTCTCTAGTGATCCCAATTCTACCCAGTCCCACATTTGCGACTTAATACTAGCTGGTATGGATTTATTCATACCAAGTCAACAATTCACTAAAAGATCAAACTCTCCAAAATGGTTTGATGGCAATTGTGCCAGAGCAACAGCCCAAAAGTCATTAGCATATAACTCTTACTTAAAATCAAAAACATCTGAATCACTCTCCCAATTTTGAATTGCTAGAAATCATGCAAAAGCTGTATTAAATCTATCTAAATCAAACTTTCTTCAAAAGCAAGCATCAAAACTACTTAACAACCCTAATGACAATAGAATATTCTGGTCAACTCTTAATTCTTTCAATAATAACTTTAACAAGTCATCTTCCATTCCCCCACTAAAATCTTCAGATGACAATATTACAAATGACCCAAGTGGGAAAGCAGATATCTCTGCTAGTACCTTTGCAAGAAACTCTGCCATAGATGATACCAGCCAGAATGTCTCAGTACTGGAACTTGATTCTCCCGAAATTGCCCCACAGACAAGATTCGTAATATCCATTCTAGACAATTTACCTACCAACAAAGCTCCAGGCCCAGATGGAATTCCGCCAATTGTTTTGAAAAAGTGTTCCCCTGAACTTGCCTCTGTCCTAGCTAAATTATTCAGACTATGCATACGTACTTCTTTATTCCCAAATTCATGGAAAGAAGCCAATATCCACCCAGTTCCGAAGAAAGGAAGTTCGTCTGACCCCTCTGATTACAGACCAATAGCTGTCACATCTTCTCTTGGTAAGGTATTTGAAACTTTAATTAATAAGCATATTGTTAAACATCTTGAATCCAACAACTTAATTAGCGATAGACAATACAGTTTTCGCCGCGAAAGATCCACCATTGACATACTCAATCTCTTAACTCATACCATCCATCAATCAATTGATCTTTTTGGAGAAACTCATGCAGTAGCTCTTGATATCTCTAAAGCTTTCGACAGAGTATGGCACCATTCCCTGCTGTCCAAACTTCCTTGCTATGGACTAACGTCTTTTGTTCCTTTGATTTCTTCTTATTTTAGTGACAGGAAAATAAGAGTAAAAGTAGATGATGTATATTCAAATTTCCACTCAATTAACGCCGGCGTGCCGCAGGGATCAGTTCTGGCGCCAACCCTATTTCTGGTTCATATTAATGATCTCTTATCTGTCACTCACAATCCCATTCACTCCTATGCAGATGACTCAACACTACATAGTTCATTCACACTCAGACATCCAATTACAAAGTCTAATATCTCTACCTCTCAACTCAGTACAGCCATCTCCATAAATCAAGATCTATCTACAATGAGTGAATGGGGACAAAACAACCTTGTCTCTTTTAATGCTAGTAAAACTAAATATATACAGTTTACTAATAGACAGATATTACCAGATTCGTACATTACCTTCAGTGCTACTAATATTCCCATCTCCAAAAGTATTGAAATTCTTGGTGTCTCACTTAACAGTGCCCTCAGTTGGACCTCTCATGTCAGATCACTTGCTAAAACCTCCTCAAAGAAACTTGGATTATTGTACAGAGTCCGTAACTTCTTCGCCGATGAGCAGTTAGCTATAATTTATAAGAGTCATGTGTGCTCTCAGCTTGAATATTGCTCACCCTTGTGGAATGGTTGTGGAGAGGTTGCATTAAGACAACTAGACAAAATTCAGAACAAAGCTGTTAGAATCATTAACAACCCTGCCATTACATATAAACTACCTCCCCTGCAAGTAAGAAGACATGTTGCCTCCCTTGCATTATTTTACAGATATTTTTTTGGCAAATGCTCAGACGAAGTTGCGTCCATGGTGCCACCTCTCCATGCCTTCCCTCGTGCTACACGGGCATCTGGTAGCGCTCATGACTGGAATGTCACTCAACCATATTGCAGAACTTCTGCCTATCAGAATTCTTTCATTCCCCGAACTGCATCTCTCTGGAACTCGCTTCCCCAGAGTTGTTTTCCTCCAAATTTCAACCTACAACTGTTCAAGTCTAACTGTTACAGATATTTTATGAACAGAGGACACCAGTAATCTGGTGTATGGATTTTTTTTTTTTTTCCATTTGTTTTTCCTTCCTCCGTTGTTATTACAAAAAAAATAAAAAAATTGGAGGCCAGGAGACTCGTAGTAGTCAGGTGGGTTTAGGAGGCTCCCTGGCACCTCTTGTATGTTAAACCACTGCGAAAAGCCTCTATGATGTAGACATAAATCATCTGAAAAAAAAAAATGAAAATGAAATTTGAAAGACAATATCACATTGGTGGGGTTCATATTCCCTTGTATAATGAATGCAAACTAAATCAACCTTTAAAACATTAATAATTATAATTTAATGAGAGCATCGTGATGCATATAAAAAATAGAAAATCCTAGCAGAAGCCCTACGGAGGTTCCCTTGCTTCTGAAGACACCAGGTAAACTCTGCGTTGTAAGCAGCCCCGAACCTCATACGGCACAGGTGGGAAGGGAAGGCTGAGGACTGTACAGAGAGAGACCGAAGTTCGCCCACTGTATCTGCGTCAAAATTACGGTGTGTCTGTCACTTTCCTCCCCGACACATCCTATCAGAGAGGATCATCTACGGCCAGAGAAACATTTCAAGCTTCTCTCTGATTAGAAATATTACCTAACAAAGGGAAGTGAAGAACAAATCTGAAATACTAAGCGAACTTTTTGTTGGCTACAGAACCTGACGTTCTTTTGTAATGCATTTTCCCAAAGAAATCGTATAAGAACCATCCATGGTCTTGGCCAGCCATTATGAAAATGACATGATGATTGATGATGATGACTATACATTAATACACTGGCAAATCATTTGGATTTATGTGATGTGAGATCGATTCTTCATTAGCAGTGATAGTAACCTTCCGTTCGGATAAGTATGTGCTCATATCACATGGATGATGATGATAATAATAATAATAATAATAATAATTATTATTATTATTATTATTATTATTATCATCATTTATTATTATTATTATTATTATTATTATTGTAATAATAATAACAATAATGATAATAATAATAACAATAATAATAATATTATTATTATTATTATTATTATTATTATTATTATTATCATCATTTATTATTATTATTATTATTATTGTAATAATAACAATAATGATAATAATAATAACAATAATAATAATAATTATATTATTATTATTATTATTATTATTTTTATTTTTATTATTATTATTATTGTTATTATTGTTATTATTATTATTATTATTATTATCATTATTATTAAATCATCATCATTATCATCATCATCATCATTATGATAACGAAAAATGAAACAAAAAATCAAACTAGGAGAACACATCACACAGTTTACATACACACCATACATAACTACATATTCATTTATGTTGACTGATGCATAACATTATTAGCCTGAGTCGTATATTAAGAATGAATAATACAGCTTTCATCACCTCCCCAGGCATTCTTGTTTACACACACACACACACACACACACACACACACGTTTTTCCCCACAACACCGTGTTAATATTATGATGAAGCCCCCCCCACCACCACCACCAGGTCCCCAAGTGCAATTCTCAGTGCCGTACCGTCAGTGTCCTTGCATTGTTAACCCCTCGCTGTATCAGGTGTTTGGGGTTGTTTTTCCTGCCTCCAGAAGATTTTATTTTTAAACGTCGCTATCCTGTCTGCAGTTTGGCGATGGAGAGAGACACCTTCGCACATGGCTACTTACTGCACATATGTGAACGCTTCCTGTGCTTGGTTATTCAAACATCCCTCAACTCCCTCCCTAACCCCTGGAAGGGGAATGGTGGTATGCAAGATGGGTTCAACTTCTGCTTGCAGCCTCCTGGGTTCATATTCATCTGAACAAAATCCACTGGCTGAAGCTAAAACTGGATACAGTGAAGGGCCCTGCCCTCTAAAAAGTTAAGTAACCCTTTCTGTGCAATGACATTTTCCCTGTTTTATTTCTTTTTATTGTCCTTCTGATAATTTTGCTCGTAATGAAGTTTGCGCGCTGCCTGTCTTGTCGTGCTTGGCGGTTCGTTATTTATATTGGGTGGTAAGGTGCACATGGGTGCGGAAGATGTGCAGTGACTGGAAATAACAGGCTGATTGGTGCTGTGAGCTAGTCCTTCCCTAGAGGTGGTGTGTGAGCTGTGTGCATGAACGTGGTGAGTTAAGACGGCAGGGGTTGCCTACCAACCACTAGACTACTTCTTTCTGCCAAATACTAATAAACGTTTCGAATGTTAGTGTTGAATCATTGCTTGCCTTCGGGAAGACGGGTATATGATTCGTGACGATTCGTACTAAGAGCACTTAAAACAGTTTAGAGGGTAAAGTTCGATAAAACACAAATTATCACGAGCGTATGAACAAATAGGAAAGGCGAAAGTGTCTTTCAACCCTCATTTTCTGGTGTTTAAAGAAACAGTCGTAAGCATTTGATGTGCTTAGTCAGCATACCACGTTATAAATAACACTCAACAACAGGGAGCAGGGATGACACTTTCATGTTAGTCTCATTATGGGCTTAACAAATCACTGCCACTAAGTGGGGACGTCCATACCTCTCCCTCCGTTTTAGTTTTAGCAATCCTGTAATGAGCCTTTAATATTTCTTATCTATCAAGAAGAACCTCAAGGCTGAAATCCAAAAAAAGCTTTCTCAAAGAAATTTGAATAAAACAATTGGCATCAACACCTTTTTCATACTGAGCTATCAGGCAGTGTATCTGAAAAAGTGCAAGTCATGAAGAAGGGAAAACGAAACTGAGAGAAACATTCCTAGAGTTGATAGGCTGTGCGTTAGAAATGCTGTTAATACTGGTTAACTAGTGATTTAGAGACCTAGAGAAGAATTGTGTGTATCGTTGGACATCATGTTTTTTACTTAAAAAAACAAGTATGAGGCAGTGTGCAGACGAGTAGTTCATTTTTTTAAGGTTTTAACCCGTACCATACCAGGCATTTTTGCAATTTTATACCCACCCAATCCCAGACCAAAAACGGAAAAAATAATTTATTGCATAAAACAATCCAAAAGGACATATAAATCAAGGAAAAGCAAAAAAATGTACTCCTTATAGGAGAAATACGTCAGGATGGCCGGCCATCGTGTTTCTAGCCCAGTTTCCCAAGCCGTGATCTACGTTTTCCTACCCAGCTGGGCAGGATGAGAGAGAACGGGGGAGGAGAATGGGGGAATCCCCATTCTCAATATCCTTCTCCACTGGCTTATATTCCTCCCCAGAAGAGTCATCCAGGTCTTCCTCTTCTATAGAATCACTAAATGAAGGGACAGAGGGTCCATGTGACAGTTTCAACCGCCTCCTCCAGCCCAGTGAGGCGAAAAAATGGCGTGACTTCCGCGACATTCTAACACAGTGACGGACAGTGGCACCAGTGCTGCCAGATACTCTGGCTCAAATTTTCCCAGATCTGAGGGGCAAAATTCCCCAAACTGAAAAGAAATTCCCCATTTTTTTAACCTCCGTCTGTAATTTATACTTTTATTTTAGGAGTATGGGAGCGAGGCGTGGACCTTGCAAGAGGGGAACAAGTCAAGAGTGAGAGCAGTGGAAATGAGTTACTTGAGAGGAGCATGTGGAGTGACGCTGAGGGACGGGTTGACGAATGAAGAAGTGAAGGAACGTTGTGGGGTAGATGTGGATGTGGTTGAAAAGATTAGGAGAAATACACTGAGTTGGTTTGGACATGTGGAGAGAATGGAGAATGAAAGACTGACTAAGAGGGTGTATGTAGGTGAGGTGGAGGGAGGGAAAGGGAGGGGTAGACCGAGGATGAGGTGGAGGGATGGAGTTGAGAGGTATATGAGGGAGGGGGAGGGTAGTCAAATGGTGGATGACAGAGTGACTTGGAGGAGTTTTGTCTGCGGCCACCCTTTGCGGGATTAGGGCGTCGGGCTATAGATAGATAGATAGATTTTAGGGGTTATAGCTGTAATTACCGTTTTTGTATATGAATGATATGTTGTGGAAGAAGACAATTGCATACATTGTAAATTGCACGCTGCTGTACTATTATATAAAGTCTATTCATTACACCTATCCATAATATTGTATGCAGAACGTATAATTTTTTTTCCAGTTGTGAGCATCAACTCACTCTGATCAATATATACTCATATAGAGTAATGTAGGGAGGGGGGATTACGGGGACTTGAATAGTGAAAAAAAAACAAAGCAGCACATAAATTGGTTTGTCTTTGGTTTATTACATAATTATGAACTTAATGCTTTAAGTAACAAAACAATATTCAGTTACAAAAATCGCACCTCCTTGCTGGACACTAAAAACCTTTTCCTTGTAATGATTAATTTTACCATTTTCGCATAACATAAACCTATATATTTTTAATTTATAATTGATGGACATTCTGTTCTGTGCTGTTCACAACTATGTACACACCATCATTCAACACTTAATTCTGACATGTTACAATAGCATACCTTTACACAGCAGCTATCGCCTTTTATAAACATTTCAGTCTGGATCACTCTTTTGATCGTCATACATATATGATCTCATACGTCTAATAAGGTGTTGTCAAGTGGGAAATTGAAGCAAGAATCCTCTGTCAAGCAGCACTGAGAATGCAGTAATCCAACTAACGTTTTTGTTGACAGTAAATTTCTATGTTTTGTTTTCATATTGTGTATCCCCTAGAGGGGTGTGTGAATGCCCTAGTTTAGGGTGAATTACCCTAGAATGAAAGCAGTGGAGTCGCGATGTGGACCCGTACACTCCCTGTGAGCCCTTGTCCTTGTCCTACCAATGGAGTGCGCTAGTTGCTGGTCTTATTCCCGTATACTAAGTGTCTGTTTAGTCCAGGTCGACTAATAACAGAACAGAGCTGACATGTTACTTACAAACTACGCAAATACCAAAAAGGGCAATGTCACCATGAATGTAGGATGTAATTAAAAAGTATAGTAAATACCTCAGATACTGTTTAGCCTTTTACCTGTAAAACCTCATTTCGTTAGATGATCTACTGTAGTTACGTACATACTACACGATAAGTTTTTAAAGAAGTAGTATGTAACTATAAAGATATTTTGTTCACAGTGAATATCCCCCAAATTTTGAAGGAAAATCCAATTCACAGTAAAAATTCCCCAAAATTGGACCTGAATTCCCCATTTCCCCATCAACAACATGAATTCCCCAAATCTAGGGAAAACTCCCTATGTCTGGCAGCACTTAAGGGGCACACTGATGTTACCCAGCCATGCAGAACCAAACTCAGTGCTACAAGTGCTTGTGCACAATGTTGCCAATACGGTAAGCTACTCTTTAGCAAAAAATTAGCTAGATTGAAGCGGTTAGAGACAAGCTACAACGCTCGAAATTTGCTGTCGACAACATCACGTCGCTGGGATTACTTGTGACGTTTTGTACTGTCGGCACCATGCCGACGGCGGGATTGTACGGGTTAATAATGGTAACGATTGTGATGCTGCCTTGCGGTGAAGTGATAAGGCAAATGACTGAAATGACAGGAGGGAAAATTATGAAACGGTAAGTTTTTATTCCAGTTGTTCAGAGGCGCTGCACATGAACAACCAACCAAAAGCTGAACTACTCTCCGCACATGAGTAAAAATGTCCTTTTGCAAAGGTAACTGACTTCTTAGTAACAAGAAAGCAGAAGATATTTCCAGCACAGCCATCCTTAAGCAAGATAATTCAACAAGAATACTAGTGTGTTATTTAGCAACTAAAATTTAATGTCAGACTCCGTCGAAGGCTTTGGACATCTCTGTTTCAAGAGAACGATCCGCTACAATCTCTAAAGGTAATCAAGAGTGTGTAAGCAATGTTATATGATAGTATGTGCTGAGTGTTCGTGTCGTATAAAATTTGGGTCAGGAAAACTTTGTGAGAGTCAAGGAGCTATTGATCTGTCTGTCCGTCTATCAGTCTCTGTATCTGCACATCTATCTTTACCTATCTTTCTATCCATCATTATTGTCTGACACCCCATCCTGGGAGGTGCGTTCTAAATAATCTGAAGTGTCTCCAAGCGGTTCTGCATCCGCATGTCATCGACTCCAACTTTCCATCACATTCCACCGTCTCTCTCTCTCTCTCTCTCTCTCTCTCTCTCTCTCTCTCTCTCTTTAACCACCTTGTCCTTCTAAGTTAATTCTTTCAACTTTTGTTTCTTTAGTATTCCTTTTACCATAGGCTTTTCCCCATCAAAGGTGTTTCTCTGGTAAGCAAAATAAAGCGGTGTTGAGTGAGCAACACGAAAATAAAGACGTTGCCTGAATCGGCCTATCAGATCACACTATCTTTCATGCTGCTAAATGCTAAGGATAAATGATTACCCTCCTAATTTAGGGCGATATTTTCACTCCTCTGCAGTTTGTTTTCCTAACCTCTTTTCCAGAATAAGGCAATGTCTACTCGTACATCTGTTCCATAACACGTTTCGTGATGAACAATGTAGTTTAGTTTTAAATCCTTGTTACAGTTTAATGGCAGAATACTCCATTGCAACAGCTCTACATCCTTTCGTGGCATTATGTTTATTATTACCTTCATGATTTTGTTGTAGTGTCTTGTTACATCGCAACATTTATGACGAAGAGATGACAATTTAGGGCGAATTTGGGGCAAAGAGAATATGAGCAGTTCCTTCTGCTGTCACTGTGTTGGTTCTGTCGGCAAACAACTGGACAGGCAACATTTTTTCTCACTCTCTTGCAACCTTTCGCTATGCAGTTTTATTTTCACAAACCTACCCTTGCAACTTTTTCACACAAAAGCCATGCTGCCCTCTAAACTCTCTCTTTGATTATCTTCCCTGAAATGACCAACGTCGTAAAAACAAAAAACAAAACAAAAAAAATCTGAGAATATTGAACGAATAAGGTGACAAATAATTTGTTGTACGAGCATAGAAAAAAAAAATACATTCAGTACTCTCTGGCTCAAAGATTTATCAGTGACTTTTTTTTCCCTAATTCTCCTGGCAAGATGGAGGCGAAAATATTGAATATTCTGTGAAAGTCGCGTAGCTGTAGTCGCATCTGTAACCAATGATTGAAGGTTACTCAGTATTTTCCTCTGGCCACAGTCGGGGCTTTACCAGCCGCGATAGCGAAACTGGTATTGTTTTCAGTTTGTCTGTCTGTGTCTCTGTGTATCTGTTAGCACGGTAACTTCGCAACCACTCAAGATATCATCACAAAATTTTACAGGTGTGTAGTAGTGAAAAAAGGAAATCTATCATGAGTTCGAAATGGCTGAAAGTAGGTCCAGGTCAAGGTCGCTAGATATGTAACGGCTCGCGGCTGGTGTGATTCTCCCCTTGGGGGGCCTCTAGTTATGGCTTACTGTTGGCTCATTTCCATTAAACCTATTCCTACCCGGCACTTCCATCCTTTTCCCTTCATGCTCATTCCCTCTTGTTTTTCACGTCTATATCTCTGCACCTTTTTTTTCTTTTTTCTTACCTTTTACTTCAGTTCATTTTCCCCTTCCTCTTGGCTTTGCCTTCCTTTCATCCATTCTTCTTGCCTTTTACCAACATTCATTTTGTCATTTATATCCATTTTTCTTATCCTTCACTTCCGTTATTCGTAACGTCACTATCATTCATCCCCCTTCACTGTTCTTTTTACCGTTCACTTCCATTCTTGTTGTCTTTCGCTATTTTTTTTTTCTAAAGTGTCACATCGCCTGTCATTCAGTTTCACCCTTCTTGCCACTTACAATCATCTTCCTATTAATGACAACAATCAATGAGTTTCACTTTCACATCTATACAGTTATTCTTCTTGTCATTCACTTGAGAGAGAGAGAGAGAGAGAGAGAGAGCGACAGACAGACAGACAGACAGACAGACAGAGAACCAGCACAATCAGTGACTACCATAAAATGAGAATTCCCATTCATCTTCACTTTTTGCACTCACAAAGTCCCACATAACACATTTCATTCTCCCTCCACTTAAGTGAATTAGTCAACCCAGGTCGTGTGTTCCAGGTACTTCTCAAAGTGTCCTTTCAGGAAGGGACAACGGACAGGTACAATTTGTGTCCTTTGATGTAAGGGTACAAAAAAAATTAGTTCCAAAACGATCAGTAAAATTAGACTTGAACGATTTACTGGTATCCTTTATTGTTTTTAAAATGCTACAGTACTAAAAATATGACTGACGGCAAATTATTTTCTGCTAATTTGTGACGTACTAGATCATTATTGACATCAAATTCCTTGTGACTGCTGAATATAGAAATAGGTGGTAATTTCCCGCAATTTTTTTTTTTTTTTATGTCTGGTGCCTCTAAGGATTTACAAATGTCGGCTGATGGCTATTTATTTTTCTTGCACCCTTTGCCGCATCCGCCAAAAGACGAAGAAACTGACGGGAGTTCTATGTATGTATGCATGTATCCAAACTCCTATCTCTGGCTAAAATTTCTTATGAACCTTCGAAAGCAAATCAGTCCAAAAGCTGACGTTCCGAGTCTGGTCAGGACTGATGTCCTGTAAGAGGGTATTTTGGCCACTTTTGTATTGCCATGGTTTTGTTGAGCGGTATGTGGGTAGCAATGTGTGGCTAGCAGCCATAAATTTAGAATTATACGCCATCATCTTGAATGGCTTAATCTGTGATGCGTCTCTCTGAGCTTAATAAAATCGTTTGGTGTTAAATGGAACAAAATTCATTGTCTTTAGTTGCAGCCAAAGGCATTAGTCAAGATAACGTTTCGCTGTCCTGGAGCAATTGCTCCTCAGGGAAGGATGAAATTATTTGACATCAGTCTTAATATATTGCAATCAAAGACCTTTTGATAGAAATTATATAACTGGGGAAGGGATCCTAAATGACTATATGCAATACAGTATTTCAAAGCTCTTCGTCCTGCTTTTAAAAATGAAAAGCACAGCCTAGGTAAGCATTAACCTCTTCACAAGCATCATATTTTTTGTCCTAGATTAGGTTTTTTAATATCTTTTTCTTTTGCTCTTGATGTTCTTCTTCGTGGATGTAGCTTTAAGGAAGGAGGCAAGTAAGGATAATACCAGGAGATCATGTGAAATGTGAATGTTAGCCAGTTTATGTAATTAAGTCTCTACAACAGCTAATTAGTCCCATGAGTAACTTTGCATCTTGCCTTATTATTCTGTTAATAATTGATGTTTGTATAATATTTAGCAGTTTTGTTGCGAAGTACTTGGTAGCTTTAGTATATGAGTGAAGATGAAAGTATAACAAAGCATCCCTAAAAACAAGTCTAGGAAAGTTTATTTATTACGGCACCTGAAGGATGAGATGAAAATGTACAGAACGTGGCGGAATTGGAGGAAGACACGAAACTGAAACTTAGGCATGGAATGCTAATGAGATGACGGTGGTGACGTACGGGAAAGTTTATTATGAAAGGTAGGGGAAAAAGAAAAGTGTTGAGCTGATGAAGATTGTAAGGGAAGGTAAAACTGATAAGAAATAGAGGAAAAAGTACATTGTAGCTAATATAGGGATGATGAGAAATGGAATGGATGGAGAAAGGTGGAGGAAGGAGGTGAGAGAAAACAGTGAGTGGTGTAGGTAAGATGAGAATGGTAAGGAAGGGAAGAAATTAATAAAAAAAAAAAATGGAAGGAAGAGCTGGAGAAACATGAAGGACAAGAAGAGAGGGAGGAAAAAGATTGCAAAAACAGTGTAAAATGGATGGAAACAGATAGGAGAAAGAGTGAAGGAAGGATTGTGTGCAGGCAAAAAGATTCTTGGTAATCTTGTTGACATCTACAGTGCACCGATGCCACAGCCAGGTCACTAACACAGCACGTACCGTAACTGGCTTAAATATAACGGTACTGGGAAATATTAACCTCTTAAATATAATGACTAGATTTTCATTCAGCTTTTGCTATAGTACACAGGTTAATGCAGCTCAGGAAAAAACCATGTACCAAAGGAATCTAAAATCGAAATCCAAGGTAAATTTTTAAAAATCGTATGGAAATGGCAATAACGAAATAAAAATCGCAATAAGAAGTTTACATGTCGTATGGAGATGAAATATTGCGTGAAAAAATGCATGGTAGCCTGCTAAAAGGAAACGTACAAAACATATAGAGTTCAGTATCTTCAGCTTTAGAACAGAAACAGGAGCCTGAATCTGACATCACGTTGACACGTGCCAGACAATATTTTTGACAGATCAGCAAAAACGTCATAACCGATGCATTTTCTCTACACAGTATATCGCAAAATATTCTATTTTTATTGGAGCGCATAAGGTTAGGTCAGAGAAAGAGAGAGATAGAGAGAGATATGTGTCAGGGAGTTTTTGTACGCATACATACTGTATGTGATTCCTGAATCGAAGTGACTAGCTCTTTCTAAGCGACGAGATTCTGTGAGTGTACAGTAGAACGAGAAAACAGTTATCATCACTGTCAGCATCAGTATCGTCATCATCATTATCAGTATCACCGTCACCATCGCCATCACCATCATCACCACTGTTATCACTATATCATCACCATCACCATCACGTCCAGTATCACCTTCTCTACCCCAATCTTCTTTCCCACTCACAAACGCAGTGACAAAGATGCAGAAAAAGTAAATAGCAAGAACATGAATATACAAAAAAGACCACAGAAAAACACAGGCGATGAACTGATACAGGGACGGACGATGACTGGCAGGCTTTGTGCAGTTATACACCCCAAAGCCTATATATATGGGCTTTGATACAGCCTGGGTGAAGAGAGAGAAGAGAAGTGACCAGGATAATGATGATGATGATAATATATATATATATATATATATATATATATATATATATATATATATATATATATATATGAAGTCGAAGGAGAACTGGAGTTGTTCGGGAGATGGCTGGTAGAGTTGAGCAGAGGGTGTTGCGATGATTTGGGCATATGGAGAGAATGGATAATGAGCGATTGGTGAAAAAGATAACTAGATTTGATGCGAGAGGTGTAAGGCTGAGAGGAAGACCACGAATAGGATGGATGGACAGTGTGAAGAGAGCGCTGGATGCGAGAGGGATGTCTGTTGAGCATGGAAGAATGGTTGTGCGTGACAGAAATAAATGGAGAGATATTGTGAATGAATAAATGATGACGCAGCCCTGAGGGGATATTCTCCCGCATTTGGTCTGATCAATTATAGTCAGGTCAGGTGCGGGTTAGGGGATGGGTCTATTATGATGTGGCAGGGGTAAACCAGCTCTGCTGTCGGGCCCTGCTGCGAATGTCACTGATTGCACTGTGCAGTTGACCCTTATGCAGTGTGGTGCGGTGAGGATCTGTCCGTTCTCCCCTTTGGGGCTAAGATGTGAATGAATGTTTGAATGGATGAGTAAATGGAGTGTGTCGTCCTGTCTCGGCTACCTCCCTTTCCTTGGGGGAAGCAGCCTATATATATATATATATATATATATATATATATATATATATATATATATATATATATAGAGAGAGAGAGAGAGAGAGAGAGAGAGGGGGGGGGGAGGGGGGGAAACCACACAAGAGAAGAAACAGGCAGACGGACTGAGAGTACCGTTTCCTGACTGTCAGGTAACCAAAAGTTTTGGATGGATAATGTTCTCATAATCTTGCTCGAGCTTTTGTGTTTGGTAACAAAATCTTACAAAGTTTAGTGTCATATAAAAAATGCCTTTAACCTTTACACCCTAAGGTCTGCTTGAATGTTTTATTCTTACTAGCTCCTGACGATTTCATTTAGCTCAAAAAAGTCTTAACGAACTAGAGCAAAAACTTTTGACATTCATAAAAAGTTACTGGAGACATTTTAGAATCAAAGGGCATTGTGAAGCTGCTCTTAACCTAAATAGACATTTTGGGACTTTGCAAGGATAAAGGAATTTGGATCCTTCGCGTTCTGAACGAATTATAACTATTTAGGCTGCTATTAACATCGGCTGCTTCGAACTCTCTGGTACCATCACTTCGAGACGTCTCAGCTGATCAAAAAAAAAAGCTGTCTGGTAATAGCAAAAATAATCATAAAATTTGCCATCGATCTGAAAGTAAAATTTCCTCTGAGCCACTCTGAACGAGGTGTCTTAAAACCTATCTCGATTTGGAGAGACAGTAGTCCTTAAAATGTTTTATTCCTACTACCATCCGATCATTTCTTCAGGCAGGGGAATACATAAATAACATACCAGTTGAGAAGCATGTTAGCACAATGAATACTATAAATTCATCCTCAGCTCAAACAAATTGTAGTTACTTGTTGTGCAGTATGACCTGAGCTGCACCGACCTTAATGGTGTTAAGTTATAGCATAAATACTTCATCACGCAGGAAGTGGTGGTGGAGTGTCGCATAAGCTCAGAAAAGTGGGACTGCTGAATGTAGAAACAGCGAAACAATATTACAGAGTGAGAGAACCAGACACAGGAATATGAATCACTGACCCCCCCCCACACACACACAAACACACACAAATACACACACACACACACACACACACACACACACACACACACACACACACACACACACACACACACACACACACACACACACACACATTCGACTCACATAAATATGCACATTCAACAGGCAAATCCTTCAGCGTAATGGCAAACTGGCACATCACAGTTTGCTAAACAAAGCAAAACTCTTGGACTAATCGGATGATGGACTGCTGAGGAAAGAATCAGTAAAATCGGAATGAGGTGGATTTGTGTGGGTGTGTGTGTGTGGGTGTGGGTGTGGGTGTGGGTGTGTGGGTGTGGGTGTGGGTGTGTGGGTGTGTGCCTCTCCTCCTCCTTCCACTTTTTTCAACATAATAACCCACCAGATAAAAACGTCAGGTGATCGAATGCCAAACTACTGACGTATGATATGTTGTCTTCCTAAATCATGTTTATAGATAGTGTTTCAATTTTTTTCTGCAGCTGCAAATCATGATCATCTTTTATGATCCGGCAATCACAAAACCTGGACTTTGCTAATCCTTAATAATCTTGACCTAGGTTAATTTTTCATACTACTTTGCAAACTGTTATAGACTGTACCGAGCTCAACCTAAAGTACGAAGCCGACCGTGCTCTGCTTTCGCCTATGTGTTCTGGTAATGCTGATAAAATCTTCACGAAAGTAATTTCCACTCACAAAAAAGAAAAATAATGCTAATGTTGAACATTGATATAAAATCAGGGAGTCCTCTGGGATCTGAACCTCCAGCTACCACTGGAACGTCATCCTGAGTAGCGCCTGCTGATTGCTGCATCATGGAATACATGCACATACTTTACCTCCCACTATCTAACCTAGTCCATGCATCTTCGTTTCGTTTTGTTTCTTTACTAAAGGCCTCAACATGCTTGCATGCATCGGTCTTGGTCACCTAATGGCGTCTCTCCATGCTGTTCGATCTCTGGCAGCCTCACGATTCAGTTCTTTCTCCCTGAGGTCACACCCTATGACCTCGACCCAGGTCTTTTTCGGTCTGCCTCTCGCAACTCTACACCCAACGTTCACACTTCTCACTTTCTGCACCCAGTTATCCCCCATCCTCTCCACATGCCCTATCCATCTCAATCTACCTCTCCTCATCACAACACCAGTACATCCCAGTCCCATCCTTCCTCTTAACTCTTCTAGCTTAAACCTAGCCCCACCAGGCCTTGCATTCAAGGATGCACTAGACATCCACCTAAACATTGCCATTTCTGTACATTTGAACCTGTGAATATCCTCTTCCTTTACTGCCCAGGTCTCACTACCATACAACATTACACTCCTAACACATGCTGCATACAAAGGTCCTTTAGCACGGATGAAGATCCATCTCAGTGTCAGGAGAGGCAATAGCTTCCTGAACTTCTTCCAACCACCTTTCACTCTAGCCACAGATCTAGCTCCAGACCCACCTCCAGTACATACGGTAATGTCTCCCAAGTAACAAAACTCTTTCAGACACCCAGAGACTCGCCAGCAAGATCTATCCTTTCGCGCCTGATAATCTCCACATGCACTCCCCGACACAGCACATGCTGAAATCAGCATTATATAGCAGTCTACGTCTAATACCAATACATGTCTTATGTACCTACTTATCACAAACACTGCACAAAACGGAATTACTTCCAACGCACTTGTGACAAACCGCACATGGCACTCTCCCTCTTCATTGACACCTAGAGGAGTTAGATATTGCTTAATTTAACCTACCAAGACTAACAAAACTCAACCTAACATAACCCAGACCGAACAAAAAACACTCCCAAGGGAAACAAGTACCCAGCCTTTGCTGGGTAATTGTGACCCATGTAAAGCGAGTTTAAGCTATCACACACACACTCTATTACCTCTAGTGAGAAAGGGTACATGAGTACCAGGTCAGGACGTCGCTCAATGCAAACTGAGTTAGTGATGGATAAAAGGCGGAGCCACAGTCGACAGTATTGTTCTGACTAACTCTATCAGTACACCGGCACACAACCTGACTCATGGAATCTGACATATGAAACCAGACACGTAGAACTAGCCACACAAAAACGGACCCATAACCAATCCTAGAAATAGAGACAGTACATGGCACAAAGAACTGAATGCTGATATATGCATAGAACTCGACCCACAGAAATGGGCACACAGAAATGAACACATGTAACAAAGCACAGTGAGCCATCGTACAGAAGGCATTAAAAGTGACATCAAGTTTGCACCAAATACGTATTTTAAGTGATGTAAATTGGTGTATTTTTGTGGTCAATAAATATCTATCTATATATCTATCTATCTGGAAAAAAAGATTAATGTCTTGATAACACTATCAGGTAGAGTACGTGTATTTGTAGCCTATTCATAATGATACTAACGATTTCTGTACATACAGGAAAACCTAACAGAGAGTAATATGAGTTAGTGAAGTCTAAATGCAATCATTCATGTTGGAACAGACTCCCCTAAGCTCTTTAAAATCATCATAAGAGAGTAAGAATATAATGTAGATGACGTCCTCGGTTTAAAGAAGTTAATGTCTTTCTGCGTAACGGTTTATTATCAAAACCCTTAAATCCATCCATCATCCAGTCCTTTATTGCCTCCAGATATTTAAGACACGAGTGATCTAGTCAGAAATAGCTGAGCGGCGTTATACTAACGAAAGACCTCAATCACTCCTTATCTGGTGTGTGCCCATTTGTTGGCGTTTCATTACCATGCTATGTAAAAATAGTGTCCGAGGTTATGTGAAAACTTTAAGCCAGTTACTTAGTGCAGGGTTATATGAAGGGAATCTTTCTTCAAGTGATGGGAATGTGGGTGTCCCCGTTTTGCATCCTTAATTATTATTTAGTCGGTTGGCTACTGGTGCTGATAAATGAAGAATAAATGCGCAGTTCTAAAGTACTGTTCTTGTTTAGTGTGAAAAACTGCCAAAATCATATGCCAGACACCAAAATTCTCCCAGCATTACTGATTATTTTATTTTCATTTTACAGAATGGGTCAGCATAGACGGTAGACTGGTTAATCACTGCAGTTTGGCTGCATTAAACATGCTCGAAAATGAAACATCCATATTCAGAATTGCTATGGGCATCCACGCTGAAAACGGAGCTGACATAGGCCTGTTCTGAGGTAGATTGCCCATTGTGTAGATCAGAATACAAACTGGTTTACATTCTCGGTATTCTGCTCACTGACAATCATTCACAGTTATACATCATTTTTGTTGGAGAGAAGCACCTGCCTAGTTTATGGTCCATGAAAATCGGTTGTTCACCCTTTCACTTTTTATCCTAACCTACATGATAGTTACATATCCTTCGGAATCATGCTTGGTCGGGTCTCAGTGTAAACAGATCCTAAAACTAGACATAATCATCTCTATCAAACTAGAAGAAAATGAAAAATGTCGAAAAAATAGCAGATGAAAAGGGAGTATCAAGGTTGAGCATGAAAATGAACTATTTTTTTATGTTTGATTCTGAACATATATTTCATATCTTTTCCTTCAAGCCGAACAATCCTCCTACATGACACTTCTTTACATGTCACCTGAGGCACTAACACCAACTGTCCAGAATAATAAAATGCTATGGCTATCTCATTTAGACTGGTGTACTGGTGCCTCTGCTAGCGGGACTGGTAGTATAACATATAGGTGAGTGATGCAGAACGTCAGTAAGGCATGTTTTAACAAAATTCAGATATGTCAACTGTTACTTGCCCCATCCAGATATCGATCTCACATTACGAAATGGGGATCTTCCTATTGTCCAAAAACTCTAGGAGTGAGGCAAATAAAATTTAAATATAACTATAGCTGTGAAGACATTAACCATGTAATTATGACTGCCAAACTGTATTGATTGTTGCTTCTCGCCACATCAGTTCATATTTGCCAACTTTCAGCAGCATCCTGTCCCACGTACTTGTCTTACTTCATTAGTGGTGCTACATTGACATCCACGTCACAGATAATTAATTAGTGAGAAGTCACTCGGGTGGTATTCACCAAGGCTCAGAAGGCTTCATGCCACCTCATTACTTAGTGATTAATTTTGCATACGACACCTCAGTAGTCAATTTTATGCTGTTTGTGTAATTTTGATATTAATGTAGATTGCTGAAATAATTATGTAGTGATACTGTTGTATCAAAATACAACGTGGTAATATATGTGATCAGGAAGCCTGCTAACCCACAAGAATAGAATACAGCCTATGGTCATATCACATGGCTACATCTCATGGTTAGAAGCTCATATCACATTTGTTTGATCTAAATATATTCTGCACTCCTTCTAAACAAAGTTAAAAGGGATAAAAATCCGATCATGCAGAGATGCCTGGGCAAGTTATTTCTTTGAAGGAACACTGCCTTGCCATGGCGAGGAAGCTTGTGCATACCAGTGAACGACGGAATTTTACTAGTCAGGTGCAGGTAGGAACATTTTCTAGAACATATGAAGTGTTCCTTTTGCAGTAGCCTGAGCTGTCCTTGCAAGACATCAGCTCAGAACTGCTTCAATACCACTATGAGAAACTAGAAAGCACACAGAGAACACATACCTCCGCTAACACCAATAAATTTTACTATTCATACATGCATCCGGATCTGTATCCTCTTAAAATCTAACCATACTGTACGAATACTTTTTCGATCTAACAGTCAGTTCATTCTACAGTCTTATTCTACCCTGTTGCACAGTCTCAGACAGAGCAAACGTCCCCCCACACCCATAAAGTTTTATTTTTATGCCTGCATCCAGATGCAGATCACCCTCAGAATCAAATAATTTCTTCCTTGTCTTTATTACCCTTCTGTCCACCAGGTTTCATTGAAGCGATAATAAGTTTCTGCTTCATAACATCATAGCACAGAATGTTAAAAATATCAGGTGTCACAGTCTACTCGCCTTTGATTCCGAATTGCTATTGAAGGTAACTTGTCCATTCTTCGCGAGGAACAAAAGGATGGAAACCGAGATATGACAGGTGTTTGTGAGGTCAGAAGGACTAGGAGAATCATTATAATAATTAGTCTGCAAAAAGAATGTTAATTTTAAAAAATGCATGGAGAAGCATCACACACACACACACACACACACACACACACACACACACACACACACACACACACACACACACACACACACACACACACACACACACACACACACACACACATGAAGAAGCATGGCTCAGATCTAACATCATGGAATCTATCGACAACGACACTCCTGTGGATTGTACCCAAAGCACTTGCCATCCAGGTACCAATATACCACATCACACAAGACACATTTGCCACTTGTCCCACAATGCCATTCAACAGGGTGGCCATCCACAATACAGTGCAGGCTGCAGGGCCTTACATAACCAACACAAAGGCCTGTGTTTATGCTTGATCTTTCCCTGGCATCTGCACTGACTGCTGAGGCTGAGTCAAGAGTATTAAACTTAACATTTCCTAATCAAAACTAGGATATGTTTTTTGCCAGAAAAACAAGAGACATTGGCAAATTCTGTATTTTTCATCATTATCATTTTTGAGGAAACAAAAGCTCACGACGTGTTTCTTATCGTAACTAAACATTTTAAAAAATACGAACAAGGGATTTGGCAAAATATTGCTCTTCTCTCTTTTTCTTCCTTATCCTTCGTGCAAAAATAGTAATTAATAACAATAAACGAACATATTACTTGCTAACTGTCGTCTCGTAACTAAGCTTTTTTTTTTTTTTTTTTTTTTTACAGAAAGAACATTAGACATGGGAATATTCTTCACTCTCCTTTGTTCTTGAAAAAAAAAAAAAAAAAAGTCATAAAAATTAATGTGACTTTGAGTTGATTAAAAATCTGCACATGAATCCAGGGACCGAGATTCACAAAATAATTTGCAAATTATGTTTCCTGTGACACCGACATAATTTGGGAAGATCAGCAAGAGACCGGGGGAGATTCTACGGTATTTCTTTCACCAACATCCCTGCTAAGACAACTTAAATGATGGCGAGAAACTAAACTTAAGTATGTTTATGAATATTTTTCCTGGGCAAAGATGTAATACTAAGATAATTATCGTCCCGTATCTACCATTTTTGTTTTTTCAACAAGAGCAAGAACCACGGGGATTTGACAATATACGTTCTCCCGTCCTTGTCGTTTCCAGGTAAATGAATCCAGTTATGACGAAAATTTGTAACTTTGTTAAACAGCGTCCAGGCCGGGAGTCTCTTACGGCAAATTACGGTCCTGTCAACAGACAAAACCTTTACGTTTTCATCCGAGGACGTCTTTATTCTTGCTGCTAGCGCACGATTTTACTCAGCTTAAGAGTGCTTAGACTACACCAAGCGTCTGTAATTCGACAAGTCTGCAAAGGACAACAAGAACACAAACAATAGTGGTCGTTGTTGTGGAAGGGTTAAATTTCTCAAGCAGTCCACTTCAGCATGAAACTCTCGTCTCTCTTCATTCTGATGCAGTTGGTGTCTCATCTCTTTTCACAGTGACCTAGTTGGTGTCAGTATACAGTATGTCATCCAGTACCAGCATTTTTGCATATTTCATATCTCCATCCCGTTCTCTGTCTGCCACTATCTCAAACTCAGCATCTTTAAAAAATATCGAAGACATCACAGTACAGAAGGGTAATGAAAAACGTCATATCTCTGTTTAACCTGATAGACCTTTCTGGAGTAGAGTCAAATTTTCTGGAGGTTTGCAAAATATAACAAACGTATATAAAAGGGAGTGACCTTACTAGAACATCAGTAACGAGACCATGTGGAGTAGACTGTAGCACCAGTCGAGCAGGGCAGTACTCCCGAGGTGGATGGAAAGCTGATGACAGGGAGTGCTGGAGCTCCCGTTTCATCAGCCCTCAGGACTAGTTCCTGACCATCCCCCTTTGCTGAACTTTTTCAGTGTATCAGTTACACAGAGAGTAGGCCAGCATGCTCTCCAGTACAAATTTCTCTATCTATCTTCACCAAACTACATGCACAGTACACACTACACTTCCTATTCAAAATTCACAAAAATGGCGTCGATTAATCAAGCCTCGGAGTCCCCAGGGGGGGGGACCATAAATGCCCCCACCATCTGCCCCTCTCCCGGTGACGACTCGAGGTGCCTGGAACCACTGTCTGACTCTCTTCTTCTTCATTTCTGCAACATTCGCGGCCTTTCATCTAACTTTCGCTCTGTTGAGCACCACCTCTCCTCCTCTAAACCTCACCTTCTTTTTCTGACGGAGACTCAGCTGTCTGAGGCAACCGACAGCAAACCCTTTTCTGTATCCTCCTACTTTCTCTATACTCATTTCAAAGCCAAAGGTGGCTGTTGTGTATACATACGCAACGACTTATCTTGCTCTCGTGTTCCTGAACTTGATTCTTCTGAATTCTCCACACTCTGGCTTCGGCTTTCCTGTCATTCTCTGACTAAATATATCTGTGCTGTTTACTTATCCCCTAATTCTACTGACTATCAAAAATTCTTCGACTATCTTACTTCTACGATGGAACACATTCTGTCCATTTCTCCTTTCTCTGAAATCTCCATTCTTGGAGATTTCAATGTTCACCACCACCTTTGGCTCTCCTCTCCTTTCACGGATCCACCTGGTGAACAAGCCTACATCTTTTCTATCCTTAATGACCTAGAGCAGCTTGTACAGCACCCTACCCGTATCCCTGACCGCCTTGGAGAGAGCTCCAACATACTTGACCTCTTCCTCACAACTAATCCTTCTGCTTACTCTGTTAATCTTTTCTCTCCGTTGGGCTCCTCCGATCACAACCTTATTACCTTAACCTGTCCTATCACTCCGGTACGGCCTATGGACCCTCCAGGGAAACGTCGTCTGTGGCATTTTGGAGCCGCGAACTGGGAGGCCCTCAGGCAGTACTTCTTTGATTTTCCCTGGAATGATTATTGCTTCCATGGCCGTGAGCCATCTGAGTGTGCCTTGCGCATTACGGAGGTTATTCTCTCGGGCATGGAAGCATACATTCCTTTCTCATATCCTTTGACTAACGCAAGAAAGCCTTGGTTTAATCACGCTTGTTCTAATGCTGTCCGCAACAAGGAGAGGGCCTACAAAAGGTACCGGAGCCAACCCACCCCTGAATCACATCATCTTTACGTTTCTGCCCGGAATCGTGCTAAGTCTGTTCTTCGCTCTACTAAAAATAATTTCATCCATACTAAATGCTCTCAACTCTCCAACTCGAATTCTTCCCGCTCCTTCTGGCACCTTGCCAAAAATCTTTCTAACAACTTTACCTCATCATCCTTCCCTCCTCTTTTCTACTCTGATGGTTCTGTAGCTATTTCTTCTACTGATAAAGCAGATCTCTTCGCACAGACTTTCTCCTCCAATTCCACCTTAGACGATTCCGGTGCTGTTCCTCCATCACTTCTCCCCTCTGACTTCCTCATGGCTGACATTAAAATTTCTTCAGTTGCTGTATTTTCTGCCATCACTGGCCTCAGTACTAACAAGGCATATGGGCCTGATGGGGTCCCTCCTGTTGTTCTCAAGAACTGTGCTTCTGTGCTTACACCCTGCCTAGGCAAACTCTTTCGCCTTTGTCTGTCAACTTGTACCTTTCCTTCTTGCTGGAAGTTTGCTCTCATTCAGCCAGTCCCAAAGAAGGGTGACCACTCCCAACCCTCCAACTATCGTCCAATTGCTTTAACGTCCTGTATTTCAAAAGTTTTCGAGTCAATTCTTAATATAAAAATTTTAAGGCATCTTTCCTATCACAACCTTCTTTCCGATCGTCAGTATGGGTTCCGTCAGGGACGCTCCACTGGCGATCTTCTCACCTACCTTTCAGACTCCTGGTCATCCTCCTTTCGGGACTTCGGCGAAAGCTTTGCCATTGCACTTGACATCTCAAAGGCTTTCGATCGAGTCTGGCATAAATCTTTAATTTCCAAACTGCCCTCCTACGGTTTCTATCCTTCTATCTGTGCCTTCATCGCTAGCTTCCTTTCTGGTCGTTCTATAGCCACTGTTGTAGACGGCCATCGTTCTTCTCCTAGATCTATCAACAGTGGTGTTCCTCAGGGCTCTGTCCTGTCACCAACTCTCTTCCTTTTATTCATCAATGATCTTCTAAGCTGTACATCTAACCCTATCCACTCATACGCTGATGACTCCACCCTTCACCTTTCCATTCGGTTCCCGCAACGCCCATCTCAACAGTTACTTCAAGAAACAAGGGATGAGGCTATGGCACACCTAATGTCTGACTTGGCTCGTATCTCTGACTGGGGTAAAAATAATATGGTTGTCTTTAATGCATCTAAGACTCAGTTCTTACACCTATCAACCCGACAAAATCTTCCACAGGTATACCCATTAATGTTTAATAATATTCAGCTTAATCCTGCATCATCCTTGAACATGCTTGGGGTTTCATTTACTCGGGACTTATCTTGGAAAGATCATATTACATCTCTTGTAAAATCTGCTTCCAAAAGATTGGGTGTGCTAAGCCGACTCCGTTCTTTCTTTACCCCTGCACAATTGTTGTCTCTATACAGGGGTTTTATCCGCCCCTGTGTGGAGTACAACTCTCATGTGTGGGGAGGCTCCCCACACACAGCTCTTCTCAATAGGGTGGAGTCAAAGGCTTTTCGTCTCATTAACTCTCCTCCTCTTACTGACTTCCTTCAACCTCTGTCTCTTCGCCGCACTGTTGCATCTTTATCTCTTTTCTATCGCTACTTTAATGGTCACTGCTCCTCTGAACTGTCTGCTTGCATTCCTCCACCTCTACGACGTGCGCGTAGCACCCGTCTGGCAGCAAACTCTCATCCCTTTTCTGTCCAACTCTCTAATGCAAGAGTTAACCGTTACTCCCAGTCTTTCATTTATGCAACAGGTCAGCTCTGGAACTGTCTCCCTCTATCTGTATTTCCTGCTGCCTATGATCTCCAGTCTTTCAAACGCAGTGTGTCCAGGCATCTCAAAATGATCGGATCTTGAATTTGGCTCTCTATTGTATTTTGCTTTTCTCTTGGAGGGAACTGTTACTGCGGGCTCATGGCCTTTGATTCCTTCTTCCTCGCATTAAAAAAAAAAAAAAAAAAAAAAAAAAAAAAAAAAAAAAAAAAATTGCCGTAGGCTACTCCCTAGGAAAGATCAACGTTTGAACACTATGCCTCAGGCAGTATGGCACAACACCGTCATTATCAAATATCATCATCATAAAGGCCCCGTCACACTATTAGTGGGCAAGTGTGGTGATTCAGCATGGGGGCGGAGAATGCGTGGAAAATGATCGTGTAGACGTGCGGAACTAAAGCACCATCCTTGCTCGAGCAGGTTAGTCAACGACACAAAACTCCAGCTGAACCACGCTCTTCGGCACCACGCTCGGCCACCACTCTTGCCCACTGATCGTGTGACGGGGCCTTAACTATTACAGTCACGTCATCATCATCATCATCATCATCATCATAACCATCTTACTAGTCTCATAAAATGTTAGGAGAAATAAGACACAGACACAGAGAACATATGTTTCCTGCTAGTTCCGTCTAGTGAAAGGACGAGTTTAGCATCATAGGAAACTCTTAAGCTGGTTTCGATAACGAAAGCTATAGCTACCTCCGCGAGTTTCAAGAACCTTTCCAGGTTGAATAAAACCGCTTGTAAATGCCATATGTCAAAGGAAACTGTGAGAAAAAGATGGCAAGGAGTCTCCTAATCGCAAGAGAATAACATACAATTAATGTGCCGTATGCTGAAACAGTTTACAAAGCAAGACATGCCAGGGAGCCTCTTGTGCCCATGAAAATAACATAAAGGGCATTAAGGTGTCATGTAGAAATAGAGGAGCCAGAAAGAATTGCAAGGAAGCCCCCTAGGCCCACGAGAATACCACGACCCCCGTGAACTTCAAAAACAGCGCATATCCAGTTATTCTAATTGTAGTCATGGGATTCGCAGGGTGATAACTATTCATGGAATTCGGAGTAGGCATGAGTTGTAGATTCTTACCCCTACGCTACTGCGTCTCTCTCTCTCTCTCTCTCTCTCTCTCTCTCCTTTACTAGAAGAGAGAGAGAGAGAGAGAGAGAGAGAGAGTCATTTCACGGAAACTCCCTCGACATAGAGAGAGAGAGAGAGAGAGAGTCATTTCACGGAAACTCCCTCGACATTTAATTTCCTGGGAGACATCCAGAATTTGTCAGCGAATGAGATCGTTGAACTTTGTGAACGTTGATGAAGAGGGACGTAGAGATCTGACAACTTATATTAGTGATTGGATAGACTGAAAATGTGTTAGGTGAACGAGTTCTGTAAATTTGGCCTGTATTTTCTTCAGCCTCCAAGGTTCCATAAGTCTTATTCCTTGGTAATCTATTTGGTATTTTTTAAAGTACCAAACTGAACGTAGACTACACAGTCCATTCTTGGAGGTCCAACAATCCACTTTGAAAGACAAATTACGCTGAAGGAAAAAAATCATAATTTGGTGTTGGGTAGTAAGACATGAAAAGAGTGGAGAGGATGAGATGGAAAAATACATGGATAGGTTGATCATGTGGTGGGGGACAGACTGATAGACAGTGGATAGATGGAGTCAAAGTACTGTTTTAATCAGAAAAGTGTAGGAATGATGGGAAAGATGCAAGAAATATCAAAACGAACTGAAGGGGGGGCTGAAAGGTTAATATTGTAGGAGTAGAACGAAAAATAAATATTTATTTTTTTACGATACACTCAAAGGTCGAGTTCGTCTTGGTTTACAATGCATTATAATTCGTTTGCACTTAAGTGAAGCATTGATTTTACCAATAAAGTAATATCAGAATACCTACTTTATTCTGTTGCTTGAGCAACACAAGTGCATGAATGAATATATATGCAGCACACAGTATTGCATGGTAAACGAGTATCATAACAATGTATACATTGCCTTTTTGTTATCTGAGTCACAGCAGTCAGCAGACATGAGAAGTAATAACAATAAGGTCCGGTTTACAAGGTTCAAAATATTTTTACACACTGAACATCAATATCAACGACAGGTGGAAGTAATATTCATGGAACTATCTTCACTGTGGTCAAATGCTCTGTTCTTCTTTTCATTATCTTGACAATTCTGCTAAGGTTAATTATCGTATATAAACACCTTGGACCTGATTCCCATGTTGTTTTTTGGCAAAGTAAATAAAAGTGTTACGCTTAGTGCTTAGGTTTTTACCTTCAATGATGCTTTTTCAGGAATCTATGCAGTGTCCGTTATTAACTCGTCAGTCACTCGAACAAAATCACTCGTCTAAATGACTTAATATCCTATTAACCAATCACAGCAGATTTTACATCTATATCCTAATTAAACCTGGGATATTCTGCGGCGAAACTACCACCATTTCAGAAGTTACCAGATAGTGATAGAAGTGTCGAAAGTTTTGTTGGGAATTGTACATGCAGAGGGAGAAACTCCAAAAAATATCTGAGCCGATAACTTCCTAGTAACAACTGTCCCTATCAAGGATTCACGAAAATGTACTAAATAAGGCAGATGCTCTAGGGAAATGTGCCGAATGAATAAAAGATACGTGAACGAATATAAAGGGAATTAGAACGACATTGGATGAAAAATGAGGCTTATAGTGCACCATTTCTCACGTGAATCAAGGCAATATGAGCAGTATTGTGGTCATTTAGCCAAAGTGTATGGTGTTGTACCCTGAGACAGGATACAGCCATTTTAGACATTGGATCCGGGAGTCCATCAATAACTCTAGGTCGGGCAATCAGGAGGAAATGGTGACTCCGATCTTGGTTTTTAATCTCGTGTCTCTACCTTAAAGGCTACCTGTAAAAGCTGTCTTGTTCTTCTCGTGGTTTGAGGAGGCTTTCTTGTACCTCTTCCTTGGCGATATATTTTGATTTTCAGTCCAAATGACCTCCTGTAAAAGTTGTTGTTTTTTTTTATATGGTTTTGTTTTAGGGACGGTAATGGAGTGCTCTTACGAGGTTACCTAGTACCTATACCTTAGTCATGTTGTTTTTGTGCATCCACCGTAGTGACCACCTATAAAACCTGACTATTTTTTGGAAATGCCTTTGTTTTAGATACTGTAATGTTTTGGTCTTATGAGACGCGCTGGTGCCTCTGTCTTAGTGAGGTGTTCAGCATGTTACATTTTCATGCTTCCAGGCCACTATGTTGTATTGTATTTCATTGCAACTGAGAATGAGCAACGCACAAAAAATAATTTTCAAACCAGTTCTAAGCTGTCTATTAGTCTTATTTTCGTCTGTGTATTATCTTGTTCTCTGCTATATTCTAGTACTTGTCGCTTCTGTTACGCTCATTCTCATAAATAAGTAAATAATTAGAGAGAGAGAGCGAGTAAGGTGAGGTTGGAGCCATGGAGGTAGCTCGATCAGTGTGACAGAGGAATAGGTGGTTGTGTTCTCAGATGACTTACTTCTAGAAACGATAAATTTAGTTATGTCGCCCTCTGTCTCTGTCTTTCTCTCTGGTGATCATGATTATAAATGCAGCGACTTCGAATTTAATTAATTCTTTTATTTTTATCACTGCAATATTTTTTTACATAATGGATATTATTCAGGTAAACTGATCTTATATTAAAATGTATGTTGGTATTAATGTCGTGTCCTTCTAGTCTTAGGAGGTTCTCCATCGCATCTTCATTATTTAGTAGTTTCAGCATCATATCTTCCACCATCGTATTGTCGTCTGTTATCTGCATTTGAACATGAATTCGCATGGCGAATATTTATAATTTTTATTTTTCATTTATGTTGTTTTTCTGTTTAGAGAACTGTTTACAGTAAACTATCATCATTCCTGCACTGGACGACTTACACTACCCTTCTCGCTCATCCCACCCACTTCTTTCATCCTACATTGCCCATTTTCACACACACACACACACACACACACACACAGCACATTTTGAGCTTTTGAGAAAAATCTACACACATTAAAAAGGCCACCCGTCATAATATCCCCCGTCTGCACAAGGTGGGCTTTGGTTCATTCTGCTAAACCATCCAGTGCCGTCCTATCGAACTCCTTCCTCCCTACCTTTGTCATTTTTCGCTTCTCCACTTTTGATTCGGTATTAATTTATCTACAGTGCTCATATTCGCATCACGTACTTTATCTACATCGTCGTACTACCCATCATCATCCCCCTCCCCTCCCCTTCCATTCAGTCCTGTCTACTTACACCTATCTGTTTTGCAAGAATGTGATGACTATCTCAGCCATAAGTGGTTCAACTACAGGCGTATCTAAAATGTCAATATTCACAATTGTAACATAACCAAGTCTTTCGTATATTAATAGAATGTAAGCATATGGAGTGAGTACGCCACTGGATGTGGTGCCTACGTGACTAATTACGCTATTTTGCGGCTGATGCACCTTGCTGTGTCTGCAGAATTATAGTGTAGAGACCGACCGAAAATTAGACTGCATAAGTTACTTCACAGGACGAAGTCTTGGTCGATGCAAATACCACCTCGCTGCTTGTAAATCTTCCCAATAAACCTCAAGATTGTACGATGGAGTTAATATGGGCCTTGACCACAACCAGGAACATGGATTCACAAGGTATAATTTTCCCGTCGAGCATCCTCGCCCACCATCTTGCCGCTATACCAGGCCCTATTACTTCTGCCCACCTCATCCAACCTGTTCACTCCTAAGTGACCCATTTCAGCATA
>NC_137020.1:3374808-3594808 GCF_032717465.1 Coenobita brevimanus
TATATATATATATATATATATATATATATATATATATATATATATATATATATATACAGTAGAGAGAGGGGACGAAATGGCTAAAGAAAAATCTGAAAGAAATAAGATTAAAGGAAAGAGAAGATAAATGAGAGAGATTAAAGACAAAGACAGAATTGACAAAAAGTTGCAGAAAGCGATAATGAAAGTGGACCAGACGAAGTGAAAGGAAAGAGAAAAGTGAGAAAGAGACAGAGTGTGAAAAAGGAAGACAGAACAGTGAGCCACTTGCAGGTATTGGGCGCATCTGTTCCCTTCTGAGAAACAGCCGTCCCTCTTGATGCATGGTATTTTTATGCCTGGCTGCCTCTAATATTTTTCCTCTCCTTCCCACACCTTCCGTCGTGGGTGTAAAGTATGGTGGTTGTTGAGAGCACCAGCTTGTCTGACGGTTTTATGGGACGTCCTCTGTGTGTGTGTGTGTGTGTGTGTGTGTGTGTGTGTGTGTGTGTGTGTGTGTGTGTGTGTGTGTGTGTGTGTGTGTGTGCTTATGTCTCTACCTGAGTCTTGAGACGCCATTTATTAAAGAGTAGAATGTAATTTTATTTTCTTCATGGGGAACTATCTGATGTAACCATCGTCACCCTCATACTGTACATCTTCCATCGCCCATCTTCACTGGGTGTATTGTCACCCATTATCCCGCATCACCTACCCGCATCCACCACCATACTGCCCACCTCTTGCCACCAACGTCACCTTTTCTGAAGCTCTCACATCGAAATTTTAAGACAAATTTCTTCTCCCTTCCAAGCGGCACTTTCATACTGCATTAATATTGTCCTCACTAGTTTTTCTCCTCCCGTCTGTTCACCTCTCACCATGGTCCCCGCCGACCCTATCCTCACACCCCAAGCATTTATTTATTTATTTATTTTGTCCAATTCAAAAAACAAATATGAATGTTTCTTCTCGCTTCCACTTCCTTCCCCCCAAACAACGCCTATCATCACAGGATTTTCATGGCATGCTCCTACTGGTCCACAACCTCTGCGCTCATTCCAGCTACCCAATGCAATTGCTTCTGCCCAGTTGTCGCATATATCACTCCCTCACTTTTCACATGAACCTTAACAGCATACCTACAACACCATCACTGACGAGGAGCCTACACATGATGGTAATCTGTACTCTGGATGGAACAACTGCGGCGCTCACCCGGATACTAAACACTCTTGCTTCCCTACACCATGCCCAGGGAAGGACCTTGGCCCGACCCTGGTTAGACAGTGTCTACCATGAGGGGGTGCTAGATCCTGCACGGTGTATATACTGACTCTACTGTAAGTACCTATAGGCAGCCCCAGAGATGGTGGTGCTTACCTGTGGTCTTACGCCCGTAGTCTTGAAAATGAGGACAGGGGTTACCCTTTCCGCACCTCTTTCAAAGTGGAAGCCACACCTTCAACAAAACTGGTAATTTTGAAAGTATAAGAGCGCACCCCTTCGTGTGGGTAGGCGCGACAAACAGTTGGTAACACTAATTTTAAAATTTAAAATATTAAAATAAAAATAAAACATATGACAGTTTCTAAGACTGACATACAGTATAATCTCTTATTGTTAGCAATGTTTACCTCTTTTATTTTTAAGGACTAGCATTTGTTCTTGAATACTCTGTATAAGAGTATGTATATAGCCTTTGGAGAACCTGTACCGTAGGAAAAATTCGGTGTCAGACATAGCTTCAAAGGGGTTCATGCGGTCAGTAATAACCCTACGAATGCGTCTTGGCTGGTCATACCGATTATGATTATATTTCTGCCCCAAATGCTTGTTTTTGTCACTTTTCCCACCCAGAACCGCGAAATCCCACCAGTCCCCCAAGACATTTGCGGGAGAAGGGGTTAACTTGAATACCAATCACGAGCACCGAAAATAAAGGTCAGATTCGTTCAAATCACACCAAAATACACCAGAAAAATATATTGCCAAGACGAAACAAAATAGTGTGGAATTGTAAGAGTTTACTGAACGCAAACATGAGACTTCTTAATTTACACCAACTGACTGCATGATTCGTCTGTTTAGGTAGTACTCAACCATTCTTCAAGGGGAGGATTTTCAGAGAGAAGTGTGGAGTAGCATAATCAGGAATCATGGGAAATCAGGAGGAGTTGGGAGACGGCGGAAGATGAAAGAGGAAGAAAAGCTGGGAGGAGAAAGGGGAGTAAGATGGAGTAGGGAGTATTCTGGGATTCCGAAAAACTCGACAGAAATCGAATGGAGGTGGAAGGAGGAAGAAGAAAACTAATCAAGAGAAGGAGGAAAGAAGTAGAATGGTGAAGCCGGGAAGGGAGACAGGAAAAGTCTGGAAAAGTCGTGAGGCGTAATAAGTTGAGAGTCGTAAGGATTAGTAGGAAGAATAAGAACTGAGAGGAAGAAGAAGAAGATGAGTCTGAAGAAAGCAAGTGGGGGTACAAAGAGGAATCGGAAGAAGCGGGGAGTCGAAAAGAAGAGGAAGAACTGAAGGAAAAGGAAAATTAAGCAGAGAAAGAGAAAGAAGTCTGAAAGAGATGAAAAGGAAGTCGGGAAGAGCCTGGATGTGGGATGCTGTGGCGATGCTGGTGATGGTGGTAGTGTGGTGGTGCAAACATTAATTAGGGTTAAGAATACTAGGTAACATTATCTGACAACTGGATTCAAGCTTTCTTCGTGTGTGTGTGTGTGTGTGTGTGTGTGTGTGTGTGTGTTATCTGACAATTGGATTCAAGCTTTCTTCGTGTGTGTGTGTGTGTGTGTGTGTGTGTGTGTGTGTGTGTGTGTGTGTGTGTGTGTGTGTTAATAGATATGCTCTTTCTTACTTTATGTCTTTCTCTCCAACCCTTTCACATCTCTTCTTGTTTTCGTTTTCTTCCATCCCTTCACATTTCTTACTCTTTTTCATCCTTCCTATGCATCTACTTTCCCACTTCCTCTCCCCAGCTCCCTTTAGCTATCTCATTTCTTCTCTCTAACGTATATATATATATTTTCTCTCGTACTTTATAATTCTTTATTTTCTCTTGCCACTCAGGAATGAGAGAGGTTGGTCACTCTCATCTTACATGTCAAGACCAACTGCCTAGCCCCGGGCTCCTACGCTCCTCATGGGGCAACGTAGGATTGGATGATGGATGGATGGATGGATTTTCTCTTGCCTTCTCCTCCCCTATCTCCCTCCTTAACCATCTCCTTCCTCAGCCTTCCTTCCCTCTTCTCACTTTATTTCACCTTTCCCTATTGTTACTTGAATTCCTGGCTACTGTATTTTCTTCTCTTTCTCTCTCCGTCCTTATTTCACCCCCTTCCCTATTCGTCTTCCCTTCCTCCCTTCATCTCTTCCTCCAGCTCTCATACTCTCTTTTCTGTCTTTACCTTCTTGTCTGTCTCCAGCTCTTAATCTTCTCTCTTCTTTCTTTAACTTCCTTCCACCCTCTCCACTTTTCCCTTCTCATTCGTTTACGTCTCCCTCCTCTTATCCTTCTCCCTCTCTTCAGCTCCCTCCCTACCTATCCCACCCTATTCTCTTTCCTCTCTTCCTTCCCACACCTTTATTTTTCTGCCCCCACTACTTTCACTCCTCTTACTTCTTTTCTTCTCCTACTCTCTTCTCCTCCAGCTTTTCCTTTCACCATACCCTTCTCCTCTCCATTCCGTTACTCTTCCTCCCTTTTCCTCCATATTACTTCTCTCCCTCCCTTCTTTCACCTGTCTCAATCCCCTTCACCCCCTTTTTATTCTTCTCCTCCTCGTTTGCCGTCCTTCATCCTCCTGCTCACATTCTACATTACTTCTCTCCCCTCCTTTCCCTTCTTTTCTTCATCTCCTTCCCCCTCTTCCTCCTATTCCCCTCCTCGTCTTCCCCTCTCTTCCTCTTCCCACCATCCCTCCCTTCAACTTCGTTTCTCTCTGCTATCTTCACTCATCCATTCCTTCTCTTCCTTACCCTTCCTTTTCCTTGTGTCTTGCTATCACAGTGCAGCGACTTGAGGGAATGGAAGAAGCATGCCCACATTTGGGAAAGTGTTAATGACGAGATGTGTTACTTTCAACCGGACATAGACCCATTTCCCTCCTCCTACCTACTTGCTTTCCCTTTCTTTCCACCCGCTTCCTCCCAATCACCCCCCCACCTCCCCTCCTATCTCCCCCTCTCCTCACAACACATCAGTCCTACAGCCAAGTTACCCCCTGTGTTGCGTCCAGTGCTGCCTAAGCTGACACTACATTTACCCTTTTGGCCAGCATGAAGTAAATTGCCTGCGTACATCAGTCTTGCTTTTTTATCTTTTGCTTTGTTTTCTGTTCACCTCATACCATCTCTTCATATGTGTTCTTCTCTTTTCTTTTCCTCTCTCTGTTGTCCTCATCTTTCCATATATCATTGTTTTCTTCCTTTCCCTTCCCTTTCTTTCTCTTCCCTTCTTTTTTCTTTTTCTCTTGTCCATTCTTGTGTGTGTTTACGTGTGTGTGTGTGTGTGTGTGTGTGTGTGTGTGTGTGTGTGTGTGTGTGTGTGTGTGTGTGTGTGTGTGTGTGTGTGTGTGTGTGTGTGTGTGTGTGCGTGAGAGAGAGAGAGAGAGAGAGAGTGCCTTTACACTGCACGTATGTCTTTCAGTTAGCTTCCTCGGTTACGGTCTGGTATGCAAATTGACAACTATATATTACCGTATAAGTAGTATTGCACCGTATTTGGCACCCTATGAGAGTGCCGTGAATACAAAATTCGCCACGAAAGAACAGTCTGAGGCGAGGTGGGAAAGCAAATTCAATACAGTAAAGGCCTTTGGAGCACTCTAGCAACACATACTTATTTCCCCTCAACATTCCGCCTTCGTTCCTTCTTTCCTCTTTCCTTTCACTATCTCCATGAAAGTCCTGCATACTCATACCCTTCTACTATCCTAAGCATTTTCCTTTTCTCTCGCGATTATCATTCCTTCCTTGGTCTTTCTGTTTTACTTATCATTTACATCCATCTGTATTCCTTCAATCCATCTCTTTTTATCACCTTTCCTTCGTTGTTCTCTCCCTTTTATCGGGGTCTACATGCAGCTCTCCTTTCACATCGTTTCTTCTCCTTCCACCCTTCTTATCAGTTATCTCTCTTCCTTATATTTTTTCCCCACTGTTCCTGACTAATCTCCTCCTCCATTAATATTAATGCCCTTTACCCCTTCCTCTCATCTTACTCTATTATGATCATAACTCTTTTTTCATTCCTGCTTCCTCCCCTTACGTATCCCAAACATTATCCTTGCCGTTATTTTTTTCATCTTCCTTATCCTCGACTCCACTTCATCATTATTGTATGTATCTCTGTTTTCTTCTTTCATCCCCTTACTTATTTCCCTCGTCTCTTTCCATTTTCTCTTCCAGTTTTATTTTGGCTTACCCCCCAGCAGCTTCATTATTCCTCTTTCCACGGTTTCTCTTCTCTTTCCATACGATCCTCCCCTCTCCATTTTCAGTACCTTATAACTCTCTTCCTTCATTCCTCCTCCCTTCTTCATAATTATTCTCTCACTCCTACTCCTTTCATTATCATCACTGTCTTCTCCTCCTCCATCTTTCCTTCCCCATCGTTCCTGCTGTTCATCTTTCATTCTCCTCCCTTTCATTTCTATAATTTCCTTCCTTCCTTATCTTCTCTTTCTCTTTCCTCTTTATCTCAGCTCCCTCTTGCATTCGTTCATAATGTTCTTCTGTTTTCACATTTCCGTTTACACCCTGTCTTCCTTTCCAATCCATTATTCCATATTATATTAGCAAACATTACCAGGAGTGTTTTTGGTCCTCACACTCTCTCTCTCTCTCTCTCTCTCTCTCTCTCTCTCTCTCTCTCTCTCTCTCTCTCTCACCATCCATGCTTACAAGTCTTTCAAACTGTCTTCTCATTTCCCTCTCCCTTCCATGCATTTCGCTCCTCCATCTCTTCATTTTTCTGTATTTATCTTTTACTGTGTCCCACTATCTTCCCCCGGCATCATCAATATAATCTAAAAATTCCCAAAGTGATTCAGGTTTTTGAGGGTGGTGGTGAGTGGTAGGGTGGATGGATTGGGGTGTGGGATTAACACGTCAACCCAGGAGTGTTGAGCCTGTGAATGAGATATGTCGATCACGCGCATTGATTATTTTGGTGGCAGAGGGAAGGAGAGGGACTGCGTGTTTGGCAGGAGCAATGTCGGGAGGAGTAGAAGGAACATGGATTGGATAAATAGAGAAAAGGAAGAAGAGAAGAGGGTGGAGAGATGAAAGAAGAAGTGTGGAAAAGAAGACAGTGAAGGAGGGAAGAATGTCGGGACGAAGGCGAAGGAAAGAAGAGGAGTTAAAAAGGAGAAAGTGGCTGGAAGGATGAGGAGTGGAAAAGAAGTAGGCAGGAAGAAGGGTGACGAAGAAAGGAAGGATGAAAGTTAGGAAGGTGCACATGGCCGCTAGACCTATACACCTTCAATTTCGGAAATAATCTTTTATGGGGAACTTTATCAAACGCTAATTGAAACTACAGATAGACAGTTTGAACAGATCCAGTCTCATATACTGAATACAGATAGTCCTTGACTTATGACGGGGTTACGATCCGACAGATCCGTCGTAAGTCAATTTAGTTGTAAGTCGAAAATGCATACACAATACAGTCCTGTCAGATGTCAGATATGCAGTACACATTACAAAGTCACACATACTCGTATGTCCAAACCGTTTTAAGTTTATTAATGTGCTTAAATACTACAAATAACTGTTACTCAAAACATGGAACAGTATTTAAATAACCATAGAACAACAGTCATAACAGTATCATCATCCAGACCTCCTTTTCCACCCTCGGGCATAGTGAGGAGTAGCAACGTCCAGGCACCCAAAGTTTGCCCAGTTCAATGGGCCACACTTCCATTCACTCAACATTCAGGCCCGCCAAATCCTGGCTCCATCTGATAGGCTAAAAAATGTTCATCACGTTCTGTAGCTTCACATATACCTATCTGATAGAGCCAATCCGAACTCTGTCATGTTAAAAAGGGTGCCAAATCCCTGGTCATGCACTTCTCCGCACAAAATTCATCCAGCCAGCTCGATTTCTTATCAGTCCCTTAGCCTCACCAACTTCCATACCTCTGTTCCTCACACACTCATCCATCATATTCCTTTACCTTCTTCTTGGCTTACTTCGCCTCCTCCCTCATTCAAATTCGCTCAGATATACCTTTTTCACCACTCTATTGTCATCCATTCTCTCCACATGACCACACCATCTCAGTACACTTTCTTCTTTTCTGGTGTCCACAGACTTCCTTACTCCACATCTTTTACGAATCACATTATTCAGTATCCTATCCCCTCTCTGTACTCCACATACATTCCTCAGCAGCCCCATCTCCACTGCTCTTACTCTTGACTTTTCATTTTCATGCCACATATCAGTATGTTAAAATTGGCACTAACACTCCTTCATACAAGCCTTGCGCAGCTGCAACACTCAAGCCTCTGTTTCTTATCAAGGTCTTCATAGCACCAACTACTTTCCTTCCTTGTGTCACTCTACTATCCACTTCTTTTGCACATTTTCCTCTCTTTTCTGTCACTGTACTCAAGTATTCGAACTCCTCACCAAATCCAATCCCTCTCCATTCACTGTAACATCACCCTGGGAGTCATTACCTCTCTTAGAAACCATCACTTTACTCTTTTCTACATTTACTTTCAAGGCACGACGCTCAGACATCAGCAAAATTCTGCACTTGTCTACCAAGGTCTTGTCTGGTATTTGCAAGTGGCACTGCATCATCAGGATATAACAAATTTGAGATAGACCATCCATCACCATTCATTACAGACGCCATCCCTCTCTCCATTTCTCTCATCAACTCTATATATATATATATATATATATATATATATATATATATATATATATATACTGAACAACCACGGGGAAATCGCACAACCTTGTCGCTCGTCCACACCGATCGTGAACCATTAACTTAGATGCCCATTAACCCTTACACGTGCCTCACTACCATCATAAAAACTCTTGACGGCACCTAGCAGCGTAAAACCTTCCACAATCCTTCTCTGTCTACTTTGTCGTATGAGTTTTCCAGATCCATAAATGCCTTAAACACCTTATAGGACTATAATATAGTCCTTCTCACATGCCTTCTCCACTATCAGTCTCACTGCAAACATTTGATCCACACATCCTCTGCCACTCCTAAAGCCACTCTGTTCGTCATTGGCTAGGACTTCTGATATCTCTCTTTCCCCAAAATAATTCTACCATATACCTTCCCTACAACACTCAATAGACTTATGCCACGACAATTTTTGCACTCACATCGCTCACCTTTGTTTTTGTAGAGGGGCACAATAACTACCTTTTTCCTCTCTACCGGCACAGTTTCACTCGTCCGTGTCTTCTTACATATCTCCAACCAGCACTTCATTTCGCTGTCTCCACTACACTTAATCAACTCTGCATACACCTTATCAACCCCAGCCCATATTCATAGTGTCGAGTCCCTGTGGTTGGCAGAGGACGCTGACCTAGCACGAGAGCCAGGGGAAAAAAAAAAAAATCCTCAGGACAAACACTCCTAAGGACGGAGTCTCCCTGGAAGAATTCCCCCAATACATAAATATGTTGGTAATTGTACTATCGCTCAAAAAAGTAGGCCTACCCATACACACGTGAACGCAGGACTTGGCGGTCAAATTTTACACGTTGCCCTCATCTGATTTTCGACTTTTCGTTAACATTTTCTAGTAGAATTGGTCATTCTAAGAATATTTTCTTCTATGACATTTCTCTCGCAAATTGATAATAAACGAGTTAAACGCGATTTACTTCCGCCAATCACAATCACAGATAGGTGGTATTTTTTTGTACTTACACCCAACTCACTGACAACAAAAGTGGCTAACTCACCTTATACTTTACGCAGTTCTAAGCATTTTTTCTTCTATGACACTTCTGTCTTAAATCAACCGTTGATGAGTTGTGCAGTTTATTACGTATTATTTTCTATGGGAGAGAAATTTTCCCTGCCGTGGTCGGACAGTTGTGTGTTCGTTGGTGCGTGTTATGTGTGTGTGTGTGGGTGGATAAAGCGCATGCGTGGCACATGAATAAGCCAGTCTCAAAGTAGAATTTCAAATGCCCCACACTAGGGGCAAGATTTGACAGTCAGTTTGTCTCCAACCATGGACTGGGAAGCCTGCAAAATTTATTACTTCACTGCTATTTCACAGTTCTACCAGCAAGAAGAAAAAACTGTAGCCTTTGTGCGATTGCATGATGTTTTACCTTCAACAGGAACAAAGTACCCAAATCAAGGCAAAAGTCTCATTTTACGTGAAGATCAGAAAGTGTTGCACTGTCGCCCGTCACCAGTTGCTGTTTACAGCTACAGACGACTCTTCAGATGCAGACGAGGAACTGTAAACTGCTAGGTAAATGCATTATTTCTTATTTACGCCCGGTTAGGTTAGGTTAGATGAGGTTTGGTTAATGTTATGGGGGGTCTGGGGGGCGAAGCCCCCCAGTTAGGAAGCATGGCCAGGGTTCGGGGGTCTGGGGGGCGAAGCCCCCCATTTAGGAAACACGAAAACCCTAAGAAGCTTAAAATTATTTTCTTCCGAAGGATTTTAGTGTTTTTCGTTTGATTTTTATAACAGTTCCAGTAGGAAATCACTCGCTTTTGCGTCCCCCCCCCCCCAACACCTCGGTTTCCCACAGGTCCCCCAGTATTCTTGGGGGGAGGGGGAAGAACCGCAAAAAAAAAAAAAAAAATACGTTTCACGTGATAACAGGCATCCAACCTGAGTGTTTTCTGTTGTTTTTGGTGTGATTTTTGTTGATTTGGACCGGTCCTTTCCACCGGAAGTCGCTAGTGGCGTTCAACAAAAACTAGCGACTTGCGATAGAAACGAAGGTCAAAATCGATCGAATCACACCAAAAACAACAGGAAACACTCAGGTTGGATGAAAAAATCGGATGAGGGCAACGTGAAAAAATCAGGGGTACTTGTAAAGCTTGGTCTCCAGGACAAACTTTCAAATGTGAGCGGACAGAGCGCGCGCTCGTCTGTGATTGTGATTGGTGGAAGTAAATCGCGTGTAACTCGTTTATTATCAATTTGCGAGAGAAATGTCATAGAAGAAAAGATTCTTAGAATGACCAGTTCTACTAGAAAATGTTAACGAAAAGTCGAAAATCGGATGAGGGCAACGTGTAAAAATTGACCGGACTAGGCTTGGGTTCGAGATGAAACAAGGGCATCCTTGGTAGCAAACTAACATATAGTGTGATACATGTTCTTTTGCAGGGCAGAGAAACTGTAAACAATAACATATAACAATAAACAGTACATTCATATATCCATTAACTAGTTATTTATTATAGTTGCAATAACGAATGAATAAAAAAAAAAAAACTGCGATCGCCTCAGCTGCCTTCACTTCGGCACTAGTAGCCTCACCACTCACCTTGGCGCTATGGAAAGAGAAACTATTTTTAAACTCCATTAACCAGCCATGATTAGCATTAAGCCTCACATGGCAATGAGGGCCCGCACGTTCCTTAGCATCACAAAAAGATAACAGGCTGTAGGCTTGGGTTCGAGATGAAACGAGGGCATCCTTGGTAGCAAACTATCATATAGTGTGATGTACGTTCTTTTGCAGGAAAGAGAAACTGCAAACAGTAACATACAGCATATCAATAAACAGTACATTCATATATCCATTATGTAGTTGTTTATTATAGCTGTAAAGTATAAATTTGATAGTCAAAACCATTATTCATACTGCTGAGAATGCAATTGTTTTATTATGTGAGCGAGCATCGGGAACGCTGCCTTGATGACTACGATCGGCGTCGGTTGCAACTCAAAAGTACTTGTGAAGGCTCTATTGGACCTTTTTCGTAACTGCAAATTGGTCGTAAGTTGGATGGTCGTATGTTGAGGACTGTCTTTATATCAATAAAGGAATCCAAGTGATTTGTAAGGTAGCAAGGATTATTCCGAAAATCATGTTGTGTCTTTGATGACATTATACTTAAGTGCTTAACAAGCTTTTCTCTGATAAGTTTCCCACAAGCTGCACATCACCGAAGTTAAGCCTATTGGTCGATAATGTTCTGGTTGCGATTTGTTTCCTTTTATGAATAATGGAGTTACATTTGTTAGTTTCCATTCACGAGGCACCTTACTATTTCTTCGTGACTTATTGAACAGCTTAGCGAATGGGTTAGGTATATCATTCATTGCATCTTTCAGAATGCAAAGAGATATTTTATTCTGCCATGGTGTTTTATTCAATTTAGGATTGCCAATGGCAAATCGTAAATCATTCTCACTAGTGTAATATCGCTAATAATGTTACTCATATCTAAGACATCAGGAAAAGCTGGAAGAAAAGGATTTATATTTTCAACTGTAAATACTGATGCAAAAAAATAGACGTCTCGTTATTTTCACCGTGACATCAGGTTATTTTCACTGTTTACTGATTATTGACATCATGGTGAAATACTTAGGTAATCCGTAAATGACAGCAGATTTCATGAGAAGTAAATGGTTATGTGCTCAAATGCTTTATTTCCTATAGTACTTTAAAATCACATTTCGGCATTACACAGAAGTTTTAAAACAATGTTAAAACGTGGAACGTTTACAAGATATGCAGTTTGTAAAATCTGCACCCAGTAATTCACTTAATACATAAAACAAGCGACCAATTATTTGTTATGGGTCTTTAATATTACAATTCAATGTTACACATGAACTTGAAAATAATGTTAAATCATGGAACCATCAATGCTACATAAAACAAATGAACATGCAAATTATCACACCCCGTTCAGTCCACCACTGATTTTTGCTTTCCTCCTCTGTTTTGTGGACTGCCCAATTGTTTTTCGTTTGTGTCCACCTTTAGGATTGTTAATTCGTCCTAGTATCGTGGACTGTTCAGGATGGCCCCTCTGTTTTATTGTAGGGAGATAAACATTGATTAATTTCACTTGTGGAACTGGTATCTTTGATGTCTGTGGATCAACTGTTTGTGATGACTGTGGAACTGGTGTCTGTGGCTCTACTGTTGGTGATGACTGTGGAACTAGTGTCTGTGGATCTAGTGTTCGTGATGCTTGAGGAACTAATATCAGTAGGATAGAAGTTGTGGCAGCAATGAAGAAAGTTAAACTGGGGAAAGCCCAAGGAATTGATGGAGTGTGTGGTGAAATGCTGAAGCATGGGGGAGAGATAGTAGTAGAGTGGATGTGGAAGATGTGCAGATTGGCCTGGGAGGAAGGTAGAGTCCCAGAGGATTGGAAGTCAGGTATAATTATTCCCTTGTACAAAGGAAAAAGGGAAAAAGAAGTGTGTGGTAATCATAGGGGCATTTGTCTCCTTAGTATAATAGGAAAAGTTTATGGTAGGATACTTATTGACGGAGTTAGAGAAAGAACAGAGGAATTAGTCGGAGAAGAACAGGGAGGCTTTAGGAAGGGAAGAGGTTGTGTAGATCAGATATTCATTCTTAGATCTTTAGTGGAAAAGTTTCTAGAAAAGGGAAAGAAGTTGTATGCGGCTTTCATGGATTTGGAGAAAGTATATAACAGGGTCGATAGACAAAGATTGTGGAAAGTATTAAGAATATATGGAGTAGATGGGAAGTTGTGAATGCCGTGCAGAGTATGTATGATGGTGCTAAGGCTGCAGTTCGTGTGGATGGTGAACTGAGTGAATTTTTCTCTTTGAAGGTTGGGTTGAAACAGAGATGTGTCATGTCTCCATGGTTGTTCAATCTGTACATGGATGGGGTAATAAAAGAAGTACAAGGTAGGGTAGTGATTGTTGGAGTGGCCCTGGTGAGAGAGGGTAGTGTTTGAAAACTCCCTGTACTCTTTTTTGCAGATGATACTGTGTTGTTGAGTGAAGACGACGGAGAGCTGCAAGGCTTGGTGGATGAGTTTGGGAGAGTGTGTAAGAAACGGAATCTAAAGGTGAATGTAGAGAAGAGTAAAATGATGGTCTTTGAGAGAGGTGAAGTCAGTGAATGTACAGTGAGGTTGGATGGTGAGGAATTGGAAAATGTGAGTACGTTTAAGTACTTGGGTAGTGTGATGAGTAAGGATGGAGGTTTGGAGAGTGAAGTGCTTGAAAGGGTACAGCGGGGAAGAAAGGTTGCTGGTTCCTTGAAAGCAGTGATAAGAAACAGGGAAGTGAGCATGGAAGTGAAAAAGTTACTACATGACAGTATTGTGATACCAACTCTAACTTATGGAAGTGAAGCTTGGACGTTGTTGGAAGGACACAAGGCAAGAGTGAGAGCAGTGGAAGTGAGTTATTTAAAAGGAGCCTGTGGAGTCACATGGAGAGACAGGCTGACAAATGAGGATATAAAGAAGCGTTGTGGTGTGGATGTGGATGTGATACGAAGCGTTAGGAGGAATACACTGAGGTGGTTTGGCCATGTGGAGAGGGTGGAGGGTGAATGACTGACGAAGAGAGTGTATGTGAGTGAGGTGGAAGGGGGGAGAGGGAGGGGGAGGCCTAGGATGAGATGGAGGGATGGGGTGGAGAGATATATGAGAGAGGGGTGTGTGAGTTGGGAGCAGGGAAGTGAAATGGTGGGGGACAGAGCGACTTGGAGGCGATTTGTCTGTGGTCACCCCGAACGGGATTGAGGCATCTGACAATAGATCGATAGATAGAACATATACTGTAAATCATTAGTACCATGATTATGATGATGATGATGATGTTCATTGATAAACAAAGAAGGATATTATTAATGATGATGGTAACGATGGCGGTGTTGATAGAATTCTAATGTGTGATAAAAACGATGTCAATGGTGATGAAAATTATGATCACATTGATCATGATAAACAAGTTCTTGACAATGGCGATGATGGAGATGATGACTTTCAAAACAAAATTATGAAAACAACGGCGAAGACGACGTCAACGACAGCAACACAACAAATTACGTAAAACGAAGACTTTTCTCATTATCTCAGTCCATCAAGAATTCCATCCACCCGGAAAATTGAAGTCAGTAGAAGCGAACATCGATTCTTTCTAAATTGAGATCTCGTTCCCTCGTCTGTGTGTTGGTCTTCGGAATCCATGTGAAAATCCATTGAGGTTACCTATGCCTGCAGGCGATTCCCACACCTATTAACTAATTCATTATGAGTTTATATATATATATATATATATATATATATATATATATATATATATATATATATATATATATATATAGATAGATAGATAGATAGATATATATATCCATCCATCCATCCATCATCCAATCCTACGTTGCCCATGAGGAGCGTAGGAGCCCGGGGCTAGGCAGTTGGTCCTGACATTTAAGATGAGATTGACCAGTCTCACTCATCCCTGAGTGGCATTACGTGAGCAATAAACTCCAACCATCCCTTGGATATAAACCTTCAACGGCTCAATCCGACTGGAGCACAATAATTACCCCCTAAACCATCAGGCGCCAAAATTTGGTTATATGGTTACCACCCAGAGTAGTAAATGGTTTCCTGTGTGTGTGTATATATATATATATTTGTGGTAGGTGGTGGCGACCATCATCCACTCACTTGATGTAGTGCTGCCTACTTCTTCCTTAGCCTTTATCATTCTTTTTCTGTGCCTGCCCTCCTCTCTTCCTGTTTCTCCCATCTTTCCTGTCACTTCTTATTGCTTTTCTTTCCTTTACAGGTGGCTTTACATTGAGTGACAAGCCTAATGGTTTCCTGTAAGCCAAGAAACCATTTACAACTCTGGGTGGTAACCATATAACCAACCCATACGTGCTCCCTACGTGTCAACAAGTGGGTTGGTGGAGGGTTAGTGCCCCTCCCCGTAAAACAAATAACTCAAAGTCTACTGGCCACCCCTTATGGGATAATGGCGTCTGGCAATATATATATATATATATATATATATATATATATATATATATATATATATATATATATATATATATATATATATATATATATATATATATATATATATATATATATATATATATATATATATATATTTATATATATATATATATTTGTGTGTGTGTGTGTGTGTGTGTGTGTGTGTAAATGCTACAATGACGCTTTGATTACGTGCACTGAGACTAATTCAGTCTGGAGATATTACATTTAGCCTTCTTTTGCCTCCTTTAGTAAAAAAAAATCAGGCTGTACAGTATATAATCATGGAAAGCAGCAAAAATGAATCGATAGTACACAATAATGAATTAAAGAGATTAACTCTATCATGATGGCATGCTGTCTAGTATTCTGGTTCATTTAAATCCACAAGATTATTCTGCTGAGAAAGGGTCATAAAAACTTTCACGTTAAGGTATCGTCAGATTTTTTTTTTTCTAATTATTTTCGATGCGAAATTGGATTTTGGAACTACTTCATCTCTCTCTCTCTCTCTCTCTCTCTCTCTCTCCTAAAGCTTTGGTAAAAAATTTCTTCTCCCCTTTTCCGTATTATTTTTTTTTTAATGCCGCATTTTCTCAACCGTCCGAAGAAGCTTCTGTGAGGTGCAATATAAAGAACGGCTGTGCCACAATGCCCTAATTACCGGTTATAAAGGCGTGATATTACCGGGGTAGCCAGGCACTGAAGGGAAAATGGGATGGTTGAGGCATCGCTTATTTGGGGGAGGGAGGTGGGTGGTGACAGGGAAGGGCTGGGACAGGGATAGGTAAGCATTTGAAATGCCTGGGACAGAAAAAAAGGTTCGAAGGTTTGACTTCCTGAGAAATGACACGAGAAGGCGAGGTATGGAAGCTTGAGAGAGAGAGAGAGAGAGAGGGAGAGAGAGAGAGAGTTATATTGATTTTTTGTTGTAGTTACTCCGAGATTTTATTGATCTTAAGAAAGGCTTTTCTTCTTCAAAAGTGATTGCGATACATGGCCCTTGTAGGATAAAATATTCCTCCTAATCAGACTAAGACCCTGCAAAATAAATTACTTAAGGGACACCTCACTGCACAGAAGTGATTAATCCTATCTGGTCGGAGGAAACAATTCGTTAAAACTGCAAGACAAAGTACGATGAAAACGGCTAAGAACTGAGTGGTATGGCGATATGTCATGAATGGGTAATGAATTGAGTATAGCTTGTTTAAAAAAAATATATATATATTATATGGTTTTTTAGATAATTTTAGATTATATTTTTTACATGGGTTTTAAATATCGTTTGATGGTAAAAGTGTCCAAATAATATATTACATACCTTATAGTTATTTGCATGGATTAATTTAAATACGGGGCCTCACTAAGTTTATCGGTTGGCCTAGATACCTGTGATATTTTGAATTCTCGGAACAAATCAAAACACGTGCAGGTAAAGTTTCACGAGTACCTTGATTTTTTTTTTCCCCACATGTTCAGGCAAACGAAAGTATATTATGTCATTACTGCGATAGTCTGTAAAATATAACCTGGTAAAACATCAGAATTGCAATGAAACATTTTCCCTGAATTTTGATGAATGATAGTCGGAGAGGGGGGGGGGGGGAGGTCGCTCAAGGGGTGTCCCACTTGACTAAGTAGACTACTATTCGAATTTACTGGAGAGTGTTTTGCTGTCGCATCATTTTGCATTATGCTTTCTATCTTTGTATCATCAGTAAGTTTTCTATCGTTTTAGTTTCGAATATCTAGTTACAACCTACAACAGCTGTGACAAGGTGTGGGCTGCAGGATATTTAAAACTGACGGTGACATATAGCTTCTTCACCCGTGTTTACCAGTCATTCTCCATTGGAATTCCTATGTTTTACTATGTTAGATTTTACGTAATATTGCAGTAATGACATAACTTACATTAATTTGTCTAAACATGAGGGAAAAAAATCAAGGTATTCGTAAAACATTACCTGGACATGTTTTGTTTTCTTCCGAGAATTCAAAACTTCACACGTGTCTAAGCCATCTGATAAGCTTTGTAAGGCCCCGTTTTGAAATTAATGTTTTCAAATAACTATATATAATATTTTGCTTGGCCAATCTTATCATCAAAAGGTTACTGAAACCCATATAATAAAAATAATTTAAAATGCATAGTTAATAATGAATGCACTCGGACAACCAATCAGCTGCCAGTTTTCAAAAACTTAAGGTTCGTCTCTTCTTAAATCAGATTAAATAGGCTATCATGACCATGATTTTCAGATTAGAATTTGAAGGAATGAGAGGAAAACAGGTAGTAGTGTTGGAAATGAAGTGTCCGTGGAATATGATTAGTAAGGTTCATGATCTAAACAATATACTGTGCTGATTTCTTCAATGTGGCCTAAAAAAAAAAAAATCTACTCTTCATTAAAGCAAAAAGGGTCATTGTAGCGACAGTCCTTTTACAAATAAGCTTTACTAAACCTTGTGTTATGGAACATCCCTGCACCCTACAACACCTCGGCCATTTCTTATTACCTCGTCTTTATGATTTATACACTCAAAGCGTTTTTTTTTTTTCTTTAGCGTGTGCAATAGTATGGGAATGGTCTTTACCATTTACCGTGTGCCCCTCTTCCACCTCTCTCTCTCTCTCTCTCACTCTCTCTCTCTCTCTCTCTCTCTTCGTATACATATACAGTATATGTATATAAATATATAGATAAATAGATAGATAGATTATGCACTAATCGTTCTGCGTACGCCATTCATTATTTTTTTTCGTTGGGCTCCTCCGTAACCTGTGCTATCGTACCAGTAAAGCCTGTGGACCCTTCCATGAAGCCGCAGCTATGGCACTTTGGAGTTCCTGACTGGGAGGCCCTCGGACGGCACTTCCTTGATTTTCCCTGGAATGATCATTGCTTCCATGGTCGAAAGCCATTAGAGTGTGCCTTGTGCATTATGGAAGTTATTCACTAGTGCATGGAAACATACATTCCTTTCTGATATCCTGCAACTATTGCAAAAAAGTTAATAATACTTGGTTTAATCACGCTGGCTCTAATGCTGTCCATAACAAGGGGAAAGCCTACAAAAGGCACCGGAGCCATCCCACCTCTGAATCTCATGATTTTCATGTTTCTGCCAGGAATTGTGCTAAGTCTGTCCTTAGCTCTGCAAAAAATATTTTTATTCTTACTAATTGCTCTGAACTCTCCAGTTCAAATTCTTCCCGATCCTCCTGGTACCTTGCCAAAAACCTTCCCAGAAACTTTACCTTATCATCCTTCCCTCCTCTTTTCCAGTCTGATGGTTCTGTAGCAGTTTCTTCTACTGATAAAGCAGAACTCTTTGCTCAGGCTATCTCCTCCAATTATACCTTCGATAATTCCGGTGCTGTTTCTGCATCACTTCCCTCCTCTGGCTTCCTCATGGCTGACACTAAATTTTTTTCATCAGATGTATTTTCTGCCATCGCTGGCCTCAATAACAGCAAGGCATACGGGCCTGATGGGGTTCTTCCTATTGTCCTCAAGAACTTTGCTTCTGTGCTTACACCCTGCCTAGGTAAACTCTTTTGCCTTTGTCTGTCAACTTGTACCTTTCCTTCTTGGTGGAAGTTTGCTCTCAATCAGTCTGTCCCAAGGAAGGGTGACCATCCCATCTCTCTAACTATCGTCCAATTGCTTTAACATCCTCTGTTTCAAAACATTTTGAGTTTATTCTTAACAAAAAAAAAAGCACATTTTCTATCACAAACATTTTTCCGATCGTCAGTATGGGTTCCGTCAGGGACGCTCCACTGGCATCCTTCTCACCTTCCTTTCAGACTCCTGGTCATCCTCCTATCGAGATTTTGGCGAAACCTTTGCCATTGCACTTGACATCTCAGAGGCTTTCGATAGTCTGGTATATATCTCTAATGTCCAAATTGCACTCTTCCGGGTTCTGTCCTATCTGTGCCTTCATTTCTAACTTCCTTTCTGGTTGTTCTGTTAATGTTGTTGTAGATGGCCACCATTCGTCTTCTGGAGCTGTCAGTAGTGGTGTTCCTCAGGGCTCTGTCCTGTCACCAACTATCTTCCTTCTTCTCATCAATTATCTAAGCTGTAAATCTTACCCTATCCACTCATACACAGATGTCTCTACCCTTCACCTTTCCATTCGTTTCCCACACCATCCATCTCAGCAGTTAACAAACAAGGGATGAGGCTATGGCACACTGATGTTTGACTTGGCTCATATCCTGACTGGGGTAGAAGTAATCTTGTTTTTAATGCATCAATAACTCATTTCTCACACCTTTCAACCAGAAAAAATCTTCCGAAGGAGTAAAGGATTTTTGTCTCATTAACTCTCCTCGTATTACTGGCTCCTTTCAACCTCTTTCTATTTACTGCACTGTTGCATCTTTAGCCCTTTTCACTATATATATATATATATATATATATATATATATATATATATATATATATATATATATATATATATATATATATATATATATATCTTGCTTTTACTGCCAGTTAAAGTAATTGCCTGCCCACTCTCATCCATCTTTCCTTCCATTCGGTTTTTACGATTTTTCTTCCATGTTCCTCTTTCTCTCTCTTTCTTTCCCATTCTGTCCTCATTCCCTTAGCTTATATGGAAAAGGACATTGCTGGATACTGATCCTCTCAGTACCGTGACGACACCAGTGAATTCTTTACTACGTTAATGACTCTTGTTTCATTCTCTCTTCCGTGATTTCCTTATTAACTTATTTTTATGAGATTTCTCGTTGTGTAATGCATAGAAATGCGCTGAACTAAACAAACTTCTGCTTCCAACAGACAAATAATTCCAGCTTTGCGGCGGCTCTTGTGAATGGGATAACAACAACATCAACATCAGCAACAACAAACTTTACAACGATATCGACTTTCTCATTATATTCGTGTTATCTCCAGACGATTCTTCCTATTTCACAAGAGATTTTCCAGACTTGTTGCGTTTGATATAACCCTCATTAATTTATTCTTTCCGACAAGGACAGTATGTTTTCACCCCTGTTTGTTTGTTTGTTTATAGGACTACTCAAAAATAAAAAGAGAGATTTTGGGTTAAATTTGGGGGGTAGGTAGCCCATCTCCCAGGGAAGAGTCTATTAACTTTTGGGATTTTGGATCCGGAAAACACTTTTTGCGGAACCCTAATCAGTGATGAGAAACCCTAACCCACTGTGAAGAGCGATTTGGAAATTACGTTGCCTTTGTCGCAGGGATGCGCTCCACTGAGTGCCCCTGTAGTTTACCAATTGTTTCCACTCTAATACTGAATGAACTCGTCTGCTACCAGCAAAAACTTAATTGTATTGACGTTCATGGCATAAAACGGTTAAATCTTTGCCTCCTAATGCTATGGAAAGCCCTTCGTTGTGGTCGGGATTGAAACTGCACTTGCTGAATACAAAAGGTCTTGTTCGAGCTTAAGAAAATCGTGTGATGGAAGCAAGAATGAAATATAATAGGCGTCATTGTCCGACACCACGTGAAATCTGCCAGAAGGTTAGTAAAATAGCCTGGAGTCAGCGAGAGTAAAATAGTAAACTTATTTTAACGGAGTGCTTATTGCAAATTGTTAATAAAACCTACAATAAAGGAAGTCTGTCATAAACTTAATGTAATCGAAAGGCGGTAGATAGAATACTATATGTTATAAACAAGTACAGCGTATTCACATTATTTATGCCATTTCAGAGACAGACAGACAGACAGAGACAAACAAACAGACAGAGGGAGAGGGGGAGGGGAAGGGGAAAAGAAAGCAAGCAAGAAAAGTATTAATGGGGACTATAATGGGATAAAGTATATGGAGTGAGGGATATGAGAGAAATGGGGGGGATATGGAGGAAAGAGGGAAGGATATGGAGGAAAGAGGGAAGAATGTGGAGGAAAGAGGGAAGAAATTGAAGGAATAGAAGATTACAGTCGAAAGGTGAAGGGATATGTAGGCAAGAACGGTTATGGAAGGAAAAGATGAAGGGATGTGAAGGAAAGAGTTAGGGACGTGAAGGAAAGATGAAAGGATGTGCCGGTATGAAAGAAAAATGTGAAGGTGAGTAGGAGGGATGTTAAAGAAAGCGAGGGGACCTTGAAAGAAGAAAACAGTGATGAAGGGAAAAGGAAATGTAGTTGAAAAGAGTAAGGAAGGAAGAATGTGGAAGGAAAAAAGATAGACATGGAGGTAATTGGAAGGTAAATGAGGGAATAAAAGTGGGATAAAGGCAATAAAATGAGAGATATGGAAGAAGGAGAGCAAGATATGGCAGAAAAAGAAGGGGAAGAAAGGAATACTTTGAGCAGAAGGCACAAGAGAAGAGATGAGACAGGAACTCTTACGATGCATGAAGGGATATGGTGAAGTATGGCAGAGTTAAGAATGTGAGGGGAAAGGAATCAACAGGCAGCCTCCCGCACCCTTTGTCATAAAAAAGTAGCAGTATACAAGAGAGAGAGAGAGAGAGAGAGGGAGAGAGAGAGAGAGAGAGAGAGAGAGAGATGCTGGATCAAGGGGAAATGAAGAAGGAAGTAACAACAGAAGATATGCCAGGAAAAAAGAGAAATATGGAAAACAAGAAGAAATGAATGAAGGAGTGTGGAACAGAAGAGTGGGAGAAATATGACTGAAAATGGACGGGATCTGATGGAGAAAATATACGTATAAAAGAGTATAGAGAAAAGAGAGTGCAAGATTGAGGGTTATACAAGGAGGAAAGAGTATGGGATATGGATAAACGAATTAGGACCAAGAACCATCAAGCAACCCTCGTTCCTCCCGCATCCCTACCCCATCTGACATTAAGAGAGAAGGGGACTAAAGGAAAGGGAGGGGGGGAATTATGAGTAAAAGATAGGAAAAATATAGAGGAAAGAAGTCAAATTAAAGAAAGAATAGCCGTGGGAAATATGGAGAGGGGTATGAAGTATGCTCATGGTGAGGAAGGGGTGAAGCCTGAAAGAGGGGAAAAAGACAGATGGAGGAAAAGAAGTAAGGAAGGGAGCGGATGTAAAAGAAAGGGTATGGATGAAAGAGTGAGGGATTTAGAGAGGCACAAACTGTCAATCAGAATCCCTCCTATTTCTCCACCCTCCCTCCGCAAATCACTCCCTTTGTTGTTAAGTCCGTCAACTAACTACTCAGCTATGCTACCCCGCCCCGACGAACTCTTCATTTCGTTTTCTCCATTTCTTTTCTTTTCTTTTCTTTTTTTATTCTCCCACCCACCCTCTGTGCTGGTTTCCTGGTGCCCATATGCACTCCCTCCCTCCCTCCCTCGTCTCATCCTCGTTCTACATTTCCCATTATCTTGTTTTTTTTTTCTTACTCCTCCTCCCTCCCTCTTCATTTTTCCCATTCCATCGTTCTCTTCGTCCTTCCATCCCCTCTCCTACGTCTCCCAATCCATCCTTTCCTGCTAACATATGCATCTATTTTTTAACATTCCTTTCTTTTTACTCCGATCATATTTCTTTTATAATGCCTCTCTTCCTTTCCTTCCACGTGGTTTCTCTTCACCCATCATTGATTTACTCCTCCCTGCTGTACGTTTCCTCATTCCTTCTACCCTTCTTCCTCCTTCCCATTCTCCTTATATAATTCCCTTTCCTCCTTTCATCCCTTCCTCCACCCATCCCTTGTATTTCCCGTCCCTTTCACTTACTCAATCACTCTGTTTTACTCAATTCCTTCATTCCGTTGTCCTCTCTGTCTGTCTGTCTGTCTGTCTGTCTCTCTCTCTCTCTCTCTCTCTCTCTCTCTCATACTTTTCTCTTGTTTTCTCTTCTCTTCAACACCTTGTTTCTTCTATTATCTTTCCTCCCTCCATTTCCTTCTTCTTCTCGAAATCGACTAACCTTTTTTCCCCTCCCTACTTTCATAATTCCTTCAATCCATATCCCATTATCATTCACTTTTCCCACTTGCTACTTTCAATAATAATTCCATGTCTCCTTGATTTACACTTTCTTTTTCTCTTTTCCTCCTTACCTCCTCTACTCTCCGATCTCCTTCCGTTCTCTCTCTCCTTTCATTCTTTCTCCTCCATTCCTCACTACTTTTTTTCTTTTCCTCCTTCCTTTCATCCTCTGCCCCTTTCTCCTTCCATTGTCACCTATATATTCTAATTTCCTTACTCTATATCGACTTTCCTTCCTTCCCTCTCTTCCTTCCCTACAGCCTTTCTTTTTATTCCTTCCTTCCCTCCCTTTATCTTTCCTCTACCTCCTTTCCTCCTCCACCTTCCCTTGGCATACCACCCGATTATTTATTCTCCAGTCTTCTTTTACATTCCTTTTCCAGTGCATCCCTCCGTACCTCTGTTCTAATTTCCCATCTAATTACACTATCAGTTATCCTTTCACTGCATACATCCATCTTTCCATTTATTTCCCTCCATCACATTATTATATTTGCTACAGACACACCCTTCCATTTACGTTTATCTCTCCATCCATCCATTTTGCTTCATCCTTCCTTAAGTTGTATACATCCACCTTCCATTCATCCATTAACATATCCATTACATTCATTCACTCACCTACCCATCTAACCATCAGTTCATACATCCATCCACAGACCCATCCATTCATTAAATTATCCGCCAATCTAGTTCCATCACGCCTTTCATTCACCTATTTATCTACTCATCCAACAATATATCCACCCACCCATTTATGCATCCATCCATCCATCCCTTCATCCACCCATCCAGCAACATAATTTTTCCATCAACACGACCTATCTCCATCCATTCATCCTTCTAGCCACCAGCCCATCCATCCATATGTCCATCAGTCAACCCACTTACCCAGATACCCACGCCAGCTTACAGCAATGCAAAAAGATTGAACCAAATAGCCTAATCATGCCTTATATACTTTCAACTTATTACGCTCAACAGAGGAGTTCGAGGACATTTTGAGGGTGAACAGACTAAATGGCACCATCGCCTCACTGGACGTAGAGTGCTTACTCACCAATGTCCCAGTACACGCTTTTCTCTGGGTTCCTGTCTCCACCAAACGCCTCTCATACCCTCTTGTCCCCTGCTCCCACCCTTTGTTAACCTGCATAAACAAAGATAATGATGAAATGATCCGTCTGGTATTGATCATACTTATATTATCATACACCTCTGTACTAAGCATCAACAAATCAACAACATAGAATACTTTGATATACCTGCCAATTGTTTCATCCTGTAGTAAGCTGTTACGTGACATACACACAGCAAGTTGGACTTTGTGTTACAAGGACATTCGGTTGTTATAGTTAACACAGGTTATGTGTGGTTTTGGACGTCCATTAATTCATATTAACGTGGCAATTTAAGCCTTACGTTATAAACAGGTAAGGTTTATGTTCCTGTCATTATTACATTAACCAAACGAATCAGGTATCGGCTCTGACGAACCATCAACTCTCTGCTTTAATGGAAAGAGTCAGGTATCTTGCCACAGCAGTGCCACAGTGTCGTTATGTATATGATTGACCCACATTCCTGGTGGTGTCTTTCTGTAGATGAAATGTCGAATATACATAAACCACTTTGGAGGGATGGTTTTCGTTCACTCCCACGAAGGAAGAGTATTAGTGAGTATTTAAGAGAATTTAATTTAAAATATTAGAATGCAAGAGTTTTAGGTGGAGGTCTGAGTCTGGGGAATGTTGATGGTGGAGAGTGGAATCTGAAGCAGCTGCTGTTTGCAGATGATACTGCACTGGTGGCTGAATCAGAGAAGAGATTGAGACAGTTGGTAGAGGAGTCTGGAAGGGTGTGTGAAAGGAGGACATTGAAAGTAAATGAGAATAAGAGTAACGTGATGAAGTGTACGAGGTTGGTAGATCGTAGGAGGATGAATATAGTTTTGAATGGCGAGTTGCTTGAGGAGGTAGATTGTTTTATATATCAAGGGTCACATGTTGTTGTGGATGGAAGAATAGATGCAGAAGTGAAGTTTAGAATAAATGAAGTAGGAAAGGTGCTGGGAGGAATGAAAAAAGTGTTTAGATGTTGTTCGCTTAGAATGGATGTAAAGAGAAGGCTGTATGAGGGTGTTGTGGTACCGACTGCATTATATGGGGCTGAAACATGGAATATGGGTGTAGTAGAGAGGAAAAGTTTGAATGTACTGGAGATGAAGTGTCTGAGGAGTATGTGTGGAGTGACGCGTATAGATCGAGTGCGAAATGATGAAGTGCGAAGGAGAACTGGAGTTGTTCGGGAGATGGCTGGTAGAGTTGAGCAGAGGGTGTTGCGATGGTTTGGGCATATGGAGAGAATGGATAATGAGCGATTGGTGAAAAAGATAACTAGATCTGATGTGAGAGGTGTAAGGCTGAGAGGAAGACCACGAATAGGATGGATGGACAGTGTGAAGAGAGCGCTGGATGTGAGAGGGATGTCTGTTGAGCAAGGAAGAGTGGCTGTGCGTGACATAAATAAATGGAGAGAAATTGTGAATGAATAAGTGATGACGCAGACCTGAGGGGATATTTTCCCGCATTTTGTCTGATCAGCTAGTCAGGTCAGGTGCGGGTAAGGGGATGAGTCTGTTATGATGTGGCAGGGGTAAACCAGCTCTGCTGTCGGGCCCTGCTTCGGATGTCACTGATTGCATTGCGCAGTTGACCCTTGTGCGGTGTGGTGCGGTGAGGATCTGTCCGTTCTCCCCTTTGGGGCTAAGATGAGAATGAATGTGTTTGAATGGATGAGTAAATTGGGAGTGTGTCGTCCTGTCTCGGCTACCTCCCTTTTCTTGGGGGAAGCAGCCTAGGTATATAGATAGATAGATAGAAAGAAGATTAACAACTGCAAAAATGCTCTCGTGTTTAACTTGACATAGATTAATGAAAATCTGTCATAAGTATTCACACACACACACACACACACACACACACACACACACACACACACACACACACACATATATATATATATATATATATATATATATATATATATATATATACCTTCCCTCCTCCTCATTCCCTTTCCGATTCCTCCAATCCTATACCATTCATCCCCGACATCTACTACACTATACTCTCTCATCTCATCCCTCCTCCTAAGTCTTAGGTTTCCCACTCCCTTGTTCCTCTTCCTCTCCTCATCTACCTATCCTCTTCTTCTTCTTCTTTCTTCCTTTGCTCCTCCTCCTTCATTTACTGTCTCTCCCATCCTCCTCGTAGTCTCCTCTCTCACCGCTCTTTCCCATTGCACTCACTTTCCCTCGCTTCCCTATCCACATCTCTGGCATCTTCTTCTACACTTCCCTATCCCTCCATATCTTATCTCCTTTTCCTCTCCGCTACCACACATCTTCTCCTTCTCTCCCACCACTCCTCTCCTCCCCACCCCCTGTCCCCTCTCAAATCCCATCCCTCCTACTTATCTTCTTGCCCCTCTCCCTCCCCTTTTCCTCCTCTCCTCTCACAATCCTACCATTTATTCTCTCCTCCTCCACATCTCCTCTCTCACCTTCGTCCCATTCTTCCTTCTCTTCTCTCTCAGCCCTATTATTTCTCATTTCCACCCATTTCCCCTCTCCTAAACCCCTCTTCACTCCCAGTACTTTCCTCTCCCTCCCTTCACTCACCCTCCCCGCGGCAGCTGTCCTTCCTCCATGTGGCAAATTCAGAAATCACTCCCGTTTACCCTCACAATGCCACCTCTACCCTCCCCCCTCCCCAGTTCACAATCTCTTTCTTACCCCATGTTTCCTTGCCCCTGTGGTCCTGTACTCTCTTTCCCCCACATTTTCCCTACTTTTCCACGTGTGTGTGTGTGTGTGTGTGTGTGTGTGTGTGTGTGTGTGTGTGTGTGTGTGTGTAAACTCGTGTGGACGTGAGCCTGGTGGATTACGGGCTGAAAATTGCCCTTTTTTTGCAGTCTACCATCATCCTTTTTAGCGACATACAGAGAAATGAGGTCTGCATAACCTGTTGCACAGCCGCCTGGTTATACTGGTACCAGCACACGAAGGCGTCCCTCTCCAGCATCAGGAGTCGCATCAACAAGCTATATGGAATTCTCTATCCCCCTCCCCCTTACTTGCTTTACATCATGAGCCTTTCCAAATTACAGTAAGGATACGTATGATGCCTTTTGCACTTTTTTTTTTTTCATGCTAACGTCAGATGATTTAACACAGTTTAGGATGGTCCTCCTCTGTACTGTGGGTGAGTGCTTTGATTTATTGGCTCCTTTTAATAAACCTTTTACGAGTCAGATGGAGGCCATCTGCTCACCCTCACACAATGGCGGCATTCCCTTCACGCTATTGAAAGCCCCTCCTCGCTTATCACCCTAAACCAAACGACTGTATTGTCATGTTAATCACTTGTTTCATTACTTATACACTGGGGTGTTCATATTTTGCATGGTGTGTGCATACAGACCAGATGGTTAAGGAAAACAGAGTTATGGAAACAAATTGGATGTACAATTAGGCGGTCTTTTTCCTCGCTTAACCTCATTATTACTGTGACTTCGTTGTACCCCTCAGCGTATACATTATTTTCATATAAGTGGCAAGCTGCACATCTGGCCTTATGGACACGATACCCAAGTCACCGGGAGACCAATGCTTGGGTGACTTTGTGCATACAATTGAACTGTGGTAAAGAGGAAGCCCACAGACTTATAAGGTATTATACCACCGTCCTCCCTCCCCCAGCCTAACGCAGCTTCAGAACGCCATACATCTGTAACAAGGCCATCCTTAGATTTGATAGCGCACACAAGTTTAGACTCATTGTAAAGTGACGCCTATCAGTTTTTTACCGCCTTCCCATCGCCACCCCCACCTACATCACCATCACTACATTCTTCACAGTTTGCGAATACCGCATATTGGTAACCTGGCCACGCACTGCCTTCCGGTGTACACACAAATACGCCTGTGGTTAAGGTCACGCCTACTAACTTTGAAAGTCCTTGTTCCTTACCCCTTCCAATGCGTTTGAGGATGCCATCTCGCGAAACTAAGCCACCATTTGTTATGCAGCTAAATATATATAATAAGGCAAATAGGAGCTCAAAGGTGCCCATAATACTGTAAAGGCAAAGCCTCCCCGATTTTCAAAGTTTCTAGCTCACCACTCTCCAAGCAACTCCAGCTCAGCAGTCTCTGGATGACATATCTCGGTATCCAGGCAACTCTTGGTTGTCTTCTTTACACACATAATGGATCTCTCTCTCTCTCGAGTGAAGTTCCACCAATCTAGTCCCTTCCCCCAAATGTCAGTCTCTGATGCCATTCCTCAATAAGCAATGTATCCTTTATTGTGTTACCATACTTACACAATGGGCTTATTGTAAAAGTATATCAGAGGGACGTATCTGGAAAACTGCCTATGCCAACGTGTGGTGACGGTACTGTGAGTCATTATTAGTCCTGACAGTTCAACAGTTGATATGGTGGCAACAGCAGCAGTAACAGAAGTATTCGTAGATGTGAGGCGAAATAGTAGCTGTAATTGTAGAGAGGGTAATCACATGAGGCAGGTGAGGGACTATTACATAACACTCTGTCCTGAAAACATTCACCTTCTTCCCCTGCCGATTTACTTAGCAATTTCAGGACCTAAACAGCATCCGTATTTATCATCCACCTCACTAAAATAACGTTAACCCACTTTTCGCTAGTTAACACCGTCAGTATTTGAGGTATAGCAAGATACCAGATGTCTGCACTGAGAGACTCTAATAAAGAAGTAACAAACAACATAAATGAAGTGATCAGTAGCAGAACAATTGTATTCAAAACTTTGTAGCAGCAAAGCCGTGGAAGAAAAGTCAGATTAAGATAATGAAATAATGGACACAGTCAGTCCCACTGTTACATCAGATGAAGTAAGAACGCTCTGAAGGGAAGGAAGAGCAGTATGGCGAAAATTAACTGAGTTCATAGTAAAAAAATAAAAAATAAAAAAAAAATAACGCTACACTGTTGCAACCCTTTATCTGACCAAGCACATACCCCCCATCACACCCCCCCTCTGTATAACACTGAGACATTAAAAACTGAATCAGTGATATGGAGTAAGGAAGTGTGATAAGTAACAACCCACCATCACCATCATTATCAGTACAACTGCCACCACCATCATCACGATCATCACCATCACCATCATCATCACCACGACCACCACCATCATCATCATTACCACCACCATGATCATCATCACCACCACCACCAACACAATCATCATCATGATCATCATCATCATCACCACCACCACCACCACCATCATCATCATCAACGCGACACTGTTGCAACTCCTCCATCTGACCAAGCACATACCCCCCACCTCCCCTCACACCTAACCAAGAGCATAATGGCCCTCACCCCCCCACCCATGTATAACATATAGACATTAAAATTTAAAACCTAAAAATTTCATTAGTTTATCTATGGTATACATATCCTGGTTCCTTAACCCATAGAGTGTTTAAGTAAAGATATGGAAAATATCATATATGTTTTTTTTATTTTCAAAAAACCAACAGCATCATGGAGTTTAAAAATTCCATTGTCGTGTTCGTGGCGCAGCAAGTTGTCCTGGGTCCCCCTGGGAACCGTGCCCCCCCCCCCCACGTTGACCAAGCAGGATTTTTAAGTACCCAGGAGTACAAAGACGTACTAAACCTTGAGTGATTGGCTTCAAAGTACAGTAAGTATAATTATGTACGTACTAATCCACCGACGGGTTAAGATTACTTGGGTAGGGCGCATAGAAATCCCTGAGAATTTTTTTTTTTTTACTTTTCCATTATTTAAAAAAATACTTCAGACACAACATTCTACCTATCAAAAGGCGTCATTTCACTGTAAGATACAAAGGTGTTTGAAAATTTCATAACTCCATAGTTAATCCTGTCTGACCTTTCTTCCGGAAATGAAATCTCTACACTTTTTTTTCTACTTTTTCATCATTAGAAAAAAAAAACTACTTAAGACACAGCATGCTACCTATCAAAAGGCAGCAATTTAATATAAAACACATAACTGAAATTTGATTACTCAATAGTTAATACTTTCTGAGATGTGCTCCAGAAACGAAGTCTCTACCCCCAGCCACCTGCCCAACCGCCCAACTCTACAGACGGACACCAGTGATAACAATACCCTCCTCTGACTTTGTCAGCTGGAAGGTAAGAAGAAAAGCCTACATGGTCAAACGATTTTGGGTGGGACTCTCAGGGGTTACTTCCCCCGTAGGAGACGGCCCTCGGGGGTCCTACCTTGCCTGAAACCTGGCCTGAATGGAAGGTCTATATATGTACGAGAAACAGTTCGGGGACTGTAATTCGTATAATAATCTTTTTTTATTCATATCTCAGACAGAAGTTTATTTGTGAAAATCTCGTTTGCGTCTCCGCCATTAGCAGAGAGTTAGACAAGGAAAACTAAGTACCGTGGCTGCCTCAGAGCTTGTGACGGTCGGCCCTACGGCGCGATAGTTAGTTCACTTTATCTTTGGCAAATTTTCATTATTTTACAAATTATTTTATGCGGTTAAAAAGAAAACAGCATGGCTCTACATTCGTCCCATGCACCTTCTTCGCTACTATAATATTCTTGTGTTTATCTCTTGTTGCAGCTCAACATTCAAGATGGAGAGACGAAAACTTTGGGGTAACATTAAAGTGGACTGAGGACAGCGACTGTCGAGCCCCGGCCTTGTCCAGTCCACCACCTACAATTTTAATTTCCTCACATGATATTCCGGGACGTCTAATAACTGAAGGGGAGGACAGTAGGGAAGAAACAGGAGGGGATGTGGGAAAGATGACTGAAGGGAGGAGGAGTGAAAGGTAGAGAATGTGCAAACAAACTCAGCAAATCTGTGCACCCTTACTTCACAGCAAGAGAATATAAAGCCTAGAGGTTCACAATAAACACAAATAATGCGAAGGTAAACTATGGAAAGATCATCGTAATTATATCATAGTTATGATGAAAACGGTTTTCTGAAACACTACCTGCTTCTACACAACGCTTTCTAATAGAACCCCCCCTCCTGCTCCTCCTTTACCTGGGGAGGAGTACCAGAGTCCACCCAATGTATGGAATGGCAAAAAGAGGGTGGTAATGTGAGGACAGGGAGGAGGGGGGTAGAGATATGGAGGAAATGATACGAGAAGTTAAAAGGAATTGTGGTAGTAGGAGTGGTAGTATGAGGAAGAATTAAGCGTGGAGAGGAAGGGCTGTGGGGGGGACGAGGGAGAGTGAAATATATAAGACAAGGAAATGGAGAAGAAATGTGTCAAAGGAAGGAGAGAAATTCTGTAGGAAGTTTGAACGTTGGAGGTGACTGAGTAGCGAGAAGGTTGGAGTTAAGTGAGGTAGAGGGAGATATGGAGATAAGGATGAAGGAATATGCTAGAGAAAAGAGGAAAGGCAGCTCAGCAAGGCGAGAGGTCAAGAAGCGTGAGAACTATAAGAGAGAGGGAAGTGGACGTGTGGTTAGACGAGAGAAAGAAAAATGAATTGCAGTGAGAGAGAAAGAGAGAGAGAAAAAGAGAGAGAGAGAGAGAGAGAGAGAGAGAGAGAGAGAGAGAGAGAGAGAGAGAGAGAAACTTTATTTTGAACTGCAAGATGAGGTGGACTAAGGATATGCTGTAGCAGGAAGGCATATGAGGGACTAGAAAGTGCTTTGGTAATATGGTAACAGTGGCCTTTGAAGAAGGGGGATAAAAATGCATAGGGATGTTTTTATAGTTGTCCTACCCCGGCATAGACTTGGCTGGGTATTGAACTCCCTAAGATCCACGAGTCCTCCTGCGATCCACACACGTCACACATCACAACTGCCGTGCCAAATACAAAACGTGCTAGGGCTGTTATTTTCCCGACTGGTGGGATGGCACTGCCAGGGATATTTTTATAACTTGCTAGTGGGTCGTTAGGAAAAGTTTGTGATACATATTTTAAGAAAACTCATATAATCTCGGTCCTTGTCCCACCTTGAGATCAAACTCCATACCTTGAGATCGAACTCACTTCCATACAGCCAACCCATCACTTCCTTACGTACTTGATCACTAATTCAGGATCAACTTTCACCAGATGGGATGCTATGGAACAGACAGGCGAACATCTCCGAAGGTGTTGCATCACTGTCACTTACTGCACAATCACCTGGAAACTGTAGGATAATGTGTGCAATTTTTACTTTATTCACTCCTCCAGAACGACAACAGCCATTTATTGCTTTCTGTTCTATTTTACTTCCATTTTACAATAAGACAGTTTCATTGTTTTTAGTGAAGGGATTAGAGGCAGTCTTCATTAACTTCATACATATAATGATGGTGTTTAAATTTTATTCTTGGTAAAATCAGATGATAATGCAGTTCAAAGGTCGCCTACCATTGTGAAGGGATAGAAACAATCTCCATTAATCCCTTAAGTATTCTAGTTATCACCAGTCAGTTCCATTCAAGTTAAGGGAAACCTCTTGTTGTGAAGGAGTTATTGAAATTTGTATCTTACATCTCCAGTCGAAAAAAAAAAATAATCTGCAAACTTTATAATGTCGTCAGGAGATGGAAAGTATGATTAAACAAACTAGATCTATCGGTCCTTCAAGCTATGTGTTCAAATCATGGGCTTCCCTAGACTGTTAAGTAAAAAAAAATGTCATAATTGTCATATGGTCTTCAGTATGCAGTTCAATAATTCAACTCAATTCCCAATAACCAAACATACTTTAACTTCTTTGCTGGTATTCTACATTCTTCATTACTGCTAGACTGTTCAGTGTATGTCGGTGAGAACATTAAATTGGTACCCTTTTTATTATATATCTTCCTGTCATAGTAATTACAAGAGCCTCGCTGCATTAGTGGACCACTCAGCACTTGTCCAAATTAGAGCCGTCTGTGAATCACACTTTGCTCAGGAGCAAGTGCCCAAATGAAAGCCTTTTCTGAACAGCTACCAGCACTACCACCATCATCACAGCTACCACCACCACCACAGTTACCTCCACCATCATCATCACAGCTACCACCACTACCATCATCTCAGCTGCGTTCACCACACTACCACCATTACAGCTATCATCACCACCATCATCATCACACTTCCACCACTACCATCACCACCACCACAGGTATCACCATATTATGCTGAATAAAGCCGTTTGTTTGTAGCGTCAGTGAACTAACAGACATTGGACTGTTAATGTACAGTCGTGGTCATAAATAATCACCTATACTCCGGTACCTCGTGCCTGAGGCTAGCTCCTTTTTGCGCGGCAAGTCACAGTGGAGTAAGAGGGGCTGAGAGGGAGGGGCCAGATAGAGAAGGGAAGGTGGGTGGGGGGACGAGTGATGGTCCGAGAGTGGGGTGAGGGAGGGGAGGGAAGGTAAGTAGAGGAGGGAGAATGAAATTCGAAGTAGTAGTCACATTATTTGTCTTTCATTCATTAAGGTCATGATATAAAGGAATTAATTTTCGATAGGTAATGCTGCATTACACCTTGTATAGCGGCGACAGTTACCAAGCTTTAAAGTGGTGATATCAAGGGCAGGCTCGTGAGAAAAATATACTAACGTGCTTGATCAAACATTAGTGCAGAGCTAGATATTTGTGTTTATCCGTGTATTTTGACTTCGGCTGCAGAATGGAATCAGGATATCTTTGATTTCCGTAATGTTTGTGCAAGAAACGTCCTCAGCCTTTACATGTAATTAATTTTGGAACTGATGATCATGTGCAGCCTTTGACATGACTGTGTCTACAGTAAATATGATCATCCTCTCGGTATACACCCTTTCCATACAGTCATCATCATGTCAATCAATTTATGACATCTCTGTATGAAAAGGCTATTTAAAATAATTGTGCATAAAAGGTTAATAAATTTAATGTCTGTGCACATGCGTAGATATAATAACGATATCTCTCATAATGAGTTGCTTGGACTCTATGCCAGTATGGTCCGTCCAGCAACCCCAACACCCTCTCATCACCTCGAAATGATGTTTTCCTCCGACAAAAAACAGCTAGTTACAAATTGGTGGACAAGGCAATAGTGTGTTGTGCTGGAAACTTCTGGCTCCCCCTCAATGTTTGATCCGTCACGTCAATATAATTCTCTCACAAGCCAGCCCTTGATATCACCACTCTAAAACTTGTTATCTGATGCCACTATACAAGATGTAACGCAGCATTATATACGAAATATTAATTCCTTTATATCATGCCCTGAATGAAAGAAAATAGACAAACAATGTGACCACCACTTCGCATTTCATTCTCCCTCCCCAACCTCCCCTCCCTCCCCTCCCTCACCCCACCCCCTCCCCATTACTCGTCCTCCCGCTGATCTCCCCTTCTCTCTTGGCCCCTCCCCTCTCAGCCTCTCTTCACTGTGACTTGCGGCGCATAAAGGAGCCAGCCTGAGGCACGGGGTGCCGAAGTATGGGTGATTATATATGACCACGACATCAACACGCTTTCTCTCTCTCTCTCTCTCTCTCTCTCTCTCTCTCTCTCTCTCCCCCCCCCCCAAGGAGGTAAGAAACTCTACGGAAATGTCCCGCCGCCTCTTCCACGTGTACATATTGTATTGTAACACCAATGTGGACAATTACTAGGGTTCACAACACCCCTTCAGAAAATATTAACTGACATCAAATTGAAATCAATCCATCTGGGTCACAGTTCTAGCCATAGTGCCAAGTTACAACAAAACCTTTTCTCCAGTTCTGGTTGCACTACACACACACACACACACACACACACACACACACACACACACGTGCACACACACACACACACACACACACACACACACACACACACACACACACACACACAAGGATTATTGTGTTTTACATGTAATCTAGTATACTGTCGCTTTTCATACATAGTCAAGAGGGTATTTTTTGCATCTGTTTATGACACTTGTGAAATTGGCTGCATCCATCATGTCTTCCTATGTGTAATTTCACAAGACACATAAATAGATCATTGCCCTTGTTTATTAGTCTACCTTGTACGGTCCTAGAATTCTCTACAAACACAGATAACTGCGTTGGTTTCGTGGTGTGTACCAGGCCGTATGTCACTAAATTGTCTCGTGCCCAGTTAGTCTGGAATTGCTAGTTATATGAATATTCACTGACAACATAACATTTAATACCTCTGACGTGCTACTTTGAAAATCTGAATTTCAATAACACAGGTAGTCTCCGTCCCAGACACATAAAGGCAGGCTATTAAAGTTTATCGAATTGCACTGACGTCTCAGTTACTTGGCCACCCGTTCACTACCAGACATCCCTCATATGTTTAATAAATACCTCTTGCCATACCAGTAACAAAAAATAAAAGACGCCAAAGTGCTGAAGAGATAAATGAATAATAATTGTAGCCCAGTCACCACTGTTATAACAATGACAGTAAAAAATCAATATAAAGACATTATTGTACAGGTGAGGCTTCCTTCCACTGCCCTTCCCACCTGCCCTACGCCTCGCACAATGTTCAGTTCACTATTAGTCGTTCAAGATACCACCATTTCTTCATAAACTGCTACGTTTCCTTTTCTCACACTTCCCATATTTCCATTCTATCATACTGTTCACTCCATCTACCCTCGTCATATAACACCCACCCACCGACTCTCTCTCTCTCTCTCTCTCTCTCTCTCTCTCACATCCCTCCAATATTCCTCCCCATACTACTTCATCCATCTCTCCCTTCCTCTCTCACTACCTTTAACTTCCTTTCCTTCATCCCTCACTTCATTTGAAGACCACCTCTTCTTTTCCTTGTACTGTCTATTTTCCTTCCCTCCTTTCTTCCTACTGGCCTCCTTTCCCACCCTAAATCTTTCATTGAGCTGACATTCATTTTGTATCATACGTCCCTACAAACTATCAATCAATCTATCTATAGCAAGACACCATAATCCCGTTAGGGGCGGCCCTTTGTATGTGAGTTGGTTGTTTTCGGGGAGGGGCACTAACCCTCCGCCAATCCACTTCCTGACACGTAGGGAACACATATGGGTCGCTTATATGCTTACCACCCAATGCTGTAAATGGTTTCCTGGCTTACAGGAGACAACTTGGCTTGGCACTAAATATAAAGCCACCTGAAAAGAAAAGAAGAGTCATTAAACGCGACAGGAAAGATTGGAGAAATGGGAAGAGAGGAGGGCAGACACAGAAAAAGAATGATAAAGGTGAAGGAAGAAATAGGCAGCACTGCATTAAGTGAGTGGTTGATGATCGCCACTGCCTACCTGATCATTTTCTCCTCTCTCTCAGCCTCTGTCCTTACACTTTTAAGCAGAGTTATCCAACTTTTCTCCGCATCCCTAGTCCCAGTCCCACCTTTATCACAGCTCCACACTCTCAGCCTCACTCACCATCAACAGAAGTGACAGAATGCTATGTGAGGTAATTAAACTTGCTGGTTGTGAGCTGGACTGGGCCGGAGTATGACAGTGACTATAGTCTGTGCACTTAAACATTGCCTAAAACTGTCATCTTTCTTCTTGAACACTAAGCTGTTTAAATAGTTCAGCACAAGAGTATGATGCTGGTATCAAAAAGGTTGTATGGGAAGGGTATAGACTCACACTGTTCCATTGTTCTGGCATTGAAATACTCGTACGTGAAATAAGTGACAAACGATTAAAATGGCCGTAATGTTAAGGTGGACGAGATATATTGCCATCAGGCCAGCCGTCGCCAGCCCTGAGACAGCCACCTTAATTGGTGTCCCTTGTCTCGCTCTCTGCTAATGGCGGAGAGGCAGACACAGACATTCACAAATATATTCTCTGCCTCAGGTGTACATGTTAGAACACAAACTTATGTAAAATAGAAAATTATTCATCACAAACATTTTCCAAGGACAGTTTCCAGCAATTGTTAGAGGAAAGTTATCTGGTTTTGACACTTGAGTTTCAGACCCATAAATTACTTCCAGATGCGCAATTTTTAACCCCAGTATGAGAGTTCCTTGTGGTATGACACTGCGTTCTACTGACCAGTATTAAAACAGAGGATTTACACATTACTTCAAATTTATTTTTCACTTTTAAAAACAAAACAGTTCCGCCCCCCCCCCAAAAAAAAAAAAAAATCACGACAGCGTTTAAATATATGATTGTCCTCAATACTTACTTACTTTTCATCATTTCATACCACTGTTTTTTTTACTGGTCGTAACACTAGGCAAAAATAGGATATGTTATTCTAATGATTCCCTGCAGACCAGGAGAAGCGAGAGATGGATAGCAGTTGCTGAGACAGATGGCATGACACCCAGTCCTTTACCCTTGACTCTGCAATGTTTACTTTACTGACAGTCACTGTTGTTTCAGGGATCCTGTTTCATCTACAAAACACCCATGTCAAAATATGGGTTTAGATTTTTTCTAGCTCGCTGTTACTGAATTAATAACGTACGGCATAGATAAGGCATAATGACAAATGATTGATTATTTGGGTTAGATACATGTTTGTGTGTTCGCGCTGCGTCATATAGGGATCGTGCAGTTTCATTTGCTAGAAGGAATATCTGTGACTTCACTGCAAGAAATGAAACATTGAAATGGGACTACTGTGTATTTCGGTGCATAATTTATCCAGTTTGTCTGCAAATCGTACACCATCACGTCATTGCAAGTCTTATAAGCAGTGCAACAAGGCTGATCTGAAGCGCGGAAATATTTTTATAAAATTCTTGTGTTGACAGAGTCATACAATGCGTCACCTGTATCAGTAAATGTTTTTTTACAAATGGTTATTTACCATTTCCAGATAACTATGCTGGGTAATCGCGCTTATTTAGAGAATATAGCCACGTCATTAAGAGGATTCCTCCACGCTGATAAGACATTAACGAGAGAGAGAGAGAGAGTTGTGGGTCAGTCTTCAGGAAATTTATTCATACTGCATACCATACAAGGTCGTGGTGTTTCTTGCCTTCTTTTCTCCTGGTACAGATGAAACGCTTCACTGAACACTTCGAAAAGCAGTTGGGTGGTCGATGGGCATTTTCAACATAGCATAGAACGGCGATGTCATTTGATATTTCATCACTCCAGTAGGTTTCCTAAGGACAAGATGCATCACGTTGTATCATTTTGTTGCAATGGGAAATACTGGAATGTCTTTAGCCCATCTAATATTGCCTACGAGCTGATGTGATCCAGTATCCTCCTGAAGCAGGGAAGTGCTGTAATGAATGCCTCACACTCATCTCCACCTAGATATTCAGTTCGCAGCAGACTCATTCTTAAATCCGATCAGATGCGCACCACTGTTTATGGTGATATTCTACGTGTCCCTCCCACGGCTGCTGATAAGGTGGGACGTTCAAGAACTCGGAGGTGTCTGTAGGGTATCGTTTAGATATCTTTATCGTACTTGAGGGGGTCGTACACTCAGCAGGTGTTATAAGCGTTTGTCGGCCGATTCGATGACGTCCCTCTCTGTCTTACCTGCAAAGGAGGTATGGAAGCGTTGGTAGGAACGGAAACAAATGGTTCTTTAGACTGTTTTTTACTGCTGCATGAGCATCTGTTATCTTTTGCGGCACGTTTTATGTGGCTGAGTAATTGTTGACTGCAAAGTATGAAGGTCTCCTCTTCATTGCGGTGGTTGGCAGTGATGGGTGAGATAGCAGGTGCATCTTGTCACTGGTGAGGAAGGTGGAGGGTTTAGGTACTATTTGGTAAGCAACGTCAGAGGACAGGAACACAGGTTTGTGCTGGCCAACGCTGCTTCTCTTATGCATTTTATGCACCAAAGGTCTGGAGGTCGCTGATTCACCTGTGCATATTGGTGGTCACTTCAAAAATGTGCTAATTACCTTAACTCCTTTCTCTAACATAACTTACTTTTCATTTTACGCGGGCCAGCAGGCCATTTTATTCAAGTGTGTACGAATGATGATAATATGAGTCCCTTGCACTATCAAGGGTCAACCCTAAACTGAACAAAATGATCTGAAGGTAAGCAAGAAGGGGTAAATGCGGTTAACTTTTGTAAGCATACTGCCCTCTTCCTTCCTTACTCTATTTTATTGTGCGGCGATCACACCATAATAAGAGTCGGTAGACACTCTGTGTAGGATTGGCGCTGATGCGCCCAAAGCCTTAGCAAATATAATCCTTTGGAACTTCCAAACACGGAGGTATTAAATATTACTAAGCATCTAGTTTTGATCCTCATGCTTGTGTTTACCTAAAACACCTAAACTAGCTAAAACATAATACTAACGCTCTTAAACGCGATTAACAAAATCCCGGTTTCTCCATATTCTTTCTTTCTCTTCTTCTATTTCTTTTTCTTCTCTCTTTCCACTGTACCCCCTCCACAATATGTCTACCCGCGATGTATATATGTCCCCTCCCAATGCATACATGCCCCCACTAAACTTGCTAGGTCAGCACGCTTTCCCACGCTTGAAGACGGCGTTATTGCATCAGTTCATAGCAGGCAGCCGAGATGGGCAGACTATTTTACTGTGAGCTTGTAATAAACTCCTTATCTAGCTGTTTGTACACGGAGTTTCTATCACCAAAGTATTGCAAGTTACACCACTGTGTCAGAAGCACGGTGCATAGTGCAGGAAAAGGGTGAAAGGCAACAGTTTGGGAATAGGTCAATCTTCAAAGTTTTGATCTAATTTAAACAAGGCTTAGCAGAAGGGTGAAAGATGAGCAAAGGGTAAAGTGTTCCAAATTTAAGAACAATCGGTCAAAATTTAAGGCCACAAGACAATGTCAGGCTTTCGGCCATTTAACTATTAAAAAAAAAAAAAACGATATTCAGCTTAGATTAAACTTGGTGACGATAGATTAAATTATCTAATTTTGAGAACATCAGGACAAAGGTCAAGGTCACAGGGCAAGGTCAACTTAAAAACTTTGGATCCAATTATAACCAAACTTAGAGGAGGGATTCATGGCCAGGCAGAGATGAAGTATTTGACGTATGTACAGAATCAGTCATTGCTGAAGGTCTCAAAGCTAGGTTAAAATTTCGTTCATAGACGGATCGATGCTGCCTGTCAGTGCTTCCTCTTGTTATTTTCTCCAGAAAATTCAAGAGACTTCTCGTACTGGATCAGTTAGTCAGATCCTTCATTCATCTTTTCGCAACTACAATGCTTTATTGTTGAAAAACTTGCTCTAACAAAACCTCCGGAGCCTCTTTACACGGAGGCTTTTCAAAGAATCAGTAATCGGTGCACAAAACTATGAGAGAGAGAGAGAGAGAGAGAGAGAGAGAGAGAGAGAGAGAGAGAGAGAGAGAAAGAGAGAGAGAGAGAGAGAGAAAGAGAGAGAGAGAGAGAGAGAGAGAGAGAGAGAGAGACGTAGGGTTGGGATTACCAGTCGTTTTTCTGCCTGGACCTTGTTGTGATGTTTTTTGAGTGCGCTGCCATCCCGACGTCTTGACGCATCTTAGTATTTTCATTACTTGTAGAATGATGTCACCTCCAGCACTGTCATACAATTTTTGCCTTCTCCTCTTCAGTACTTTATAATTATTATCATGATGAAACAATAATATGTAATACTAAAACGAATTTAAAGTTGAAGAATCTATCAGGCTCGAAACAGAATCAACAGACTCATCTAATTTCAGCAACCAAGAAAAGATTTCCCAGTCTTGCTTAAAAGAGTGTGTGGTGAATAACTAATGCCAGTTTACCCACAGTATATTTCACAAGAACCTGAACCTTTATTGTGCTTTGCGCTGTTCTGATCCTTGTCATCTCTGTCAGTACCTATCTTTTATCCTCCTTGTGCGATGGCATCTATCATACGTTCGTTTTCACTACAACCAGATGATTTTATCCAGCTGAGGGGAGTTCTCTGGTAATGAAATTATTAAAAACAGTCTCCACTGTAGCCAACACTATGCTGACGCTTTGTTTTTTTGTTTTTTTGTTTTTTTTTTATGCGAGGAAGAAGGAACCAAAGGCCATGAGCCCGCAGTAACAGTTCCCTCCAAGAGAAAAACAAAATACAATAGAGAGCCAAATTCAAGATCCGATCATTTTGAGATGCCTGGACACACTACGTTTGAAAGACTGGAGATCATAGGCAGCAGGAAATACAGACAGAGGGAGACAGTTCCAGAGCTGACCTGTTGCATAAATGAAAGACTGGGAGTAACGGTTAACTCTTGCATTAGAGAGTTGGACAGAAAAGAGATGAGAGTTTGCTGCCAGACGGGTGCTACGCGCCCGTCGTAGAGGTGGAGGAATGCAAGCAGACAGTTCAGAGGAGCAGTGGCCATTAAAGTAGCGATAGAAAAGAGATAAAGATGCAACAGTGCGGCGAAGAGACAGAGGTTGAAGGGAGTCAGTAAGAGGAGGAGAGTTAATGAGACGACAAGCCTTTGACTCCACCCTATTGAGAAGAGCTGTATGTGGGGAGCCTCCCCACACATGAGAGTTGTACTCCACACAGGGGCGGATAAAACCCCTGTATAGAGTCAACAATTGTGCACGGGGAAAAAAAAGAGCGGAGTCGGCTTAGCACTTTTACCCAATCTCTTGGAAGCAGATTTTACAAGAGATGCAATATGATCTTTCCAAGATAAGTCCCGAGTAAACGAAACCCCAAGCATGTTCAACGATGATGCAGGATTAAGCTGAATATTATTAAACATTAGTGGGTATACCTGTGGAAGACTTTGTCGGGTTGATAGGTGTAAGAACTGAGTCTTAGATGCATTAAAGACAACCATATTATTTTTACCCCAGTCAGAGATATGAGCCAAGTCAGACATTAGGTGTGCCATAGCCTCATCCCTTGTTTCTTGAAGTAACTGTTGAGATGGGCGTTGCGGGAACCGAATGGAAAGGTGAAGGGTGGAGTCATCAGCGTATGAGTGGATAGGGTTAGATGTACAGCTTAGAAGATCATTGATGAATAAAAGGAAGAGAGTAGGTGATAGGACAGAGCCCTGAGGAACACCACTGTTGATAGATCTAGGAGAAGAACGATGGCCGTCTACAACAGCGGCAATAGAACGACCAGAAAGGAAGCTAGCGATGAAGGCACAGATAGAAGGATAGAAACCGTAGGAGGGCAGTTTGGAAATTAAAGATTTATGCCAGACTCGATCGAAAGCCTTTGAGATGTCAAGTGCAATGGCAAAGCTTTCGCCAAAGTCCCGAAAGGAGGATGACCAGGAGTCTGAAAGGTAGGTGAGAAGATCGCCAGTGGAGCGTCCCTGACGGAACCCATACTGACGATCGGAAAGAAGGTTGTGATAGGAAAGATGCCTTAAAATTTTTCTATTAAGAATTGACTCGAAAACTTTTGAAATACAGGACGTTAAAGCAATTGGACGATAGTTGGAGGGTTGGGAGTGGTCACCCTTCTTTGGGACTGGCTGAATGAGAGCAAACTTCCAGCAAGAAGGAAAGGTACAAGTTGACAGACAAAGGCGAAATAGTTTGCCTAGGCAGGGTGTAAGCACAGAAGCACAGTTCTTGAGAACAACAGGAGGAACCCCATCAGGCCCATATGCCTTGTTAGTACTGAGGCCAGTGATGGCAGAAAATACATCATCTGAAGAAATTTTAATGTCAGCCATTAGGAAGTCAGAGGGGGGAAGTGATGGAGGAACAGCACCGGAATCGTCTAAGGTGGAATTGGAGGAGAAAGTCTGTGCGAAGAGATCTGCTTTATCAGTAGAAGAAATAGCTACAGAACCATCAGAGTAGAAAAGAGGAGGGAAGGATGATGAGGTAAAGTTGTTAGAAAGATTTTTGGCAAGGTGCCAGAAGGAGCGGGAAGAATTCGAGTTGGAGAGTTGAGAGCATTTAGTATGGATGAAATTATTTTTAGTAGAGCGAAGAACAGACTTAGCACGATTCTGGGCAGAAACGTAAAGATGATGTGATTCAGGGGTGGGTTGGCTCCGGTACCTTTTGTAGGCCTTCTCCTTGTTGCGGACAGCATTAGAACAAGCGTGATTAAACCAAGGCTTTCTTGCGTTAGTCAAAGGATATGAGAAAGGAATGTATGCTTCCATGCCTGAGAGAATAACCTCCGTAATGCGCAAGGCACACTCAGATGGCTCCCGGCCATGGAAGCAATAATCATTCCAGGGAAAATCAAAGAAGTACTGCCTGAGGGCCTCCCAGTCCGCGGCTCCAAAATGCCACAGACGACGTTTCCCTGGAGGGTCCACAGGCCGTACTGGAGTGATAGGACAGGTTAAGGTAATAAGGTTGTGATCGGAGGAGCCCAACGGAGAGAAAGGTTAACAGAGTAAGCAGAAGGATTAGTTGTGAGGAAGAGGTCAAGTATGTTGGAGCTCTCTCCAAGGCGGTCAGGGATACGGGTAGGGTGCTGTACAAGCTGCTCTAGGTCATTAAGGATAGAAAAGATGTAGGCTTGTTCACCAGGTGGATCCGTGAAAGGAGAGGAGAGCCAAAGGTGGTGGTGAACATTGAAATCTCCAAGAATGGAGATTTCAGAGAAAGGAGAAATGGACAGAATGTGTTCCATCGTAGAAGTAAGATAATCGAAGAATTTTTGATAGTCAGTAGAATTAGGGGATAAGTAAACAGCACAGATATATTTAGTCAGAGAATGACAGGAAAGCCGAAGCCAGAGTGTGGAGAATTCAGAAGAATCAAGGTCAGGAACACGAGAGCAAGATAAGTCGTTGCGTATGTATACACAACAGCCACCTTTGGCTTTGAAATGAGTATAGAGAAAGTAGGAGGATACAGAAAAGGGTTTGCTGTCAGTTGCCTCAGACAGCTGAGTCTCCGTTAGAAAAAGAAGGTGAGGTTTAGAGGAGGAGAGGTGGTGCTCAACAGAGCGAAAGTTAGATGAAAGGCCGCGAATGTTGCAGAAATGAAGAAGAAGAGAGTCAGACCGTGGTTCTAGGCACCTCGAGTCGTCACCGGGAGAGGGGCAGATGGCGGGGGCATTTATGGTCCCCCCCCCTGGGGACTCCGAGGCTGGGTGAATTGACGCCATTTTTGGTTAATTTTGAATAGGAAGTGTAGTGTGTACTGTGCATGTAGTGTGGTGAAGATAGTTAGAGAAATTTGTACTGGAGAGCATGCTGGCCTACTCTCTGTGTAACTGAGACACTGAAAAAGTTCAGCAAAGGGGGATGGTCAGGAACTAGTTGTACCCTTCTAGTTTATATCAACAATGAAGACACCTCTTTGACGGAAGGTGTTCAGTTCAGCAGAGAAGGGGTGACATTATAAAACTGACTTTCCAACACGACATTAAAGTGACGGTGTTAACCCTCTCAAGGCTGGGACAGCTTTGGTATTCTAGTTGATGCCAGAGGATGTTATTTAGCTAATAGTTATTTTATACCCTGAGTGTAAGTATTGTGATCATTAGCTTTTTCGTGGTGGAGACAACTTTCGTATTCTATTCCAGCTAACGAGAGCCGATCACGATAAGCCAAAAGTAAGTCATCGGAGCCTCTGTGTTAATAGATTTCCATGGTCTTCCTCGTTCTCTCGACGGGACAGAGAATGGGCAATCAAAAGTTAACAAAATAAAATAAATACAAAAAGAAAATAAATATGAAGATGTCCATTTGTGTTACATTTTCAAACACAGGACGAAGTACTTTGAAATGCTGTACAGTGTTCCTTGCTTCAATAACCGTGTATTGTATTCTGCACCGTGTTTTGTTTTCATCGGTTCCTTCCTCCACACTCCTTCCCTTTCTCTTTCCCTACCTTCCTCCCTTTTCTCCTCTATCTCCCTCTCTTTCCATCCCCAGCATCTTTACCTCTTCCCCCTCTCCTCGTCCATTCTTATTCTATCCCTCCCCTTCCTCTCGACCCTCTCCACCCTCTGTTTTTCTCTTTCCCAACTTTACCCTCCCAATCTTCCTTCCCTCTTTGTCCTTCTCCCCACCTTCCGTACCTTCCATTCCTTTTCTCCCTTCACCTTGCTATATATACACACATGTTACATCTTTATTCATTTCTACAGAGGGTCCAAGTCGGGCATAATATATTGCATATTTGCAATCAAACCAAGTTCAAATATATGGGTACAATTTCTGGAGATTCTGTCAGTCATTAACCCTCCCACAGCGATAGTCAAACACTGATACTCTATACGCACTGACTGCAAACGATACATAATCGTTGAGTTCAAAACAGTCCATATAGTTATCCCTCTCACAGCGTTGGTTGATCATCGGCGTTATATTCTGAACTCCGTTTCCCACGTTTACGATGACATAATTATATTTATTGAGATTTCACAGGAAGGTTTTATTCAACCTGTAGAAGCTGATAACAGTTATGTGGTATGTTAAGTGTATTTCAAGATCTCTTACTCCCACATATCAGTCCTATGCTGAGCAAGCTACTTTAGTTGTAACAAAAACAAAATTCAAAAAGTCATCTTGTTGAAGCGATTAATGCCTGACGGTTTAACACAGAAAAACCTGATGCACCAAAACTTTAAGTAAAATAATTTGTCACACTAACCTGATAATTTTGCAGAATTATTGAACATCGAAACGTAAGGATGAATGTCGTTCAGCTTTAATTTCGTCGAGCGTGGGGGAGTGGAAATTTTGTTACTTGGTCGACAAGTGGACATGATGTGGCCATTACGCTTAGCCAGTTACCATAAGTGAGTAGGGGAGTAATATGAGTCATAAAGTGAGGGAGGGTTGGTTGTTAATTATCAAGTAGCCATTTCTTCCCCTACAACACCGACATCGCCCTCATTTTTTCCTGTACTGCCCTAGATTGGATTGTATTTTTATCGTTTATTGCCCATTTATCCCATATGTGTCCACTTTTTATTAAGCTTTCCACTTTTTGTATGATAATCTAACCTCTCATCTGTTAGCTTTTGTCATTAATTTAACCTAACAGGGTCTGATTATCTTTCATTAGCTAATCATTTCTACTGTATGCCATTCTTTCTTCCTGACCTATCCTAAAATAATATAACCTTTCTTGCATTTACTACATTTCCACATAATCCCATTCCTGTTTGCCATACATCCTTGCTCACATACTCTAACCTTTCGTAACCTTACCTAGCTTAGAGTCCCATCCAATTATCCTCCTTCTGTAAATCGTGTAACTCAAAGTACTACCAGACAACAAAATAACCTGTATGTCCCCAAAGTAAACTCTAAGAGTGGTGCCAGATCCATCTCTGTAAAGAGATCTAAGATATGGAACCAACTCCCATTAAATATCAAAGAAGCCAGTAATATATATTCATTCAAAGCAAAACTAAAGGAATTCCTTCTGACTTAGGCACATCATTTTATGTAGACAACTGTACACTATTGTATATACCATTGTCAATACTATGTATGAAGAATAACCACTCATGTGGAAATAAAGTTTATTATTATTATTATTATTATTATTATTATTATTATTTTTATTATTATTATTCTCTCCCTAATATAGCCTCTTCTCCATCAGCCACTTATTATAGGTGTCTGACTATTGATATATACTTTAGAGTTCATTCCCTGAGGCCTAGCAGTCATATTCCTTCCTACACACCGTCACATGTTGCCACTTTGTTACTTACAGTATGTTAAGGAAGTCTTATGGGACCTCCTATATGTTGATAATGTGGGTTTTTACTTGGTATCATGACCTTTGACCTTCAGTGAACTTGAAAGGTCAAACTAAAGGTCACCGATATTCTGGGGGCTATAACTCAAAACTAATTGAAGAATCGAGATATTTAGTGTTATCAAGATATAGGAAGTCTCATATGGGCTTTCGTTTGGCACCATGACCTTTGACTTCGAGTGACCCTGAAAGATGAAGTGCAAGATCTCGGATTTTCAGAGGGCTTTAACGTGAAAACGATTGAAAATAAGGAGATATTTTACTATCATGCACATATAGGAAGTCCTATATAACCTTTAAAAGTCAAACATTGTTACGCATTTCCATAGCGTTATAAGCTGAAAACGGTGGAATCCCATATGGGCTTTTAAACTGGTACCATGACCCTTGACCTTAAATATTTTAGTCCTTAATTGCTAACAGCTGTAAAATGGCAGTACCAGTTCAGTATTTAACAGCAATATAATCATTGCTGTCGGGCGAGTTTTGTTGTGCCTGGCACCACTTGTTTGTTTATTTGTTTGTTTGTTTCTTATACTGTATGTTTGAAGATTCAATTTTCTAAAGGGGCTTTAGATAACCAGAGACAGTAGCACCCCTTGCCTTAGACCAAGTCTGACTTCCTCCACGGCCACTTATTTCATCGCTGCTGGGGAATTAGGACCATGGTTTGGCAGTAATTGCCATAGTGGAACAGAGGAAGGGTTGAGTTGGTACTTTGCAGAGTCAACTCAGATGAATACTACTGGATGAACACACTTTATATGACCCCTGACAGCGAACCAGTTTAGTATGGCTGCACTTAACTTATACAGTTTCACTTATGACTGGGATACACATGTTTCTGTGCTACAGTAAGACAGAATGACTTCGAAGAAAAGGTGAGGTTTCGCTAGGTTTACGTACATAATTGCAGCATCCTGAAAAAAGGACAGATAAGCGCTAGTGACGAGAATGCTTTTTCCTCCTTATACCACCGCCAACGCAATAAACCCGATGTCCAAACACATTCAGCTGCTAAAAAAAGAAAAAAAAATATCAGAATCCACTCTCCCCCCAGACTCTTTCGCTTCTTTAATTTTCACAGGCTCGATCCCCGTGGAGCCAATGCGAATTATGGACGGGATGAGTATGGTCTGTTTTTATGGATCTTGCCATTATGTTTTTCGTGAGTGGGTTGCGTGTTTGTTTTCAGAGGTGAGCTTGTTTTGTGGCGTTCATATAATTATAATGGCGTTTGGGCATGAGATTGACCTTGTGTGTGTGGTTGGATGGAGAAGATTGTAAGGGTGTGAGAAGTAATATATTATATCGGTGTATGGATATGAGAATTGATCGTGGGAAGGCCGTTGAGTGTGGGTTTCTGTGCAGGTTTGAATAATGGCTGATCCAGGAAATTGCCCGTGTGTGGGGGGGGGGGTGAGTGATTGGTGGGAGGGAACCAGTGCAAGTGTCAGTGTGTGTGTGTGTGTGTGTGTGTGTGTGTGTGTGTGTGTGTGTTAGCCATTTACATTGTGGCTGATAAAGTTTTTCTTCTTGCTGCATTCACAGGGCCTGTCAAATTCACTCACTCTCGCACTAAGTCACTGAGTTACTTAGTTGAAGAATGTACCTAAGTCAAATGGGAGCAGTATTCGGAAAACGAAGTATTACTCCATGGTAGACGTCCTCCCGATCCTGTCTTTAGGCAGTGTGTAACCATGAAAGGTTCCCCTAAGGGGACGTGTTTTCAGGGTGTCCCACCCACAACCGCTAGGCAAGAACAATCTTTACCAAGAAACAAGAAGTTTTGCACAGAGGTAATGCTTCACTCTAGCCTTGTTATAAACATGGTTAGACTCCTGGTGTTTTCACCAAAATCATTGTGAACGGCCAAAGTTTTTAACTAAAAACATGAAATTTTAAATACTGTATTGTTAAAAGTTTAACGTAACTACGACTCAGGATGGGTGAAACTACCAAGGGTTGCCCCTTATGGGGGAGGGGCTGGCCCCTGGGGAGCCTGTTAAAGCTCTTATGCACAAGCATAGTTTCTAGCCTACGAACACAAAATTTTGCATATTGGTGGACGTTACCCCAGCCACATTTTAGATCAGGAGGGACCCCCATTGAACACCCTCATCGGGTGATGGCTGGTGCCTTCCAAGGGTAACATCGCCTTAGTATACTGCCGAAGAACATGAAATTTATAAAAATAGTATACCTTTGTTGGGGACAAGTTATAGGCAACGTAAGACCCTAAAGGCCACCCCTCCACTGGGGGAATGGGGGATGAGGTCACAGCCAAGCCTTTATGCACGGTCATAGATTTTCAGTGGGGAATCCGTAATTTTGCATACTGGTAGACGTTCACCCCGGTTACGTAGTAGGCAGGATGGGACCTCCGATGGCCACCTCTCACGAGTTAGACAACACCATAGCTTTTATTATGCAAACAAAATTTTGGACAGTAGGAGACCTTCACTCGGACCACAGTTATAGAGAGTGGAACCCTCCTCCGCCTCCTTCGCAAACATTTCTTTCTTTCCCCTTACAGTACTAAACACCTGGGTGCGGCTGTGAACAGTGTCCTTTGTCTTTTTTTTTTTTTCTTTTTTTTTTTTTTTACTTTGGTGCTTTGTCTGCTTCTTCTGGCAACACATGGTTTTAAAGGCTAGAATGGTGAATGGATTATTATTTTTATGTGTGTATTTCACCGGGCTTATTGCTGATAGATCTCTTAGTTTTATAAGTTTGTTATCTTGTTTGCGGAATTTACTCAACAGTAATATTTACAGTAACGTGGGTTACGACGACGATGATGATAATGATAATTATAGTGCTGGTAAAGGTGACAACTGTGGTGCTGGTGATGGTTATATGATAGTTATATTGGCGGTGACTGAACATACTGTACATGTTCACTTTTCCTATTGGAGCTTGTTATTCACCTCAGTACGACGACGGAATTCCTATATCATTCATCTTGCATTCATATTATTAAATGGGAACATCTCATATTCAAGGGGTTAATATAGGTTAGATCCTACACCCCTAGCGAGTAAAGTCTGTCTTGATTTAATGTAACTTTCTGGATATAGCACGATTAATGTAAACGTGTTGTCCTCGAGGACTTTGGGGGTTAATATCTGTCAGCATGTTACAGAAGCAAATTTAGTTGAGACTAAACCTTTCATAGTCGGGACAAATCTAATGTTGTTTTCCACCGAATAACAGACGCTTTCGTTCAGTCGACAGTGAGTCACAGGAGCAGGAGTGTGTTGAAAAATATATGCATAACATAGAATGGAATTATGAAGTGTAATATGCATGATAAATGGCTTTGGAAAAAATACTATGAAGCCTCCCAAGCTAAAAAGAATACGGTTTCATATCATAATTTGCCTGGTAAAAAGGATTCCTGTGAACACCTTGAGACGGAAGGTGTCATTTCTTCATCCTTACCAATCAGAAAAATTCTATCAGGGTCAGGAGAGCACACTAATATCAATGGTGCACTGAAGGAGGTATCTAATCTCTGGTGTGTGAAGTCTCTCCAGATGAAGATAGCGTCTAGTGATAGCAAGATTTAAAAAAAAAAAAGTTCTCGGGAAGAAGTGTTTAGGAAATTCCTCACTTAAATATCCTCGTTTTGCATTTTAGGGACTAGAAGAATGTCTCCTTGCCTTGAAATTGTTGTCTTTTTACCAGAAAGACAACGTGAGCATATTTCGCCTTCACATAGGCTCCCAAGTAGACAATTAAGATATAACAGTAAGATTAATAATAAAGCTATTCCTTTTACCATAAACATCGTCACCATTCTTTTTTACATAAACATCGTCACCATTCTTTTACCCATAAACACCGTCACCATGCTTTTTACCATAAACATCGTCACCATTCTTGTTACCATAAACACCGTCATCATTCCTTTTACCATAAACACCGTCACCATTCCTTTTACCATAAACATCGTCACCATTCCTTTTACCATAAACATCGTCACCATTCCTTTTACCATAAACACCGTCACCATTCCTTTTACCATAAACACCGTCACCATTATTTTAACCATAAACATCGTCACCACACCATTATTTTAACCATATACATCGTCACCATTATTTTAACCATAATCACCGTCACCATTCTATTAACCATAAACACCGTCACCATTCCTTTTATCACAAACACCACCATTTTTTTATCACAAACACCGTCACCATTTTTTTCCCATAAACATCGTCACCATTCTTTTTACCATAAACACTGTCACCATTCCCTTTACCATAAACACCGTCACCATTCTTTTTACCATAAACATCGTCACCATTCCTTTTACCATTAACACCGTCACCATTCTTTTTACCATAAACATCGTCACCATTTATTTAACCATAAACACCGTCACCATTCTTTTAATCATAAACACCGTCACCATTCCTTTTACCATAAACACCGTCACCAATCGAAGCCTCGCCCGAATTAGTAAAATGAAAGTATAAGACAGAAGAAACATAGCAGAAGGGTGCACAGTGAAACAGGCCGTCCATTAATTCATTCATCATTCAGGCCTTCGAAGTGCCCGGCGTAACATCGCAGGACTAACAGTCCTAAAAGTGTGCTTCAAAATGTCCACAGGATATAAACAATTTCGTCGAATCTCAATGTAAAAAGAAAGTAATATCCGTGTCCCGTGAATCTCCGTACATATTTCATCAATGAATTGCCAATGTACACTTTAAATCTTCTGTTACCTCATCTTCCACATTTCTCGTTTTCATCCATTCATTTATTATTGTCCATCAGCCTTCCTTTGCCTCCCGCATTTCAGACTCTCTCATACATACCCATGTTCACCATCCAGTTCAACTTCATTCACTTAATGTAGCCATACCACCTAATAACACATTCCTTTACCCTTTGACATAGAGACTTCTTTGCTTCACATTTTTCATGAATATTTATTTTTCTTGACCTATCAAATCTTTTGTAAATATAATACGTTCCTAAAGAGACTGATTTCTATTGTTGCCCCATTTACGATTTTGATAAATTCATAGATAAAGTTCTTCATCCACTTAGCTGAGCGATGTTCCAAATGTTCCGAGGACGGCTCAGTCTATGTCATCAATATCTATCCAACATCATTTATTCATCCTACTTCCATTGCCACACCCACACCCACGCCAGCAGACTGACCTGCCCCCACAGTACATAACGTACCAACGAGCAAGTTGATAAGGGAGCACTACTTGTAAACCATCGTGTGTTATTCCTGGAATGTTGTGACTAAGAATGAGTACTTGCTTTAACATCTCTACTGAACAAAACGAAAGTATCGTTCCCATATCTACTTATCATACTACATACTTCTGGTAGTCATTAATCGTAAAAAAAATGTTCCCAGTATTTGTGACTTCAACTCAATGTGAATTTGTCAGGTTAATACTTCCAAAATATTTAAGACATGAAATTATCGGTCCATGTAAGTTAGTTCTCAGCCAAACCATAGAAAAATGTAATACATATAACCACTACATGCCGCAGACTTTTTATTTGTATTTCCTGCCCCCAGCTCATGAATATCTTGACCAACACAATCAACAATAACGGCCTAGGAGTACAAACTCATACTAAAAACTAAGATTTCTCATTTCTCTTTTCTCTAAACTGATAACAATAGCTTGTGATTAGAAAGAAAAAGGGTACCAGAAGGATGAAATACTCAAGGGCACCAGCTGCAGCGAAGCTAACCAGTTTGATTTTGTAGTTACTATAGTCAGGCAAAGCCATGAGCAAGAAGCCTGCACACGGAGACGACATAAACTGCTCACCTCACAAAAATTATCCTTCCAAGTATGGGTAAGTTGCTGTGTTAATTATTGTTGTTCTACCGCTGGACACAAGACTTTCATACGTATCTTCTTCTCGTCCCTTGCAGGTAAGTGTTTATGCAGTGTGAAAGCACTGGGAAAACTAAGTGACTGTGTGTGACACTGAACATTGTACTGGCAAGATGAATTTGTTCATTAATTTATAGACCTTTTAAAACCCTCACTTTCACAGAACAACGGTGAAATCTTACAAACTGATCAAGTTCTTTGTGGTCCACATTTATTATCTGATCACTCAGCTGTATGGCCGAGGCCAACCGATTTTCAAGGTATTCCATGAGGAATTATCTTCATACATGGCACTGGAAATGTACTTTATGGTGCACAGACTTCGATAACTGAATTTGTTCTCAGTGGAATGACGAAGTGGTAGAAGAGACTTAACAGAAGTGTTTAACTGGACGGGGACAATAAGTAGCGGGAACAGAGCAGCGGAGACAGTTAGCTCACAAAGTTATGTTACATAAAACCTGTTTCAGAAGTAAAGTACGGAAGCACTCATTACTTCTGGAAATAGAACAGTAGACGAATGGAGTGGTCTGCAAAACTGCTTAACAGCTGCCAGTACTATTCAAAGTTTTAAAGAGTAACTTGGTAATCATATGGGGAATAAAAGTTATAGTTGAGAAATGGGCCTACTAATGGAAAAACTGGTTGGCTGTTTCAGTCCAGTGATGTTTTTTATATGTTACTCGTTTTGCTTCTAGCCGATTTTATTGAGCTTAACCTTATTGTAATGAAGGGTTTAATAAATCATGTATGTAACCCATCTATTATGAAAAATTTCTTCTAAGGTGAAAAACTAATTTTGAGGTAGCAAGAGTAAAATGAGAAAACTCTTATCCTCTTAAGAATTCACCTGATGCTTATTTGGACAACAGCCTGTAAGACATGAATGACAATTATGACTGATTGTTCTTTCAACAGGGTCTGAGTACTAAGAGTATTATGTTTTTGTATATGCTTGGGTAAGGAGATTAGATAGAATCGTTCTCGAAATAGTGATGAAGGAAAAAAAAAGTCTGGTAACAACGCAGTTTGACCTAGTTAGATGTCTCAAGATTTGCACATGTATTTACCTGGAAGGGATCAGGTGTAAGAGCTATTCCAGGTACTAAAACAATTAAGGCCGAATAGTAATACAGGTATTTTGATGTCTGGCATTCAGAACGATGCAATATATTTTCCTTTCAAGTTTATCTATAAGATTCCATGCAGTTTTTCAGGGATATTTCTCGCTTCTTCTAACGTTTAACTTCCATATTCGTCTGGAGTGAATGTTGGGTGAGAGAAAAGGGGGAGGTAATGAAGTTAATGAGAATGACTTCAAACCCCTGCACTATAAAAATCTCTTCGGAAGAGATTAAAATTTTTAGCATAAAATAATCTTAACAACTGAGTGCTATGACTGTTCGTTTTTTGAGAGGATGGTGACGTCTGGGGACCATAAACCAGATCATATGACAGTAGTAAAACCGTAAAAAAACGCATGTAGTGAAGGGAATGACGACGTATTGTCTTAAAAATTAGAAAGAGGCAAACCTGCTCTCGATTAAGGAAAACCCTTTTTAATTATGTTAACATGATGAGGAAGGTGAAAATAGGGAAAGCAATGTAATGGAAGAGATGGGGGTCATTCCGAAGCGAGACTTCTACGATGGAACAAATTCTATCCATTTCTCCTTTCTCTGAAATCTCCATTTTAGGAGATTTCAATGTTCACCACCACCTTTGGCTTTTCTCTCCTTTCACTGATCCACCTGGTGAGCAGACCTACATCTTTTTTATCCTTAATGACCTAGAGCAGCTTGTACAGCACCCTACCCATATCCCAGACTGCCTTGGAGAGAGCTCCGACATACTTTACCTCTTCCTTACAACTAATCCTTCTGCGTACATTGTTAATCTTTTCTCTCCATTGGGCTCCTCCAATCACAACCTCATTACCTTAACCTGTCCTATCACTCCGGTACGGCCTGTGGACCCTCCAGGGAAACGTCGTATGTGGCGTTTCGGAGCCGCGGATTGGGAGGCCCTCAGGCAGTTCTTCTTTGATTTTCCCTGGAATGATTATTGCTTCCATGACCGGGAGCCATCTGAGTGTGCCTTGTGCATTATGGAGGTTATTCTCTTGGGCATGGAAGCATACATTCCTTTCTCATATCCTTTGTCTAACGCAAGAAAGCCTTGGTTTAATCAAGCTTGTTCTAATGCTGTCCGCAACATGGAGAGGGCCTATAAATGGTACCGGAGCCAACTTACCCCTGAATCACATCATCTTTACGTTTCTGCCTGGAATCGTGCTAAGTCTGTTCATCGCTCTGCTAAAAATAATTTCATCCATACTAAATGCTCTAAGCTTTCCAATTCGAATTCTTCCCGCTCTTTCTGGCACCTTCCCAAAAACACTTCTAACAACTTTACCTCATCGTCCTTCCCTCCTCTTTTCTACTCTGATGGTTCTGTAGCTATTTCTTCTACTGATAAAGCAGACCTCTTCGCACAGACTTTCTCCTCCAATTCCACCTTAGACGATTCTGATGCTGTTCCTCCATCACTTCCCCCCTCTGACTTCCTCGTGGCTGACATTAAAAATTCTTCAGCTGATGTATTTTCTGCCATCACTGGCCTCAACACTAACAAGGCATATGGGCCTGAAGGAGTCCCTCCTGCTGTTCTCAAGAACAGTGCTTCTGTGTTTACACCCTGCCTAGGTAAACTCTTTCACCTTTGTCTGTCAACTTGTACCTTTCCTTCTTGCCGGATGTTTGCTCTCATTCAGCCAGTCCCAAAGAAGGGTGACCATTCCCAACCCTCCAACTATCGTCCAATTGCTTTAACGTCCTGTATTTCAAAAGTTTTCGAGTCAATTCTCAATAGAAAAATTTTAAGGCATTTTTCCTATCACAACCTTCTTTCTGATCGTCAGTACGGGTTCCGTCAGGGACGCTCCACTGGCGATCTTCTCACCTACCTTTCAGACTCCTGGTCATCCTCCTATCGGGACTTTGGCTAAAGCTTTCCCATTGCACTTGACATCTCAAAGGCTTTCGATCGAGTCTGGCATAAATCTTTAATTTCCAAACTGCCCTCTTACGGTTTCTATCCTTCTATCTGTGCCTTCATCACTAGCTTCATTTCTGGTCGTTCTATAGTCGCTGTTGTAGACGGCCATTGTTCTTCTCCTAGGTCTATCAACAGTGGTGTTCCTCAGGGCTCTGTCCTATCACCAACTCTCTTCTTTTTATTCATCAATGACCTTCTAAGCTGTACATCTAACCCTATCCACTCATATGCTGATGACTCCACCCTTCACCTTTCCATTCGGTTCCCGCAACGCCCATCTCAGTAGTTACTTCAACAAACAAGGGATGAGGCTATGGCACACCTAATGTCTGACTTGGCTCGTATCTCTGACTGGGGTAAAAATAATCTGGTTGTTTTTAATGCATCTAAGACTCAGTTCTTACACCTATCAACCCGACAAAATCTTCCACAGGTATACCCACTAATGTTTAATAATATTCAGCTTAATGCTGCATCATCCTTGAACATGTTTGGGGTTTCATTTACTCGGGACTTAACTTGGAAAGATCATATTACATCTCTTGTAGAATCTGCTTCCAAGAGATTAGGTGTGCTAAGCCGACTCCGTTCTTTCTTTACCCCTGCACAATTGTTGACTCTATACAGGGGTTTTATCCGCCCCTGTGTGGAGTATAACTCTCATGTGTGGGGAGGCTCTCCACATGCAGCTCTTCTCAATAGGGTGGAGTCAAAGGCTTTTCGTCTCATTAACTCTCCTCCTCTTACTGACTCCCTTCAACCTCTGTCTCTTTGTCGCACTGTTGCATCTTTATCTCTTTTCTATCGCTGCTTCAATGGTCACTGCTCCTCTGAACTGTCTGCATGCATTTCTCCACCTCTACGACAGGCGTGTGGCACCCGTCTAGCAGCAAGCTCTCATCTCTTTTCTGTCCAACTCTCTAATGAAAGAGTTAACCGTTACTCCTAGTCCTTCATTTATGCAACAGGTCAACTCTGGAACTTTCTCCCTATGTCTGTATTTCCTGCTGCCTCTGATCTCCAGTCTTTCAAACGCAGTGTGTCCAGGCATCTCGAAATGATCGGATCTTGAGTTTGGCTCTCTATTGTAATTTGTTTTTCTCTTGGAGGGAACTGTTATTGCGGACTCAGAGCCTTTGGTTCCTTCTTCCTCGCATTAAAAAAAAAAAAAAAAAACGGGAAAGGGCGGTGATGGAAACTTAGGGTAAAGGTAGAGCGGGTGGGTAAGAGACATGACAAAGAAACACTGATACGTGTCGCTTTCCTTCATAGAGTTTTGCTGCACTTTTGCTCCCTCTCCTTAGTATAATTCACTCAGAGACGAGGATACAAGGTCTTACCGGTACGCATCTCTCTCTCTCTCTCTCTCTCTCTCTCTCTCTCTCTCTCTCTCTCTCTCTCTCTCTCTCTCTCTCTCTCTTCTTTTCTTCAGCTCATTCTCATCATCCATTGTCGTCACCGCTTATCAACCGAGTCATGTTTACATATCTCCATTTTCTTCTGATTTTGTTCTTGTTTCACATTACATTTATCCTTTTGCTTCCTTCTTTCCTCTTCTATTTCCCTCGTCTTCTTTTTCTGTATTCCAGCATATTTTTATACTCATTCATTGTTGTTTTCCTCTCCCACGAGTCTGAAAGTATTCCTCTCCTCTTTTCCTCCTATTTTTACGCATGCTCCTACATGGAATTGTGCATCTCTTTTCCAATACTCCTCGCCCTTCCTCTTTTTTTTTCTCATCTTTCTGTATTGGAATTCTTAAAAATGGTCTTGTTTTTTCTTCATCCTTAGTTTTCTTTTCTTTCTTTTGATTCCACATCTTCCCAATTTTCCACTAATTCTCCCATCCATCTTTTATTGTGTCCTCGGGTTTGTCATTTTTTGTTTTCAGATGGGACTCCACTTTTTCGCATTATCTTCTGATCATTTTCTTTTGTCTTTTTGTCCACCATTTTTTCCGTGTTCTTCAGAATTTCGTCTCTGTTCATTTCCTTCCGATCCTCTCATTTGTTACTGATACTGTATATTTAAAATCTCGTTTAGACTTTCCTCTCTGCTTGTCTTTCTTCTTTTGTTCCTATATATTATTCTTCTCTTCCTCCTCTATGATATTTCCTTGCTTTTCTCCACCTTCCTCCTGTTCTCTTTTCTTGTCTCTTCAGGTGCACTGTTATCCACTTTTTTTTTCACTCTTTTGTTTCTTTTGTCCTTCTAGTCTGGCTTCTTGTGCTGTTTCCTTGCATTTATCTTTCCTTTTTCTTTTTCTCAAGATATATCTTACTTTTTCTCATTCCCCTCTTCCTCACCCTTCTTCATTTTCTCTCATTGTCCTTTTATCTTCCTCGTAACGTTTCCACATCGCCTTACTCTCTCTTCTTCCTCCTCCCTCCCGGTGTTTATTGTCATCTGTGTCTTTACCCTCTAGCTTCTTCTCTTATTCCTCTTCTTTGTTTCCTCCGCTTCATTGTGCTTCTTCCTCTCCTTCTGCTGCATATACTCGTTCTCTCCCCTACTCCTCCTTCTCTCCTCCTCCTTTCTTTATCTTTCCTTGCGATTTTATCTTTATTCACTCACATCCTCCTTTCGATTCTACTCATTTTTCCCTGTTCTTCTTTCCTCATGTCTCCAACTCCCACTCATTTCTTTGTTTTCATGTTTCACCTTCTTTGCTTGGCTTCATTATCCTCTCGCATTCGTCCATCTCATCATTCTTATCTTCTTTACTACTTTTTTCTTTGATTTTCACTTTTCTTTTTTTTCATTTTCTGTTACTTAAAATTATTCCACCCCCCATTCCACATTTTTTTTTCCCTTCCTCTCCTCCCCCTCTTCTCTTTTCTGCTTTTTCATTTCCCTCCTCCCTTACTGTTCTCTCGTTCTCTTACACTTTTTTCTGGTCCCCTATTCGTTTCATCTTATTAATCTTTTTTGCAGCTTAAAGTGTTTATTATTTTTCTTATTACTCGTCATCCTTCCTCTCCCATTCTTGGTTCCTCCTCTCCATCTCCTCCTCCTCATATTTCCCCTCCTCCCCCTACCCCCTTTTTCTGCTCCTCCTTCTCCTTCGCTTCCTCCACTCTCGTTCTATTTTTCATCATGACCGCCTTTTCGTCTGCCTTCTTTTCTTTCATCTTATACTGCTTCTGTTTTTCGTCTTTTTCTTTTAGGCATTTTATTTTTTCTTCTCCCGCTTATGTTCATTTCTTCCCATCCTGCCTCTTTTGCTCTTCACGTCTTATTTCCTTGCTGCTGTCATCCTACCTCTTCAGTTTCTTCTCTCGTCTCCTTCATCCCTTTCCTCCTCATTCTAAGTTTGCTTTCTCTTCTCGTTGTCTTTCCCTTCTTCCTTGTCTTTATCCTTTTCCCGTCTCCTTCTTCTCCTTCTTCTTCCTGTCCCTCTCACCTTCCTCTCCTCCTCCTCCTCTCCCTTCTGCTTCACATTTTCCTTTTTTTCTCTCTCTCTTTTCTCCCCTCCATCCTTTTTCTTCACTTCTTCTCTCCGTTTCTATCCATTGACACATCTTTTACCTCCCACCCCCCGGCTCAGTGAAAATTTAGGTTTGTGAAGCGAAATGTGAGGAACTGTAATCACGTCACACTCAGTCACAGCAGAATGGCACTGAACAATAATCACAAGGCTGGGGTATGGGAGAAAAAGGCTAGGAAGAGCAGAGAGTGGCTGGGTGCTAGGAGTTTGAGACCAGGAATTATTATGGAAAAGGAAGAACTGTGCCATGCTGGAAGGAACTAGGAGGAATTGGAATTGGAGGCTTGGCGGGATTGGGGAATGAGAGTTGGTTGAGACTAACATTGAAGACCGAGATAGGCTAAGTGGTTGAGACTAGAACTGGGAACTACAAGAGACTAGCCACTGGGATGGACTTGAGCCTAGAATGTAGAAACAGGGGCTAGGAAGGCAATGCAACGCTTTCCTTGTAACAGGGGTCTAGTAGCGTGTGGGGTCTATGAAGAACAACTAGGCCCTGGAAAGAAACAAGGATCTCCGTGCAGCTAGTGACTAGAAAAATGGGCGAGGAATTACTACAGAGGCCAGGAAGGGCGAAGAGAGTCTAAAAACAAATCCCAAACAGAACGCTATATTTAGCAGCTATGAGTGGCTCGGAATTGTTGGTAACCAACAACAGCAGATGCCGAGGCTAAGTGGAATTACAAGGAACAAATGCTTTGGGTTACATACAGGAGTTTCGGAAAGGCCAGGAACTAGCAAACGCAGGCGTGTAGGAGCTGTAGCCAAGGAACTGAGATCTATTGGTTTTAGAAACACAGATTGGCTGTGATGGATAGCGATTAGGACAATATGAAAGACTATAATGATGACGATGGTGATGATGATGAGGAGGATAATGATGATGATGGAGCTGAGAATGATAAATCGATGATGATGATGATGAAGGTGAAAATGATAAATCGATGATGATTGTGATGACAGGTTTCGATGGAGTATGAAAGATAATAGGAATCATAGAGGCAGGAACTAAGCCCAACTGATTACAAGAGGATATGCGGTATTACAATATACTAAGAAGGGCTGGGATGGGCTAAAAGGAGCTAGAAGACCTCCGGGACAAGGACTGGAGGGCTAAGAAAGTTTGAGGGACAATGGAGGACTGAAGTTCACAGATGTTCAAGAGTTTTATGACCTAGGGCGTTTGGCGATAGTTAACTATCACAGGAGTTTCTCTCTCTCTCTCTCTCTCTCTCTCTCTCTCTCTCTCTCTCTCTCTCTCTCTCTCTCTCTCTCTCTTGCGTAAATGCCTCTGCTCGCCCAGTCACACTCTCTCGTAAATCTACATCCCTCCCCTCTTGTCCAGTGTCCCTTTGAAAATATAAACTTTATCGTGCTGGATTCTTCAATTTCTTCTTCTCTTGCTCCTTCGTTTATTTTTAAATCCTTCACTATCATTCTTTTTCCCGACACTTTCTTTCCATCGTTTCTAATAACGCATTCTCCTGTAGCTGTATTAATTTTAACATTTCACAGTTGCCTGTCTTTTCTATCATACTCTTGTGAAACGTCTGGTATTCATAGTTTTTCTTCTTTCATTTTATTTGTGTGTGTGTGTGTGTGTGTGTGTGTGTGTGTGTGTGTTTTTTTTTTTATTGCTGCGCTCGCGAATCGACAGCGGGTGTTTGGCGTGTGTTACAAATGGATTTCATACACGCCAGACCTGTACTACTGGAATCATTAAATCAAGTACCTTCATTATGAGTTTGCCTTGACATCTCCACGAGAGTCCACTAACGTCTCTCTCTCTCTCTCTCTCTCTCTCTCTCTCTCTCTCTCTCTCTCTCTCTCTCTCTCTCTGTGTGTGTGTGTGTGTGTGTGAGAGAGAGAGAGAGAGCAAAGTAACTTGCACAGTTTCTCTCGGATTATAAGGAAGTTTAGTGGTAGGGATGAAAGTCAGTCAGTAATGAAACCTTTTGTTTTTGAGAACAATAGAGCAATGGTCAAGCTCACAGGGTTAGATCAAATACTGACCTTAGAAAATTAACTCAAACGGTTTTTCCTTTTTTTTCAAATTAATATCCTCATTGTTCACGACTATCTTTTCATCATCATTTTTCACACACTGTTCTTGTATGAAATCCCTCATTTTCCTCTATTCTACCCCTTTTACATTACTGGAAAATTCTCCTTTTCTCTTTGACTGCGGCTTCTGCACCACCATCCTACCACCATGTTACGGAGAATGTGGTGGAGAGATACTCGGGAAGTATGTGAGGAAGGATTGTCCGGTGTGAGAACAGGGGTCGTTACAAATGAGCAGAGACAGGAATGTTAGGTCTCTTTGCCAAGGCAACGCCTTACAGGATGTGATGATATGCTTTAGACAGTTAGATAGTTAGGTAGACAGACAGGCAGGTAGGTGAACACAAATGTAGATAGATGGACAGGTAAAGAGATAGATTGGTAGATGGATAGATAAATCGACGACAGAGACTGACAGACAGACATTTTGATTCGTCGGTTGATTGATAGACAGACACAGGAATGAATATAAAAAAGAACTAAGTAATTCATTAGGCGACAAATGAATCTATAATTTCTTAATAGAAAGCTAGGTAGGTAGGTTGGGAAGTAGGTTCATAAGGAAATATTAAGATAAATGAATAGGCAGATTTGCCAGGATTTTTCTCGAAATTACGCCGTCTCAATCCTCACCAAAACCAGCAAATAGTGGAGCTACAAGGCAAGAGACACACATACATACATACATTGATACATACATACATACATGCATTCATACATACAAACACACAGACAGACAGACAGACAGATAGACAGGCACAGATAAACACGTAGATAGCTAGATAGACGGATAAATAGATACACGCACACATACATACATGTAGATATAGATAAAATTGATGAGATAGACTGGTAGATGTATAAGATGTATAGACTGATATAAAGGTAGGTGGAGCCAGACAGACGGATGGATAGTAGGACATATAGCCACAAATGTAGGTAGGTAAGTTAGGTAGATATACGGATATTTCTTTGGATTCAAACTTCAGTCATTGCTTCCATCTTGGCGGGTCCCCGGAGCAAATGAAACCCGTGAAATGGAACTAATTAAGAGACCCGGGAGAAGAAGAAGACGAAGAAAAAGAAGCTGACGTCTTGCCCACCACCGCGCCGTGTCCAAAAAAAAAAAAACGATCATTTCTTTTTATCGTCTCATATCCTCTTGATCGTATCGCTTCAAAAGTTGTTGGACTGATTGCCCCACTGGTGTGTGTGTGTGTGTGTGTGTGTGTGTGTGTGTGTGTGTGTGTGTGTGTGTGTGTGTGTGTGAAAATATCTAGTGTGTGCAATTTTCTCGTGGTAACATTTGGATGATTACTGTTGCTGCTGCTATTGCGGCTTTGGTAAGAGATAATTAGACTGAGATAGCAGAGAGGAAAATGAGAAGACCTAAAAGTAAATGGAGAGACAAGGATCGAGAGTATGTACAGGTGAGTGCTGTGTCTTGTGAAGAGGCTTTGGTACTAAAACAGCGACAATAACTCCTGGATTTTTAAAGCTTATTCTATACCGGATTTGGTCTAAAGGAATAGATAAATAGGTAGGGAAAACAACTTCTGTATTTTCTAAGTATTTAACAAATATTTCGACAGTCATAAATAGTTTTGTTCTGCTGCCGGTGCACGATTTTATTCAACATTTGATTAGATCACGTTAGACTGAATGGATTAAGGGAGAGTGTTTGCAGCCACTTCATTACGGTTTGTCTTCCGTCAATCGAATAACACTGTGAGAAGTAACAAGAATAAGTGAAGTGAGTACCGTAGTTAAGACCCGGTTATAATCTATATGTCCAGTAGTTAAAACAAAATTGAACTTATCTGTAGCAAAAATATACTATAACACACATGGTCATATTGAAGATGTTACCAGAGACTGTACTATACCCTGATCACTTTAACTTGGCCTTAAAATGCCATATATTCATCTTGAAGTCCGAGTTGCAACAACAGATTAACACTAGAATGTGGCGCTAGTCGCGATGTAGTGTCGTGGGAAAGCCACAGAGCCGTAGCATTATCTTATTCTGCCATTGAACTACATGAAATAAGTTGCAAAAAGACGAAAATCTGAGCCATGTAAAGGTAAATAGAGTATAATGCTGAGAAAGGCCAATGGTATGTTTTCCTTTAGGTGAAGTCAGTCGCCTAGTGATTGCGATAATAAAATACGAAAAGGCGTTATCGTAGCAAAGAGATCATCAGAAAGGTCTGACACTTTGAGAAAATGCGGTATAAAAAATAGGGACACGAAAAAACTCAATTGTTGAATACTTTTTTCAAGAGTATTGACATTTAGTGGAATCTCCATCCAGTACCTCTTCTATCCCATAACATATTTTCTATTTTTTCCCCAGAAGATATTATTCACCTTAGCTTTCGACGTTGCAAAGCAGAGGTGTTTGATGTAGCTCTCATTCGCTGATATTCTCGTCGGTTAAAGAAGTTCCCTAACACCTTTTCCTATGCAAGTTATTTTGCATGTTACATCTTGCCGTCATCTTCTGCTTTGCTTAAATCGTTCTATTATCACCACACTCTGCAAAAATAAGGCAAAAGACTATATTAGCCAGCTGGTACTAAAAATAAATCACTAAGGAAGAAGTGTTAGGAAATCTTACCCGACGAGAATACCAGCCATTGACTTTCCTGCCTCCGGCTCTCTCAAGGTAGAGTCATCTGATAGCAGCAGGAATTGAAACACTCAAGATTAAAGTTCTAATGGCCCACGTGCAGAATATACCAATAAATTAAAAGGTCGTATACTATTGGCTTTGGAGACGGTAGCATCTCATCCTCGGGGCACGTTTTAAACATAGCATCTTGATATTCTCTGGTATGCAATCTGTACATAGTGTTTCGAAATTGAAGCAATGAAAATAACATAATGGAGAAAATTTATGTGTAATAGGCTATGTAAGTCACAAAGGCAGAACGACTACGAAGCTTCCTATGCCATTTAGAACACAGCCCTAAGACCTCACCTTCATCAGTACGCGGGACACGATCCGAAGATTCTTTTCAGGAAGATATCAAGAACAAAATTATAAAAGGCCTCATTGTATTGAAGATGTGATAACTGTCCATATTAGGTAAAGCAAAGGAAATCCTGACAGAGCGTTAATAATCGGCAAAAGGCGCTTTCGTCAGCAATAAAAATGAAGGGGATATATATATATATATATATATATATATATATATATATATATATATATATATGGAGTGGAGGGGAAATTGTTGAGTGCTGTGAAGAGTATGTACGAGGGAGCTAGGGTTACGGTGCGAGTGGATGGTGAGCTGAGTGAGTTCTTTGATCTCAATGTGGGACTGAAACAGGGTTGTGTGATGTCTCCATGGCTGTTTAATATATACATGGATGGGGTTGTAAAGGAGGTGCAGGGTAGGGCAGTGGATGTGGGGGTGGCTCTAATGAATGAGGGTGAGATTTGGAAGCTTCCGGTGTTGCTGTTTGCTGATGATACAGTACTGTTGAGTGAAGATGAATGGGAGTTGCAAGGTTTGGTGAATGAATTTGGGACAGTGTGTAGGAGGAGGAATCTGAAAGTTAATGTAAACAAAAGTAAAGTTATGGTGTTTGAGAGGAATGAAGTCACAGAGTGTGCAGTGAGGTTGGTTGGTGAGGATATGGAGAACGGGAGTGCATTCAAGTACTTGGGTAGTGTGATGAGTAAGGATGGAACTTTGGGGAATGAAGTGCGTGAAAGGGTACAGCAGGGAAGGAAGGTTGTTGGTACACTGAAAGCAATGATGAGAAATAGGGAGGTGAGTATGGAAGTTAAGAAGTCACTGCATGATAGTATTGTGATCCCTACCCTGACGTATGGAAGCGAGGCATGGACCTTGCAAGAGGGGAACAAGTCAAGAGTGAGAGCAGTGGAAATGAGTTACTTGAGAGGAGCATGTGGAGTGACATGGAGGGACAGGTTGACGAATGAAGAAGTGAAGGAACGCTGTGGGGTGGATGTGGATGTGGTTGAGAAGATTAGTAGAAATACACTGAGGTGGTTTAGACATGTTAAGAGAATGGAGAATGAAAGACTGACTAAGATGGTGTATGTAGGTGAGGTGGAGGGGGGGAGAGGGAGAGGTAGACCGAGGATGAGGTGGAGGGATGGAGTTGAGAGGTATATGAAGGAGGGGGGGGTGAGCTGGGGGGAGGGTAGTCAAATGGTGGGTGACAGAGCGACTTGGAGGCGTTTTGTCTGCGGCCACCCTTTGCGGGATTAGGGCGTCGGGCTATAGATAGGCCGGTCCTGCAGTGGATACTCAAACGGCTGATGATGATTATATATATATATATATATATATATATATATATATATATATATATATATAATCATCATCAGCCGTTTGAGTATCCACTGCAGGACCGACCTATCCCGACCTAAGTCGGGACGATACAGCCAATGTATCTCTACCAAGTGGCTTAGGCTGTCTGGTAGGGATTGTATGTAGGGTGAGAAGTGCTTGTAAGTGTAACTGTAGTGCTGGAGTGGCTTTAGATGTGTGTGTAGTCCATAAACCAAGTGTAATCGGCCCGCGCAAGCGACTGGGTGCAAGCATACTTTATAGTAGGCGACACTGGTTCAATCACAGCACCCCTTGTGTCCGCCAATGCGGTACGTGGCCGGGTGAACACTTCCAAAGGTTATTACCCTGGCGGGGCGCGAACCCTGGTTCACCCGTGTACAAAACGCACACTCTATACGCTGCACCACAGAGGCTCCATATATATATATATATATATATATATATATATATATATATCTATATATATATATATATATATATATATATATATATACATATATATATATATATATATGTTGATGATACTGTGCTGTTAAGTGAAGACGATGGGGAGCTGCAAGGCTTGGTGGATGAGTTTGGGAAAGTGTGTAAGAAACGGAATCTAAAGGTGAATGTAGGGAAGAGTAATGTTATGGTCGTCGAAAGAAATGAAGTCACTGAATGTATAGTGAGGCTGGTAGAGGCGGAAATGCGTTTAAGTACTTGGGTAGTGTGATGAGTCAGGATGGAAGTTTAGAGGGTGAAGTGCTTGAAAGGGTACAGCAAGGAAGAAAAGTTGCTGTTTCCTTGAAAGCAGTGATAAGAAACAGGGAAGTAAACATAGAAGTGAAAAATTTCCTGCATGACAGTATTGTGATACCAACTCTAACTTTCTAACGTATGAATGTGATGCTTGGACCTTGTTGAAGGGACACAAGTCAAGAGTGAGAGAAGTGGAAATGAGTCATTTGAGAGGAGCAAGTGGAGTCACATGGAGAGACAGACTGACAAATAAGGAAGTGAAGGAGCGTTGTGGTGTGGATGTGGATGTGATGGGAAGGGTTAGGAGAAACACACTGAGGTGGTTTGGCCATGTGGAGAGGATGGAGAGTAACTGACGAGGAGAGTCAATCACTGACGAACATAATCACTCAGTCACCAACACACACTCACACACCTATTTTCTAGCTAACACACTCACTCAAACACACTGTTACTTTCTCACTCACTCGCCCGCCCACCCGGCCACTCACTCACTCACTCGATCGCCCGCCCACCCTCCCATCCACCCACGCACTCACTTGTTCACTCAGGCTAAACAAACAAATGCGGTGAAACAATCGGAAAAGTTGAAGAGAAGCTTCTTACCTGGCCACGGGAGATACACCTCGAGGCTATTGACGTTTATCATATTGAGCTTGGATGAACAGAAACACAAGCCAATATGTGTATTTCTCTGAGTGGTGTGGCCTTGTAAGAATATGTGGATGTGTGTGTGTGTCGGGAAGACTTGTGTAAGTGTGGGGTGGGAGACTTGTGTGTGTTGGGGGATAAACAATATACCTATTTCTTTTTTTAACAAAACTTCGTGGAATGCTTCAGGGTCAGTAAATGAAATGCCCCTTTGGGTTGTGTGTGTGTGTGTGTGTGTGTGTGTGTGTGTGTGTGTGTGTGTGTGTGTGTGTGTGTGTGTGTGTGTGTGTGTGTGTGTGTGTGTGTGTGTGTGTGTGTGTTTACAACATAAAACAACTACTTGCATGTACCCAAGCTTGGAAGAGTGGATGCGGCTAAGCCAATCAGACGACCTGTTGTTTTTTAAGAACAAGAAGTAAAAAACAACGTTACAGGGCTGAGGAAAAAGTTGACTAGCAAAAACTTTCGATAAAAATGTTCTTCAGTTCTGAGCAAGCCTCAATGAAAGATTCAGGATGTGATTCAGCTTTAGAATAATTATAATCAGTCAATGGTAGATATCGTCAAGCACGTGCTTGATAAAAGATAAAGAAAACAAAACTGCGACAGATTTTATCTGATTTTAGCCAGTCATGGTAGAAAGATTGACCGTCTGCCATGGAGCAAATTTTTTTTTAAAGGAAAATAGGTTAATGTTCTAGGTCACCAAGCAAGGTCAACCATTGCAGTTTAGTTTTTTTTTTTTTTTTTAATCCAGCTTATACCGAAATTCAAGGAAGGGTTAAAAATAAGGCTAGAATAAAAAGATTTTATACTGGAAACACTAAATCAAAGGTCAAATTCACTTAGACAGGTTCCAAGGCAAGGTAATTTCATTTGTTCTGGTTTGATAAAAGCTTTTTGAAAGTATTAAGGACGAGGCAAGAGCAGAGAGAGTCTTGAGAACAATCAGTCAAAGGTAAAGGTCGCAGGACAAGGTCAAACTTCGACTCTGCCAATATATAAACAAAAACCTAAAACAATATTCACATGATTTGGACAAACCTTGGTAGACCAGTTGAGGATCACCCGAGAAGTTGAACTGTTGTTTTTCAGAACAAGTGGACGAAGATCCAGGTCACAGGGCGAGATCAGGGTTCGACGAGTGTGTTACTGCACACACACACACACACACACACACACACACACACACACACACAAATCGGCATTTGGCCAACCTTTGTGGATGAGTTGGTGACTTTTTTTTTCAGAATAATACCTCTAATATCAAGGTCACATGGCAAAGTCAAAATATAAAGTGTTTATTTGCTGTAGACAGTACTCTGTGGAAGGGCTCAGGTTACAGCATGGATAAAAAGTTTCAATTTGTAGAACAATTAGGCAAATTGGCATGGTCAGAGGGAGAGGTCAGGTGTCGAGTCAGCTCAGACAGTTATAATTCCATTTCAGTCACAGCTGTTGGAAGAGTTATGAGTTAGGCATGAAAGAAATAATTTGATTTCGAGAGTAGTCTATCGGAGATCAAGGTCACAGGACAGCGTCAAGTATTCGACCCTTATACCAATTGGTGGTAGCGGGTGTTGCATTCTCTAAGTGTACCTTCTTGTTGTTTTTGTCGTTAGTATTACTATTCGTACTTATAACTCCACTGAACAATGAGATACATGAAGTTCTTCACAAAGGAATGGTAGTGTTTCTTCGAAGATTATCAGTACGGAAATGAATTAGCTCTTATTTTTAGGTAAATGACAACAGATTAGGTTTAGAATGATCTTTCTTCATTATGCTAGTTCAGTAGTTTAAGTAGTTACGGGCTTTCTTCACTGACAGATGTCCAATATATTCAAATTACTTTTATCTGGTTTTAATACATATTTTTCCGGAAGCCATTTTAACTTTTCCCATTTCAGTAGACGTTCATATTTTCTTATTTCTTTCTACGCCTCTCTAGGCAGAGACAAAACTGAATGTGTTTCCTGCATCGAAAAACGTAAGGCTGAGGAAAGAAACGCAAAATTTTCTTATTATTCTTGTTGGCGAATTCTTTGAAGTAAATTATCGCTGCATTCAAACTATTAACCCTGCAGCATCCATATGTGTGGGGTATGCTCTCCAGGCTTTCCCCTAACCAAACACAATTTCCGTTTATTTCAGCTCTTTCTTTCTTCCGACCCTCATTTTTATTTTACTCTCCTCGCACTTCATTCTTGAAATATATTTTGAAATACACTTGTACTACAATAAAACCAGTCATTCTACAGCACCCATTTCCCCAAAGTATTCAGTACGACTTCATCACCAACGCCCACAGAACGTAGTCAATCCCACCCATTCCTTTGCTCACAACTTCCACTTCTTTACCCCTTCTCCCCAAGACAGTCTCACGGCTCGACGCAGACTATGTAGTCGACGAATATGCTAATTCGTCTTCCTGTCATGAAGTCCATCATAGTCATCACAGACAAGGTTCTCGCTTTTCATGTGGCAGAACGTTAAAGAATATACATGTATGTGTGTCTATATACAGATAGATAGACAGATAGAGAGATATAGATATAGATATAGATGTTTATATTTATTTATTTATTTTTATATACATCTATCTACCTATATATCTATATAACTATATCTATCTGTCTATCTATATGTATATCAATCGCTCTCTCTCTCTCTCTCTCTCTCTCTCTCTCTCTCTCTCTCTCTCTCTCTCTCTCTCTCTCTCTCTATATATATATATATATATATATATATATATATATATAAAGAGAGAGAGAGAGAGAGAGAGAGAGAGAGAGAGAGATCACCATCCACTCACTCGAGATGTAGTGCTGCTCGTGTGTCTGCCATTTCCTCTCCTCCATCCTTCTGTCCTTCCATCCTCTTCTGTCTTTCTTTCCTTCATTCTTTCATCTTCCTTCTGTCTGTGGGTGACTCTACACTGAGTGACAAACCAAATGGTTTCCTGTACACCAGGAAACCATTTACTACGCTGGGTGGTAACCATGTCACCAAATTTTGTCGCCTGGTGGTTTAGTGGGTAATTAAGGCGCTACAACCGGACTGAGCCGGTGAAGGGTTATATCCAAGGGGTGGCTGGGGTTTATTGCTCACGTAATGCCACCCAGGGATGAGTGAGGCTGGTCACTCTCATCTTAAATGTCAGGACCAACATGCCTAGCCCCGGGCTCCTACGTTCCTCATGGGGCACAGTAGGATTGGCTGATGAATGAATGAATCAATGAATATATATATATATATATATATATATATATATATATATATTTATATATATATATATATATATATATATATATATATATAAATATATAGATAGATATGTGTGTGTATGTGTGTGTGTGTGTGTGTGTGTGTGTGTGTGTGTGTGTGTGTTTGTGTGTGTGTGTGTGTTTGTGTGTGTGTGTGAAGATAGATAGTTAGATAGACAGATAGATAGATAGATAGAGAGAGATAGATAGATAGATAGATAGATAGATAGATAGATACAGTATAGGGTTTTAAAACAGGAAACCAGCTATATTTTTTTCTGCTTCGCATAGTGCATTAAAAATCTCTCTCACTGAAAGACATCCCTGGGGACCCTATAAACAAACTCATAATGCAGTGAAAAAAATAATAAAACTGTTGTATCGTCATATCTACTCTTCTATTTTTAAAATCTCTCCTTTGAACTGCCAAAATAAGAAGTTCTCTCAGAATTATGGACAAGGCAATGTTAGTCGGCAGCTCGCCCAGCAGTTACAGTACCCACGGAGAAATAAGTTCAGCAGCGTTGACGGAAGTCGGCCATTTCAGTAACAAGCAGTGCCCCCCCCCCCAAATACACACACACACAAAGAAGATATAGCTTCTCTGTGAAGATCCAGTATTCTTCCCTAGGAAAAGCAACTCCTAGTATTAACTAGCCCTTAAAACGAAAGAGTACGCTGCACCCTGAACCAACTCAGGGACAGGCGTAGCTCGCTAAGCTGAAATTCCTCCTCATTGTTCTTCTCCTCGCAGTCCATCGGACACAGAAAGTAGTGCCTTACTTTGGCTATCTAAGAGTCACATGTCAGGCACCAAGGAAAATATTTGTTCTTACTGATCCCAGAGTCAGACGATTCAAGTCTTCCATCACTTGTTAGGCAGCAGGACTCCTCACAAGATGCCGCAGGACTTGAAGTTAGTAATGAGGCTTATCACGATCACTGATACAACATGACAGCGTGAAACTGAGTAAGTAGGCTACATCTATGCAGCGGGATAGATGCTGTCATGACAATCACACCAGCCAATATTAATTCCAAACCACTTTCACTTTCATACGTCAGCTGCAAATATTTCTTATACTCCTTTCATGATTTTCATGCGGTTAACATGAGAACATATTTTCAAAACATATTTTTCAACGAGGCACGTGTCGTGTCAGAGTCATACAAATTGTTCGAGAGAGATGAGTTTTCCAGCAATCCCAGTAATGCTGTAACGCGTCAAAATCCGAAACAACCGTTAGTAAGCTCGTCCAGTTGTGCATATACGGAAGTCCATAAATGGCACCGGTAGTGAAAAAATGTTTTAGATGCAAGACAGAATATTTTTGTAAAATCTTTTTATATTTTCACAGTACAGGAAGGTAATCAAACTCTTGTCTTTAAAAAAAGGTTTGAGTTCATAGCACAGAGAAATAAGCAGAATGTCATTGGACGATGGTGAAGCAAAAAATAATTTAATTAATGAAAGAAAAGCATTCTAGAGCCGAATGCTAAACCCCCGCAAGAATATGCTGTTGACCAAGTCCAAGATTTTGGCCATATCTTGATACCCTGAGGGTTTCTTGTTGATAATTCAAGCCGTATATAAGATTTGATAGTGCTAAAGGCGAACGATAGAAACTAGTTGACCTTTGGAAGCCATTTTGGTGACCTTGACGTTGACTCCAAGTGTCAATTATCGAACTCGGCCAATATTTTGACCATATCTTGAATCCCTGGAGGTTTCGCGTTGATAGCTCAAGCAGTTCATGAGATATAATGGGAACACACACACACACACACACACACACACACACACACACACACAGAGGCAGGCAAAAACATTATCGCTCCTCCATATAAGGCGGGCGATAAGAAATAAGTGTACTGACTCATCCATTAATGAAAATCCTACTAGGTCATTTAATCATGTGTGTAAATTCTCCTCTAAAAATTTTTCCCGGAATGTACACAAGGAATGGTTTAGTTCAAGTATTCGAATAAGCTACATGAAAGAAAAGTTATTTATTCTGCCATTTTGATATACAGCTACAGCCAGTAACATTTCCTGTCTCCGCGGAACTTGGATTCAGGAGAAGATTTCCACTCACATTACCTCCTTTCGCCTTGTCTCTATTTTCAGGTATTTCATTATGTTTCCGCATCCTCTTGTTACGAGTACAGTAGGTCAGTGAACAGCTTAGCGTCCCTCCCACTGGTACACCCGTCTACCAAAAGATTTTCTGCCAATATGTTAAGAGTGTTGCGTCCGTACTTCCCCATTTAGGATTACCTTGCATTACGGTAAATAATTTCTTTTGTCCCTCGTAGTACATACTGTGGGGTATTATTGACTCTCTCTCTCTCTCTCTCTCTCTCTCTCTCTCTCTCACTTGAACAGAAGAGGTTGTGGGCTTGCTTGGGGGAGGTGGAGTAGGGTTCCGAGGCAAGGCAAGATTCCAACTGGTCACCTGCACGGTCCTCTTGCCGTGCCGGTTCCATAGAGTTCTCATCTGAGGAATAAGGTAAATTCTGTACATCTACAATCCTCTGTTGCAAATCCTCTGCTTCCTGCACAAACCCCTCAAAGTCAAGAGAACCCACAGACATAGCATCCTCCTCTGGTTCTTGCTGCTCTGGCATATGTCAAGGACGAAAGTACCTGTTGAGTAGAGTCTGGTGGAGTTGTTGTATTCTCTTTAGCCTTAGGTCTTCACACACACACACACACACACACATACATATATATATATATATATATATATATATATATATATATATATATATATATATATATATATATATATATATATATATATATGTATACATTATCGTCATGGTCTCTAAGACCGGAAGTATGCAAAGTTTTTCTGTTTCTGATGAAGCATTAAAATTCTCCGGCAGCACAAGGCATCCCTGAGGACCCTATGATAGACGCCAGGATTCATCATAAACTATCCAACATTCGATCTACTCCGGTTTTTAAAGTATCTCCTTCGAATTTCCAAACCAAGGCAGTTTTTAAAGAACTGTGGACAAGACAAAAGTAGTCTCCATTGTTTCACACAACCACATGGCTACAGAAGCACTGGTTTCAACAGATCCATCTTGGGAAATGGTAACTTGTTCAGCAATTACTGTACCCCAGACAACATCAAGTCGCGCAGCAAAGAGTGGTGTCGAACACATCAAGAACACACGGCACCTGAGAAGAACATCGTTTCCTCAGAAGGATTCTATATTCTTCCCTAAAGAAAGTGGCTTCTACTACTAGCCATCCCTTAAGTAAAGACAGTATGCTGCAATCCGAGCCAACATGGGGAAAGGTGCACTTTCTGAACTTGAAATCCCTTCCTCAACCCAACTCATCTCAGAGCCATTACTCTTCTCTGATTAGTCCATTGGACACAAGGCAGCACTTAATGTTTTGGTTTGGCTCACACACGGGTCACACGTCATGCACGAAGGAAAATGACTATAGTTCTTATTCCGAAGTCAGATCACCAAGAATCTCCAGCACCTCGGCAGGTAAATTAGCCCTGACAAGATGCCCAAGGACGTCGTCAGAAATGGTGAAATATTACAATCCTTGGTACAGAAAAACCTGATACAGAAAATTACCTGAAACCAAGCAGTTCGTCGCTGCACGTGTGTGTATGAAATATTGACAATGATTTAGTATTAACTTGTAGTTTATGGAATTGTTATGTCATCGTATTATTTTCATTTTCAAAACGTCCTTCAGCATCTGGAAAACAAGATGGAAACGGTATTTAAGTGAAGTGGGATTAAGTGGATAATTCTATGAGCAGACACCTCTGAATTTCATTTGATCATCACTGAGGTTCAACTTCAGTAAGCCATCAACTGAATGAATTATGACAATAATTGAAAACACTCCTACATGTGAGTACATACAGTACATATTTTAAAATTGCAGTTACTAGTCTCAATTAATCAATAACTGGCAACTTAATCTTTCATCCTTCAAGTCACCACAAATACGCGAAGACATCATTCGTGTCAGGGGTACCAACTGCCAAACGCTAGCTACACACTTAGACTGTACCAGGTTCATTTGTTGCCAATAGTACATATTGTTGTGCTGTGATGCAATGTCGTGATCTTGTCAGTTGTTTTGATTGTGTACGTAACAGATAGTGTTTTTAGTGTTGCAGTTCCCCAACACTGATAGAATTATGTGTTTGAGTTTGGGGGAGGAGCTGGGGATTGTATTGCACTGCTATGGCATGGCTGGTGTCAGGGGAATGTGTGTGTGTGTGTGTGTGTGTGTGTGTGTGTGTGTGTGTGTGTGTGTGTGTGTGTGTTTTAACCAGATGTGACACTGATTGAATTTCGACTGCAGTTTCATCCTGGAAAATTTACTGTTTTGTTTGTGCTGTGTTTTTATACAGGACAGATATCTTAATGCAGGTGATGAGGCCTCCTGCGTGATTATCTCTAATCTGTGTTGATACATGAGTAGTTCTTAATTATTCTGGTCGTATGTGCGCACGTGAGCTTTGTTTCTTGTGTGAGTGCGATATCTATTTGATAGTTGATAGGAACGTCTTTTATTTTTTTATTTTTTCTAAGTTAAGGTCATCAACATTTAGTTGCACAATAATAAGCTGTTTGTTTCAGGTGGTGTGCGTCCATTGTGAGCGTATGTTGTAGATGTTGTTTCGGTGCACCGACGAAAAGTTAGTTTTACGACTGTGTGTGTACGTAAGGAATACTTGGTGGGGGGGTAGTGGGGGAATTTCGTTTGTCGTGACAGAAGTGTTTATGTGTTACACCTATCACATACCCACGCGCTGTGGCTTTTTCTGGTAATTGTAGTGTAGCGCATGTGGTATGGAATATACTGCACATATCTACATGTTCATCTTGTGCCTATGATATATGCAGGGCAAACTCAGTAAATGTATCGTGTTAAGGACCCGGGACTGATTTCAATATCTCAGACAGTTGTGGGGAAGAAGGAAATGGCTGTCATAGAATCACTTTCCTAAGTGTAAAGAAAAAAAAAATGAAGGGAAATGTCACCCACACGCCTAGACGGCACCCTGTCAGGCTAACCGAATTCTTCCCCGTGGGACGCAGAACAGGTGATTTTTTTTAAATACAAGGAAGGAGGAACCAAAGGCCAGGAGCCTGCAAACTGTTCCCTCCAAGAAAAAAACAAAAACGCGATAACAGAGCCAAATTCAAGATCCGCTCATTTTGGGATGCCTGGACACACTGCGTTTGAAAGACTGGAGATCATAGGCAGTAGGAAATACAGACAGAGGGAAACAGTTCCAGAGTTGACCTATTGCATACATGGAAGACTGGGAGTAACGGTTAACTCTTGCATTAGAGAGTTGGACAGAAAAGGGATGAAAATTTGTTGCAAGACGGGTGCTACGTGCCCGTTGTAGTGGTGAATGGGTGCAAGCAGATAGTTCAGAGGAACAGTGACCATTGAAATAGAGATAGAAAAGAGATAATGATGCAACAGTGCGGCAAAGAGACAGAGGTTGAAGGGAGCCATTAAGAGGAGGAGAGTTAATGAGATGAAAAGCTCTTGACTCCACCTTGTTGAGAAGAGCTGTATGCGGGGAGCCTCCCCATACATGAGAGTTGCACTCAACAAGGGCGAATAAAACCGGTTTGTAAAGTCAACAATTGTGCAGGGGTAAAGAAGATACGGAGTCGGCTTAGCACACTTTAACTTTCGCTGTCGATTCTCCTTGCCTGAGGTACAAAGCGTTGCCACAGGTAGGCTGCCCCTCCATCTTCCCAGGTGACGGTTATGCTAGATAATGGCTCTGTTGGCAAGAGGCAGGAGCCCAGCTGGTAAATGCACTTCTCTTGATATATCCCTGCTGTCTGTAAATGAATTTATTTGTGTAAGGGTTAACTGACGTAGTGAATCGGTCGTAATAATCTTCTGCTATCTCCTTCAGTACGATTACTTATTTTTTTATCATTCCTACATCCAGATGGTTTTAATCAGCTTAGGAAAAAAAACTGTGTTTAAGTTGTTCATGTCTACACTCCGATGACGCCTTTTTGTCCATGTCTCCAGAATATATAGTTTAACATTCATGAAAACTGTAGCAGAAGAAGGGTTAGATGATGAACCTTTATTTATTTAACTCCTATGAACGCTATTTCAAAGCATACGAGAATAAGTAAAACTGTTAGGTAATATACAGGTGATATACGAGTATAACCAAAAATCTTCTGGCCCTCAGCTGAATAGAAAACTATAGTAGTTACCGTCGCGAGATAATAATACCATTATTATCATTCAGGATGCTGGTACTATTTTTATCTGTGTAAATTTCCCTTGCGCTTGGTGGCATAAAATATATCTAAACACGAGACAGTGAGAGGGCTAATTATGTTTAGCAGGTGGTAGGCAGTTTAATGGTAATTATCATATGTGTAATTTGTCTCATTGTCTCACCCTTCTCGTAACACATCTTACATCATCTACACTATATCCCTTATCTGCTTTTTCATCACGTTTCGTATATTCTCCTATTTCCTTCGTTTTCCCCTTGGATTCGTATTTTACATCACTATTTCCCTCCTCTTTTTAGCATCTTCCTCTTGTTTCCTTTCTTCTGCTTATCCTTCTTTCTCTTCTCTTTACTAAAATATTTCGTTTTTGCTCGTCTCTTTCCACCATCTTCATTTCCTTCATTCCAAATTAACGCGTCTTCCCTTACTCTTCCATATTCTCTTCTTTCCATGGGCTTCCTCCCATCTTTCGTTTAGCTACATCTGTCTTCTTTTCAACTATTTTCATCTCTTATCTTCTCCCCTCTCCTCTCTTAGTATCATTCATCTCCTTTCTTTGTCATACGTCCCTTCTTCTCCTCTTCCACTCCCCTTCCATCTTTTCCTCTCCCCCCCCCTCCCCCTTTCCTTGCTCCCTTCATCTCACTTACTTTCCTGGGCTCATGCGTCATCTGCTGCTGACATATCTCACCGCCCATCTCTCATCACTAATTGGGCCTCCTTCTCATGGCAAAGGAGGCTAACCTACCACCTGCATCCTTACGTGTTTTTCCATATCATCCCAGTATATTCTTCCAAATGGCACCTTAACATTCTGTTGTTTGTTGTTTATCTTTTTATCCGCGCGTTCATCCACAGGCCAGTCAAACAATTCATCCACCCAAATATTGTTCATTCATGTGTCGCACCGTCAGGGACTTAGGAGGACGGGGCTTAGCTACTCTGCCTAGACACTGAATGTGATAGTGACCAATCAACGTCCAGGATATGATTTCGTGAGAAATAATTAATAGGAACCAGTACCTGGGCGTAAATTCTTATAAGAAACATCGGGTTGAAGCGCTTTAACCCACTAGACAGCCAGGAGTAATTATATTGGCTATGTTGTTAGAGAAATTTGTAATAAATATTTTTCTAGAAGTAGAGAAAAAGTTTCATTTACCACATAGTTTACGGTAGAATCATCTAAAGGTAATAGTACATCGAGTGAGAAGATCGTGGGCATCTACATCTACTTACGCAAGCGACGTTTGCTTTAAGAGGCGTAATCAGCATTAACAGTCGAGGTTCCCTTGTAACCTTTATCTGTCACATTATTTCGACACAATAGCCTGTTGTTTCTTTACTTACATGCAGTATATGGGTACTGATTACATAATTAATTTCATATATGTATATCAAACAAAGAAACATTTAGGCAATTATTTACAAGCTAATAGGTGTTCTGGACACTGCTTAGTTCATGTGTATGTAATTTAATATCTCATAACTCTCTCCCCTCCACTCATAATTTTCCCCAATATATTACTCCCCATCCAGTGACATTCTCTCCCTCCCCCTCCCTCTCTCTCTCTCTCTCTCTCTCTCTCTCTCTCTCTCTCTCTCTCTCTCTCTCTCTCTCTCTCCTCTTACGGTCATTACTCCTTCCTCTCTTCACGACCCTTTCCCTCGCCTCAGACTTCTCTCCCGTCCCTCATGTCCCTCTCGCCTTTCCTGATTTCCCGTGTCTCTTTTCTCATTCCTCGCACAGTTTAATTATCCCTCACTTCTTCCTCTCTAATTTTTCACCTTTTCTCTCGCCATTTCTCAGTCTCCCTACTCTCCCACCTCTTTCCTTCCTTCTGGTACTTGCTTTTTTTTCCTCCTAATCTTCCCCTTTTTTCCCTCTGTTACTTGCCCGTTTCCCTCCCCCACTTTCACTTTCTTTTCCCTATTTCTTCCTCTTATCCGTTTTCCACCTGTTCTTTCTCCCTTTCCTCCCCTTTTGACTTCACTTCCCATCCTATCTTTCTCTGTCTCCTTTCCCACCTCCTTCCCTGCTTCCCCACCGTCCTCTCCTTCATGCTCCATGTCGTAATTCATACGTAATTTGCTAAGTGTTGCAGCTGCCTGCCTTGTGTTGGTCTTGCAGTCTCATGTTCTATTACTATATACCATTTTGTCTCTCTCTCTCTATTATATATATATATATATATATATATATATATATATATATATATATATATATATATATATATATATATATATATATATGCATTAGAGGGTTGGGGAGAAAAGAGATGAGAGTTTACTTCTAGACAGGTGATACGCACCCTCTGTGGTGGTGGAGGTATACAAGCGGACAGTACAGAGGAGCAATGACCACTGAGGTATGGATAAAAAAAAGAGATAAATATTCAATAATGCGGCGAAGAGACAGAGGTTCAAGGGAGCCGGTACGAGGAGAAGAGTGAATGAGACAAAAAGCCTTTGACTCCACCTTGTCGAGAAGATCTGTATGTGGGAAGCATCCTCATAAATAAGAGTTACCGTATACTCAATACAGGGGCGAATAGAATCCCTGTATAATGACATCAGCTGTACAGGAGTAAAGAAGGCACGGAGATGACTTAGCAAAGCTAATCTCTTGGAAACAGGTTTTACAAGAATGGTAATAATTATGATCTTTCCAAAATAATTTCCTCGAGAACGAAACCCCAAGTACGTTCAAAGATGATGCAGGATTGAGCTGGGTATTGTTAGAAGTGTATGCTATTCCTGCCGAAGATTTTTACGAGTTAATAGACTTAAGAACGGAGTTTTTCATGCATTAAAACGAACAAGATTACATTTACCCCAATCAATGATATGAGCCAAGTCAGACAATAATTGTGCCATAGCCTCATCCCTTGTTTGCTGAAGTAAGTGCTGATACGGACGATGCAAGAAGCGGGTGGAAAGGTGATGGATGGAGTCGTCAGTGTTTGCGTGGACAGGGTTAGATGTACAGCTCAGGTCATTGATGAATAGAAGGGATTGAGTTGATGATAGGACAGAGCCCTGAGGAATACCATTAATGATGGCTTTAAGATAAGAATGTGGCCGTCCACAGCAGTAGTAATAAAATGACCAGATAAGGAGCTAGAGATGAAGGTACAGATAGGACAGAAACTGCAAGAAAGCAGTTTGGAGATTAGATATTTATTCCAGACTCTCAATTAGTTACAGCATGACAGGATAGTAGAAGCAAGATATGTTAGTGGGTACATATACACAACAACCACCTCTGGCTTTGAAGTGAGTTCAGGACCACGGGAGCAAGATATGTTATTGCGTACTTATATACAACAACCGCCTTTGGCTTTGAAGTGAATATAGAAAAACTAGGAGGCCACAAAAAAGGGTATGTTATCATACATCTCAGACACCCGAGTCTCAGTGAGGAAGAGAATGTAAGGTTTATATGAAAGGAGGTGGTGGTCAAGAGAGAGAAAATTAGAGGAAAGGCAACTAATGTTGCAGAAATGAACATGGAGTGAATCAGAAAGTGGTTACATGCATCTCATTTGGCGGTCACCGGTAGAAGGATGGATGGTGAGGTCTTTCATGGACCCTCTCCCCTCAGCTCGGGACTCCGAGGCAGAGTGATGATGCTATTTTTTAACATTCAGATTAGTATGTTATGTAATGTGCATGTAGTTTTGTGTTGACGGGAAATTGTGCAGGAGAGTATGCTTTCCTGAAACACTGAAAAAGTTCATCAAAGGGGAACGGTCAGAAGCTAATCCTGAGGGTTGATGAAATGGGAACACCAGCTCTCTCTGCCATCAGCTTTCCATTCACCTTGCGAGGACCACCCTATTTGACTGGTGGTATAGTCAACTCCCTAGTAGACAAACTTCGCCTCTAACTGCTTTATCATAGCTCCCAGTACTGCCTTTTCTCTCCTGTTTCAGTGGAGGCAATTTTACAAGCAATGATCCAGTTTCCCATTGGACTGTTCATAGAGGTCAATGAACATAACATCAGTAGGAATGCACATGTCTTTAATCCTCTTCTTTTGAGCACTGTTATGCATATATAGTGCATTGTCATAGGAATCAGTTCTAGGAAGGACTCCTATTAAAACTGCACTATCAGTCTTTAGCTTTTGGCTATCCACCATGCGCATTCCTAGTACGCCGTAACTGTTGTTAGTGTGTCCATTCCCAAAGAACAGATTGTATCCAATAACCTGAGCAGTTATGAGTTTTCCAGTATATGTATCTTTCTTCATCTCTTAGTGTGACGTCCTGGAGCATACTTCGCAACTTTCTCCTAAGGCTTCAAACACCTCTCTTGCCCCTAACCTGGGAGTTCCCCCACCTATATGGCCTCCTGTTCAGGAGAAAGAATAACGCACAAATCTGATGGAGTATTTAGAGGTTGTACTGGTTTTTGGCCACCTTGGTCCACCTTCTGGCATTCAGCCTTGCTAAACTCACCACTGTTGTTAACTTTACCCAACATAACTCTCTGACAAGCTTTCGGACTCTTGAGATTCAGTTCTGCTCCCACTTGGGGCTGCAGTCTTACTAGCTGTGCCATAATTTTTTTTTCTTTTCTTGTACCTTTCTTTTCAGTTCCTCCCTCTCACCTAGCCACAACTTTTCTGTTTACCAACAGTACTACTGCTTTGACCCATGTTCATCCAGCCTTCAGGGAATCTACCACTGCCTGCAAGAGTTTAATAATGTTTTTTTTAAGTATGTCACTCCCTTCTCATGCTGCCTCTGCGACAAGTGAAGTCAAAGGTTGTAGGGTGTTCAGCGTGGACCTTGTGGCCTGCTCCACAAAACATTATAGCAGTAGAGTCAGTCATTTTTCCAATTTTGTCTAAGTGCGGGTACTAATGGAGCAGGCTGAAGCAAAAATTTGCACAACTAAATCAAGTATTGGTCATCACCATATACTACCACTCGGAAAGTGCAACCAGCAGCTGGTCTATGTGCCCAGTTTTTAACATTACCCTAGATAGAGGTTTGGCATCTTGTTTCCTGAGGACAGCAGGCCTCCTGTGGACCAAACACCCTTCACCTGTCACCACTCAGGTGTTATCCAACATCCATACTGAACACAAGCTACGGCTGTTTGGTTCAGGACTGGTATTATGGTATTTTATCTAAATTGATAATAAGCTTTAAACTGACCTTGCCGTGTGACCACTTTTGACCTATTGTTCCAAAACCAATAGGGTAACACCTTCGATGACCCCTAAACCTTACACCAAGCGTTGTCCAAATATGATTAAAACTGGTTTAGTTATTTTGTTCACACGCGGTCACAAATGCATCTGTCTTTCACCCTGCCGTGAGACTTTGACTTTTGACTAATTGTTCTGAAAGGTGATTGTTTTAGCTCTTACTGTACCTCACTCTCAACCATTCCGTCAGCCTGGTCTAAAGATGATCAAAACTGTTTACGTTGAACTTGTCATGTGACCATGAGGTTTGATCACACCCAGTGGAATTGGCCTTCCATTGTTTTCAAAACAGAATTCCATCACTCATGCCTTAACTTTGAAATCTTCGATGAAATCTGGTCTTATTATTTTAGCTGAAGTTGCCATGTGACCTTGACCTTTAACCTACTCTTCTAAAAAAAAAAAAAAAAAAAAAACAGATCCTTCGCTAGTCCTCAGGCACTCGGCCATGTACATTTTGTTTCAGAAGAATACTGTTTTAACTCTTTTGATTACACACAGCCATACTCGTTCTTGTTTTACACTCAACCTTCCCACAGAGATAGGTCCTAACTGAATGAAAACAGTTTAGGTTGGCCTTGCCATGTGACCAAGACTTTTGACTTACTATTAAGAAAAAAAAAAAAAAATGGTCATCTCTTTGCTCGCCACTCAACGCAGCGACCAACTTTAGAGAAAGTGCAACAGAATCATTTGATTATTTTTTTTTTTTACACAAATGAGCAGAGGAAGTAGAAACAAATTAAACAATAATAATAATAAAAAAATCCTTGCACCAGATCACAGGTGTCCTCAATCCATTTAAAAAAAAAAATGTAACATCTGGACATAAACTGTTGTAGACTGAAGGTTGGGGGAAACAATTCTGGGTATGTGAGCTCCAAAGAGAAGTAGTTCTGTGAAAAAATAAACTCTGCTAGGCAGTTCTGCAATAAAGCAGTATGGCATGCAAATCATGAGAGCTACCAGGTGACCGTGCTGAACAGGAGTGGCGGATAAATGCTTGCAACTTTGTCTGAACATTTGTCTTAAAAGTACCTGCATAATAATTCAAGAAAGACAACATCCTGTCTTACTTGTGGGAATGGTAGTGTATTTATAATTGCTGGATTAGTAATTATTCATACAACTTTGTTCTTATTTTATTCCAGATGTTTTAGTGCAACCTCATAACGTCCATTCCACAGTACGGGAGCTATAATTTCGAGCTGAGAATGCACATGACTCTTGTAAACTACAGCTAAGTGCTCGTCAATGAAGAAGTTACGGATTCTGTACAATAATCCAATTTTCTTTGAGGTGATTTGAGCAAGTGATCAAAGATGAAAGGCCCAGCTGGGGGTATTGTTAAGCAAAACACAGAGAATTTCAGTACCTTTAGAAATGGGAATATTAACTGTATTGTAAGTAATATAGAGCCAGACAACACGTGTCTGTTAATGAATTGGATTTATTTATTATCTTTATCATTGAGACAATGATATTGTCTCTCCATTCCATGATCTTGGATAAGTCTTGAATCAAGGAGATTGCTATTCTGAGTTGGGAGTTAGAAATATCAAACTTTGTGTGTGGGTGTTAAGTGTGAAGGAACCTTGAAGTGTTGAGACATCTGCATATGAATGAAACCGATTAGGTGTGACAGACAAGAGATCATTAATGTTACCGACGAACAGGTTTGGAGCCAGGACTTATCCTTGTGGCTTGCCATCATTAACTGAGTGGAAATTGGAATATACATTGCGAATCTCTACTCTTATCTTTCTGTTGATGAGATATGAGGAAATCAGTGAGGCAAAAGATGGCAGGCCATAGCAAGGGAGCTAGGATAACAGGGAATGGTGTCGCACTGTCCAAAGCTTTAGAAATATCAAGGAATACTGCTTGGGTTTCTCCATTTTGTTGATAGATGATATGATTAAAGAGATTGGGTATTTTATTATGAACAGTGGATCTTTTGTGGAGAAAACCATACTGTCCCGCAGTAATTAAGTTGTTTGTTCCTAGATGTTTAACAATGTGCTTATTAAGAACAATCTCAAACACTTTTCCAAGAGAAGATGTGATAGCTATTTTCTGTAATCAGAGAGATCAAACTTCCTTTCTTTGGACCTGGGAGTGGGGGGAGGTGCTAGCTTCCTTCTAGGATAGATTTTATGTCTCTAGTCTATATCTTTAGTGAAGCAATTTCGGGAGAGTCAAATTCTAGAGCAGGAACTTTCTGATTTCCTCTAAGGTTGATTCTGGCAAATGTAATGACAGCGATGTTAGCTTTGCCACGTGAGTCATTTTCAGTGTTTCCGTCTGAAGATTTTAGTGGAGGAATGGGTGATGATTTATTAAAGAGTCTATTGTAAAGACTGAGACTTGACTACAATGCGTGTATTCTATTGTCATTAGAATTATTTAATAGTTTGGGTGCTTGGTTGTGAAGAACGTTTGATTTTGCGAGATTTATTACAGCTTCTGAATGGTTTGTAGCAATTTCAAAGTAACTGAAGGATTTTGGTCATTTTTCACTTAACGTAAGAGTTGTATGCCAAAGACTTTTTGATAGGTGCTTTAGTGCAATTGCTGTTTAATCATTTTGAGAAGTATGATCTCTTAGTAAATTGTTGACAGCGTATGAACAATTCCATACAACTTGTATTAAGTCATTAACGTAGGGCTTGGAAGACTTGATGACAGTGGAGAAGAAAGACTGCCATGGAAAATCAGCTGGATAATTTTTAAATCCAACCAGTCTGTCCTATCAAAGTGCTATCTCGTCACCCTGATTGGTTAAGGAAGGGGAGGTTTGAGATAACTAGAGAATGAGGCTTTGATAAGATTGCAGCCGGAAGTTGCAAGTGGTGACAGTACCTCTTTCCTTTATTGATCTGTGTTATTAGTCTAAGAGATAGGCGTTATGGGCAGGATTATCTGGTATTCTGGTTGGTTGTTTTGCCAATTGCGTGATATTAAACGATTCTGCAAATAGCTTGCATTCTAGACCAATATAATTAGTCCTGGCAGAATGCAATAACCATTCTACATTATGGACATTAAAATCGCCCAACAAGGTGATTTCAGCACTCACAGTGAGGTTAAGGTTGGTCGGCTGTTGAGAGATGGAGTCAAATTTGCTGGGTTCTGATGTGGCATTGGGGGAGCAATGAACTTTAACGACATACTTGGTTATATTAAAATAATTTAGTTTGTATAATGAATAACCAAACTTAGGTGGATGTGAAGATCATGATGGCGACTAGAAAAACTGTATGGGGATAAGTCAGTAAAGGGAAGGATTTGGGTTTCTGAAAGGAATAGGGCTACGGGGTCTATGGAATCAAGTAAGAAATTAACAGAATTTAGTGCTGTAGTAAGACCATGGACAGTAGCAATAAATATGGCTGCACCCCCAATTTCCCACAGAGGAGCAGGATTTTTGGTAGCAACAGCCGATGCTGGTACAGTCGCTTGATGCCAATCAGGAGAGCCCTGTGCTGTCAGCCCTACCATGCGGGCAAGGCTGGTAGTACGGTACGGTACGAAATATATGTCCGTACTCCGTACCTGGTTAAAATACCGTACCGTATTTTCGTACCGTACCCCAAGTTGTTTTTCCGTACCGTACAGTACGGAAAAAAATCCGTACCGTAATTCCGTACTTTTATCGTACCATCGGCAAAATATACAGTATCTATTTCTAGGCCTATATCACTAATCACAATAATAAATTACATAATAATATATTTAGAGTTCATGTGTGGACTAAGATATACTCCATTCTTACATATAGTAGTATGTATTTAGAAAGACATGTTGTACTTTAGTGTCATACAAAGTATTATTATGCAATACATATGTTCATTGAATAATAATTGTGACAAAAAATGTGTCTTTTAGATAGGTAAAACCATGATTCTCTGACCATACTTTCTGAAATGGTAAAGTTTTTGATTTTTACTTATAATTATCATAAACATAGTATAACTTAAAAAAAATCTTCTTGCTCTATCCTCAATATTTCAAATGATTATATATGGAGAAAAACGAAAAAGTAAATTTTCCACTGCTGAATTAGCCAGTGCTGCATAAATGTGTGCCTGAATAAAGTGTCAAAATTAGTCAATTATACAAGGAGTTCGTAGTTGCATGTACTCTCTAAGGCATTATCATGTATTTAAGCCTGGGGTACGGTACGGTACGGAATTTTGCTCGTTTTACCGTACCTAAATCGTACCGTACCGTACTTCACGGAAAAAAACGTACCGTAATTCCGTACCGTACTTTCAGCCTAAATATCAACCGTACCGTACCGTACTCCGTACCGTACCGTAATGCCAGCCTTGCATGCGGGTGGTGTCAATCCGAGGTACCACAAAATTTGCCCTCAGTATTGCAGCGGCCAGTATTAAGGGGGGGATGTAATGCAAGGTGTGACATCTAATGGGCATGTAGTGTAATGTAGACAGTTGGAGGTAAACGTTCACGAGAGAGTGCAGGTCTACTCTCTGTGTTAATGATAACAATGAATAAGTTCACACAAACTGAGAGGAATACCAACAAGACATTACACCAGTCATGCATGCCTCCAGCACGGACGGGTGCAAATTACATTTCACCAACACGTACGCTATATTACCCTACAAAATCATTTTCGAAATACACCGTACTGCTTGCTATAATTAAGTACTAGCTCAGAAGTAAAGGGAAATAATATTTTTTTTCAGTTAGTTACTCCTCTAGTAGATCAGAAAAGGTTGTAATGCACTGACGACCATTAATCTGTTATTCATTCTTTAGTCTTACTACCTCAGTATAATTTGAATTAGCCTTAGTGAAAGTCTGCTCTACATGAAGTCCATCTTAAGCCGAGAAAAAACGACCACTAGGGGGAATCATATAGAACTCACTAGACACGTCTAACAGGTGTAACCCTTTACAGTGAATTTAAATGTGAACATTACAGGTGTTAAAGTGTCACCTCTGATGGCCACGATCAGAACTAATTTGAAAATTCAAGTCAACATGGTGGAAACATGGCAGCCAATTACCGTACAATTTTTACTGCCAAACCACATCATTGTTCGCTACAACCGGTCGGATCGGTGGACGGATTGGTGGGGAGAGCAAGGAGGGAAGGATGGAGGGACAGGATTAAGTAGATGGATGGGGAGGGAGTGGCAGGGTGGGTGTAGTGTTTGGGAGGGTGGGTGTGGTGCGGCAGAATGGTTGGGACTGTGGGCTGGGTTGGGTGGGCAGGATGAATGGGTGAGGGTGGGTGAGTGGTTGGGCAAGGTGGGTGAGAAAGTGGATGGGTAAGATAGGCAGGTGGGCGATTGGGTGAGCAGTGTGGGTTGGAAGAGTTGGTGGGTGGTTGATTCAAGATACGAAGAGGTATATGGAGAATATCCGAGGAAATTGGCTTAAGAAGGAACATAGGCTCAGTCAGTAATACGTAATCCTGGGAATCTTTTCCCATCGGGGTAGTAGCTATCCTGGGTCCCAAGAAATGCCAGTATGTGCGGCCGTAGCCTGGTACCCCAGGTAATATAAAATAAATCATCTTACTAAAGACAGTGGAGTTTTCTTCATGCAGTCCTAGGACAATTCTATACATCACAGGAGACACTTTTGAAACTAAATTACAGTAGTTAAAATATAGTCGACCATCTTATCACTACAACAAGCCACGTCTATGTTAAATTTAATCTTTTGGTAGGAGTAACCATAAATTTCCAAAGGGTGTCAACGCACTGGAGCGGTGAACTAACGAAAAAGATGAAAAGCGAACCCGTATGGAGGCTAAATTAATTCTTCCACTTTCTGTGAATTCATTATATAACTTAGGCTACCACAGCATGATTTTGTTCAGCTAATGGAAATTGTGTATTTAGTAGGTACGAATATTTGTCCAATGCACTTCGAAACTATGTTTTTCTTTACTAAAAAAAAAAAAAATGCCCTAAGCAAAATACATAAGTTCGTCAATGGCAGAGAAATAAATATAGACCGACTGACCGCTGAATACCTGACCACAATCAACCTAATTGATAAAATGATAAATAAATAAATAAATAAATATATATATATATATATATATATATATATATATATATATATATATATATATATATGTTTATTTATGTTTTACTCATTTCATCTCCAGACGACCATATTAATATGAGAGGAAATTTTTCGAGCAACACAAAGATTTTAGATGGCTATCAGGACGACATTTAACAGCTTCGGGAGCTTTCATTGAACACATACAACTGTAATGATCCTCTCATCTAGATATAATTTTTTGTTAGTTGCTGGAAAAAATTAATACTCTATAGTAGCCATCCGAACCAAATTTGGTCCAGGATTCCGGAAAATTATGAGCGGCAGACGATGGAATGGCCAGGCGAAGTAAGGTCGATTCCATGGAGAGATGACGCAGGGCATAAAAACAGATAAGCCTTTGGGATTTTCTTACCTTCTAATATTTTTCTTCTTTAGTGCTTTATTCGCATCTCAATCATCTTTCCATTCTTTTTACTTTTTTCATACCTTACTTTTCTATTGGCAATGACTTTTTTCTGCTTCATTAGTTTTACATCTACTTCATTTCACTATTTTTTTTTTTTTAATATGTTCGCATTTTATTAACTTTAGTAGATTAGTGTTTACATTTTCATCCACTCATCACTGTTTTTTTTTTTTTTTTTGTGCTGTGTATCGCCCTCCTTGCCTGTCTTTTACTCTTTGACAATGTCTTAATTTTTTTTCTCCCCTGCTTATTTCTTTCGGCACAATTCCGGTGACATAAAATTACACAATCATTGCCATTATCCTTGTTTTCCACATTAATAATAGTAATAATAATAACAATAATAATAATAATAATAATAATAATAATAATAATTATTATTATTATTATTATTATTATTATTATTATTGTTATTATTATTATTATTTATTATTATTATTTTATTATTATTATTATTATTATTATTATTATTATTATTATTATTATTATTATTATTATTATTATTCTTATCATTTTTATTATTACTATAATGTTTTAGACGGCCATCTAGCTTGCGTCCATTCAGAAAACAACCAGTCTCTTTAAGCATTTGTTGTAGTCGTGGTGGTGGAGTTTTACTTGTGGTAGTAGTACTTTCGCACTGTGACTGTCATGGTTTAGTTTTAGTCATATTTCTGTAATGGTATTGTAGGGGTTGTGGTGGTAGTAGCTGTGGTAATGGCAATATTGCTGTATCAGGTATGGTTGGGAAGCGTGTTACAGGCCGCCTTATACAGTAATCCTTGCATTTTATTGACCACTTAACCCTGGTTTTGTAATCATCATATTATTTTCTCAACTTTGAAAGACTTCTGTTTAGCTTAAGAGAGATTCTTCCCAAACTGGAGGTTTCAGATATATAGCCTTCATTAAACTTTTCAACATAAGACACCTTTCCTAAGTCGAATAAAATAAAATATGGCAAGAATGAGCTTAATGGCCATAGCTGTATTCAAGGAGCTACGACGATAACCAAGAATGCATTCACATCTCAGTTTCCTCTTCAGCAGTCGCCTATACAGTGATGCCGGAAAATACACAAACCATGGGCTTGAGAAATATTTATAAAGGCTATTGAAAAATTCATTATCATCATAAACATCACCTTCTTCTTCTTCTTCTTCTTCTTTTTATTGTATATATAATTGCCAACTGATATTAATGTCACTATTATTAGGGGTCCAGTCATCCTGGGCATGGCCCAGATTTCTTTCCGTTCAGATTCATTTTCTTCTTATTTTTCTTTCCTTCTTTTTCTTCCTTTCCTTCTTCTTCTTCTTTTTCTTTTTCTTCTTCGTCTTCATGACATTCTCTCTTCATTCTGACTTGCCGTAAGTGCTTGGGATAGATTAAAAGCATCTACTTGCCCGAGTGCCAGGGGGTTAACTCACCCTCTTCAGGCCCACAGTGGGGGCGGAGGGACGTTGGTTACAAGATTGTGACAACGTGAGTTAACTTTTACCTGGTCGTGGTGTAGTGGTATGCTGCCTGGCTCTCACCTGAGAGTCCCGGGTTCGAGTACTTCTCTATAATGCTGATGTCCCATTTTCCTTGAAATCTTTTCTCCATCTACTTTATATCTTGATGAAATCTTTCACCTTGTTTTTCACTCTAAGCTTCCAGATTTTCAGGAAAATAGTCCAAATGAGCATCCATGAACAGTACTTTGATACATGTTACCTCCTAGGACCTTCAACTTTCTGAGCACCCTGCTTAAAATGTTTCTGTAGTTTGGATCTTTATAGCTACCTAAGTAGTTATAAATGATTTCCTTCAAGGCAATCCATGCTTCTCCTTCAACGAGATGAGAGTTGGCAAAATTTGCATCACTGACAAGAGTTTTATGTCAGGTCTAATAATATATCCTCTCTGACCTTGGCATCTGACTGTCCAGGAAACCTCTTGCACAAGTGTTTGAAACCATCTCTGTCTCATGGCAAAACTTTAAGAAATTGCATCGTTGGGCCAAATTTTATCAGTAGAGGCCGACAAAAGAAATTTTTTTTGGATCAGTTATACATTTTCATACAACATTCTTTATCCCTGGTAGAAGTAGTCTCCTACTTGGCCATTGTTTCTTAGACCAGTTGAGACTAGTGGCCCGGCTATCGAATTCAGAAAAAAACAGAAATTCTTTGAAGACTGACTGTTGTCCGTGCGGCATACAAAGTACTTTAAAGTCTTCACAAATCGTCCAGTTGTGATATTTGTAATTAATCTTATTTTAAACCATCAGCAAGCTTTCGTAACTTTCTTTGAGGTGCACTGAGTGACCTACAGGATAAGAAGTATATGTGTTATCATCGTATAAAGCACTGCTTTAAGATTTCTTTTCAAAGACTCATCATACAGTCTGCACTCACGATCATTGTAAGTGACACCAAAGTTTTCTATTAATCCAGCAGGATCTGTGGAATAAAACCTTGTGATCTTCTTGTTTAAAATAAGCAAGAAACTCTATTACTCGGTTCTGGAACCAGGAGAATCATGTGCCAGGAACTAATTAATTTTGATTCAAAATCTGCTACCCAAAACCTCAGCAGACTCCTAAGCAAGGACTAGTCTCACCAGATCATCTTGCTGATGTTGAGAAAAAAAAAAAAAGTGATTTTGTGATATTACAGTCACACTGGAAGTCTACATCATCACTATCACCATTCCGTTCTTAGTAAGAGCTACAATATACAGTATATTCAGGTAGTATTTGGATAAGTATATCTGATTTATGAGCAATAGGTTGTAAGGCAGATGGGACATTTGGATAAAGAATTTCTTTTCTGTTCTTACTGTTGTATCCTTGAACCTTTCATATGCAATAGTATCAGTCATTATTGTGATTCTTCGGCACCCTCCACGACACTGGACATATTTTCTTGCTCCGTTTGTCGGTTTTCTTAACTGTTCAGCACAAATAAAGCAGCCTTTATGGGGATCCCATGATCTGTCCTGGTCTCCAAGTTTTTCACTCCAGAGTATGCATAGCATGCTTGTTTGACAAAGTAATATATCTTAGTTGTGTCCTTATGACAAATTCATCACAGATGTATTGGAAACTGCCTGTACATTTAACACAATCTCCTGTAGCCATTGCCAGTTAAGCTACAGCTGACTTTGAAACAAATTATAAAATACAGTGAACTCCACTACAAAAATAAAACTCATACAGTGCACTTCAGGTGAGTGCTGAAGCTTCTCACATTCGTATAATGTACGTCTGCAATGGATGTATGATAGATGGAGTTTGCCTGAGCCGGCCGGCCTTTACTGTCATTTCCAGTCGAAGTCATCATTCTCCAACCTTTCCCACACAAATTTGGCCGACAGGAGCATACAGCCAGTGAGTTATCCTCTGATATTACCTTTTATAGGTAATCTCACCGATTCAGTAGCAATGTATTAAATCAATAAAACTGCTATTTCATGTTCAGGTGTGTCTTGTATGCCAGCATGATGCTAAAATTACATTTCATGCATTGCATGAAGAGAATTATTCTGCTAAATTACTCTAGGCTATTCGTGGTAGTTCAACTTTTAACACCCCTGGAAGATATTATGTTTCGTGGTGTTAACTGCCTGTTTGCAGATGTGTATGTCACCTATAGTCAAGACTCAGTCACTCTTTTGTTAATTAATGCTGACACTGATTTTCAGACTGACTTGCTAAACCTGGAAAAACAGTTTTGTTTTGGAACGCTGTTGATACATGAATTACGTTTTTTTTTTCGTTTTCTTTTTTTTTTGGGGGGGGGGGAGGGTGGCAAGCTTATGTCATCAGTTTTGGGTAAGAGTGTATTAAACTGAATTTCCATTTACATAAGACACTTACAGCATTGACAGCTTTGGATGGAAAGGGTAGTCTCCGTTTGATTTTCAAAAAGATTAATGTGTGAGAATTAATATTTTGGTTAAGCAAAGCACTGTTTTTTTTTTTTTTTTTTTTTTTTTGGTGTGTGTGTCCGACTCTGGGCATAGGCTTCATAGCCTGCACTCGAGGCCCAGCAGTCCTCCTACATACCATACACCTCTCTACATGTCACCACTTCGGCGCTAACACCCACCGTCCATATTGAATACATGCTAGGGCTGTCTCATACAGGACTGGTGTATTGGTATTAGCGGGGGTATTTTTATGACATGTCGGCGGGTCATCTGGTAGATCAGGAAAGTCTGCTTTTATGAAATTCAAATCCTTAAACTGTTCCCTGCCCCAGCCGGGATTCGAACCTGGGTGCATCAGGACTGCAGGCCGCTTCTCTACCGATTCAGCCACCGCTTGTAACTTGCTTAACACTTCAAAGACTTCTTAACTTTCCCACAAACAAAACCACACACACACACACACACACACACACACACACACACACAAATACATGTTTCAGAAAAAGCATATATTGCACCAACTGAAACAATGTTTAAATTTTCCTCCTCTGGCAGTTCATAAGAATCTTTATTACCTCCGCCAATGAAGCTGGAGGATGTTATGTATTCACCTATGTTGGCTGTTTGTTTAGCCACACAATATCTCCAAAGGTTTTCAGTGAATTTCAGTGAAATTTTGTGGAAGGGTGGGCCATGGGCCAAGAAAGAATTGATTAAATTTGGGGGCGGATCCGGATTCACATACTACAGTATGTATCCCGCACACTGTTTCCAAAAGTTCTCAGATAATTTCAATAAAAATTTGTGGAAGAGTGCTCCATGGGTTAAGGAACGATTGATTAATTTTGATGGGTGATCCAGATGCTATGTATTCCACACAATATCTCAACAGATCCGGATCCGGATCCTTTTTGGTCGGAATGGCACTGGAGGAGGTAGGCGCTCTCCGAGTGCTTTCTAGTTTAACATGTTATCCTACTCTAGAATGCTGGGCTTATCATTGGAGAAGTCAATGACACCAATCAATTTGCATTAGGAACTTGTAAACAATAACCAGAAGTGTAGGTAAGAATACGCCTGACTACTTGACCTGTGTCTAGCTTAGCCTACAGTAAGACGGCGGCGTTGTCAGGTCAGTGGCTTCAACGCGTCAGCCTGAAGGCTACTCCATCTATCCTACCTCCATGGTCCGCACGTACAGAGGCACGATGTCTACTGGTTTAGTTCTTTATTGCCCTTCCAAACTTTGTTTTAGCCATGTTATTAGACAAATGAAAGCACCAGTCCATATTGTGATCTGTAATTTAATGGAAAAAAAAAATGGCTATGTTGCCTTGTGACATTAGGCCTTAATCTGAACAGCTTAAAACTTGCTTGGCTCTATTATATCAAAATACTAAAATTTCAGTTTATAATTGATCGGAAACGAGGCAAAAATTATATATAATTTTTTTTCCTTACAGATCTACACTGCACTTATTATCTAATGAAGTGGTAACAGTGGAGACGGAAGTGTATTGGTGCCATAAATTACTGCAGTAATTCCAATACTCGCAAAACACCGATATGGAAAGTAGTGGGAAACAAAAGAGAAAGACGTATATAAAAATACAAAGATAAAAATATAAAGATGGTTATATAGAACCGAACAGAAAAATAATGGAATATTGAGTTCCATTCCTCACCAATGAAGCTTACCGGTTTGTGGATGCAGACATATAGACTATGGAGATGACTTGCATTTCTATAGTAATGTATTGATGCTTTCCGTGACAGTCACTCCTATCACTGTGATTGTCTCCCTTCTAGAACTTACTGCTCGCACGTTTTTTGTTGGATGTAGTGGAGGCCTTATGGTCTCAGCTTCTTTCTTCCTTTCTCCAAACACTTGACACACTGGGTGCCATTCATATATCCACCAATTCACATCATAATTGGTAGGACACCCTTAGTCCCTGTGGTATACTACATATATATGCATATATGTATTATAGACACGTAGATAGATAGATTCGTTTCTCATTTTTAGGCTTTTTAAAGGGCCTAATGGAATCATAGGCCAGATTATATAAATACATAAAACGGTAACAGAAATGCGTAGACTCTGCTTACTTTTGGGAACAAGTCTTTGAATGTTTGATTATTTTGTGAGGGCAAGCCTGTTTTCTCGTGGGAATATTAATTGTTGTAAATTTTAACTTTTTCAGTGTTTAATTCTACCTCTTGTTTCTTTTTTTTTTTTTTCTTTTCGGTGGTAGCAATCCCATGTGACGACCTAAACCGGCGCAGAAGCATGTTACAGGGAAATATGTTAGTCATACACCGTTAAATGGAGTGTACTGAACCCCGGTGGCATAGTCATGGGTCCCTGTACCTTAATAGGGTAATTTTGGGATAGAGTCTTGCCTCATGTTTCGTTTTCATTTATATTTTTCTCTCCTCAGTCCTTTCCCTAGTCGCAAAAGACTGAGCAGTTCACTGGAAGCTTCTAGGAGGACTGAGAGGGTTTCACATTCTGGAAAGGGATGTTACCACTGACACTTTCTCTCTCAGTTCATGATCTCTATACTTTTCTTCTGTTCTTTTTCTTGCCACGGAAAAACGGGTAGTGAGGAAGATGCTAGCAGGAGAATGAGAAGGGTCAGTTGTTTGGAAAATAGGCAACCTTTTGACACTATCCTCCCTCATTTCTTTTTCTCTCCTGCTGTCTTTCTCAGTTCCTATCCCTTTATATTTCTTTCTTCACTCTTTTCCTTACTAAGGGAGGAAGGAGCACCGAGGGGAAGTTGGATGAAGGAGTTATGAAAGGAGCTATAAACCAGCAACATTATGGCACAACATTCCCCTAGTTTTATTTATATTCTCAATCTGTTTTCCTCTCCATTTTTTTTTCCTCATCTCTGACATCGAAGAAGTAAACACAAGAGGTGCTCAGCAGTGACAGAAATATGTGTGATCCTTGTGGGGTAACATTTTGACACATTCTGCCCATCCTTCTGATTTTCTTCTGGTATATTCTTCTCCCTGTTTGTTTCCTTTGCTGTGGAAGAAAGATAGGAAAAGGTAAGAAGAAGGCGAGAGAGAGAGAGAGAGAGAGAGAGAGAGAGAGAGAGAGAGAGAGATGCGGCAGAGGGTCGGGAAAAAAGATATGATACATTCTTTCTCACCCCCAAGACTTTTGGTTTTCTCTCCTCTTCTCTCTTTTCTATTTCCCCTGGTATTTTTCTCTGCCTTCTTCAGTCTGACGTGGAGGAGAGTACAGGGAAGGAAAAGGTGACAGGGGGTAATGGTGTCATTAATCCTGGAAGGTAAATATCCTTTTATAATTTCGTTCTTTTCCTTTTTTTTTTTTTATGCTAGGAAGGAACCAAAGGCCACGAGCCCGCAAACCGTTCCTTCAAAAAGAAAAACAAGATACAAGAGAGCCAAATTCAAGATCATTTGCTCATTTTCCCCGTATATCATTCTTCTGTTTTCTTTTTTTCTTTTCCTTGCCGCGGAATAAGTAACAAATTTTGTGTGATGGCAAGTGAGAGGGAGAGACCGTAAGTGGCCAGCAAAAATATACACTGAATGGCAAAAAGCGAACACTGGTATTTAGGGAGAGTCTAGGCTGGCAAATATGGCCCCATCTTCATCATTCATTAAGGGATTGGAATCCAAGCCAACATACATCAGGATGACAGGGAAATGAGAAATACGTTATAAATATGAAACAGAAGGAGTATTTTTATTAAAAGTAAATGTAGGGATGCAAGAATGGCTAAGAAAGTGGAATATTTAGAAAAATTTCACTGTGAATGATTAAATAATACATAATGACAAAGTGTTGCATAATTTGTTAGATGATCGAAAACACAGGAGAAAAATGTAGACTTAAAATCATATAATAGAAATGATGTGAAAGCTGACAGAAGGAGACTGAATAAAATAAAGATTCATATTTTATGATAAATGCTTAGTGGTAAAAACAGCCTACTAAAAAACAGATGCTTAAAGATTATTGAAAACCATGAAAAAAATATGCAAAGAAATGATAACAAGTAGACTAAAATCCAGGTAATAAAGCACACACACACACACACACACACACACACACACACACACACACACACACACACACACACACACACACACACACACACACACACACACACACAAAACAAAAACTTGTGATAAAAAGAATCAAGTAGAAAACCTTGTTTACAAATAGTAGACAAAAAAAGGAAGACTAGAATACAGGCAGTAAACGATACCAGTCTGCGAGAGACAGATGGCTGAAAAGAAAGTTTTAAAATATAACAGAGGGCTGAATAAAACCAAATGACAAATGGTATGAGCAAAAAATGAAATTAAAAGATTATGAGGACAGTAGAAGAAAATCTGAATGATATAAAGAATGAACTACAAATGATGATAAACTGTAAAATAATGTAATAATAGGAGTAAGACTAGAAAGTAATATAAATAGTATAATAATAAAAAAAACTACGTGAGGTATAATAAAAACCAACCGATCAGAGAATAAAAGAAACATAAAGTGATCAGAAAAGTAGCATTTAATGAAAACCGAACAAACCTAATACAGCAGAAAGAGGATAATAAAAATCGCATTTAAAAATTACAGTTGAAGACAATAGGTTAAAATCGATGCACAAAATTAGTAACTTGTACATTTAATAGAAGTGAGTGCCTTAAAACCATCTAATAAAAAACGGTATTCTAAGAGCTGATCATCAAAAACGTAAAAACAACAGACAACAAAAACCTCTCACAGATAATAGAAGTAAGTATTTCTTGTATTTATGTTCCAAGGTAGTCCCTGCTTTCTTCTTTTTAAGACACGAATAAGTTAATCCTAAGCTGTGTGAACTACAATTAGTTAATAAACACACTTCACCAGAGATGTTTATTATAAAGCAAACTCTTCACACATCATAGAATGAATAGAATAACCTGTCGCGAGCCAGAACACTGAATGGTTTAATACGGTTGTTGGAGTAATGACATAAAACTTGCCTGGTGTTAGTCTGGTGTCGATCGATTTAATTTATCTGATATTATCATGAACGGAGTACGTAAATATAAATGAAGCAATGACAGGAGGTCTGGTGTTAGCCGTATCAATATATCTAAATTTGTTAATAGCGAATGATGGCACTGCAGTATCGGTTACACAGATCATAAATATGGGGCTTTTAAGAACTCTTACAATATGGTGGTGGTTATAATTCTTTATTTATTTAACTCCCTTAGTTCGAGAACATCTTTTATATTAATACGCATAGAGAAGACCTCTGACGCGCTAGATCTAAGCTATGACAGATGCGCTTAATGAAGAACTGCACCATATGAATTACCAGTAAAAGAACAGTTGTGATAAGTGAATTTATTAAAAGTGTAATTTCTAGTCCCTTTTATTTTACCGTTCTCTGAGGTCCAGAAATCTTCCCACGTGCCTTGTACCATACCTGTATGTAACCACTTCGGCAATAAAATACCCTGTCCAGAGTTAATACAAATTAGGGTTTTCCCTCACAAGAGAAAAAAAATGTTATTTTGATACCTGAATGTGTGCTGCAGAACATCAGTAAGCTCTTTTTCAACTAAACAATATCATCATTCTGTTCCCTACCCTAGCCTGGGTTCGGGTAAAAAAATTATGACATTGTAGCCAACAAAGTAATCTGCCGATAGAAATCAGGGAGCATAATATAAAAGGTAGAAATTAGTCTCTGATGCCATGTGCGAAATTAGTCTGAGATGATTTAGTGTTTGCTGGAAAAGTGAATGTTCACAGAAAAGCATACGAATGGTTCTGGTTGGCAAGCAGAGAGGGTAGAGTTGACTGAGCAAGTAGTGAATGGTGAGTCAGAATGGGACGGGTATACTCTGTGCTAAAAGCCGCTGAATGAGGTGCGAGGTGAGTGGGAGATTTCTTTTACATAAAATGGAGAGGTTGAGTATAAACGCGGTTGGTGGGGAGGAATGCATCGGATGGAACAGGCAGGGACGGTGGTGGATGTGGTTGGATGAGAAAAGTACATTCACTGAAGATTATTATTAGAGGTAGGTTGGTCTAGACTTAATGAACATCCGTTTCAGGTAGTTTATCTTCTTTCAGGTCCTTTTTCACATGAACAACTCCAGCAATATAAATAAGAACATCAGAATAACTGTGGCTTTAATATTCCTTAATATACTGGAGATTTTTCCAGAGTTGATCAAAATCGTATAAAGGTGGCAACAATATGGAACAAGTACAAAAGCACTAGATAGCTGTCAAGAGCACTGGACACTAAACGGGGCTTCGCTAAAGTCAGCGAATGTGAGGCATCTCTTTTACCATAGCTTGTGACTGCTGGACAGGCTCGGTCCTAGTTATGCTCCTTCATCAAAAAATCTGGCAGTTTTGTCTGTAGCTATGGGTGTCCCGGTCGATATACCAGTCCGTTGCCGTGCTGCTCCTCAAAATGTTGAACCAAAAATATTAGCAGTGCAAAATTTCAGTGTTTATTCGGCCAGTGTGTAGGAGTTTCACACTTCTGAAAAAGTGACTGGAATAAGTTAATGCCATCTCACTCGCCCAGTGCAGTTCCTATTGCTTTAGAATGTTGATAGCTGTGACGTCTAGGTACTGGTTTTACAAGATATTGAATAGGGCTTCTGAAAATCACCATTATGAAAGATAACAAAGGAAAGATTGCTGCGATAGGTTAACATCCTCTACCCCAAGGTAACTCAGCTTCTAATGTATTAGAATTCTAATGGTTATGATGTCTGAGGTACTGAATCAACATACAGTAGTATTAAAGGCTGAATTGAGTTGCTTCTGAAAACGCCGAAACTGGTGATAACAAAGATATGGTGCCTGCTTAAGGTAATGTCGTAACTCAAGTAGGAATATCCACGAACATTACGATCTCAATGATTTCAACAATGACCTTGACGGAGATAAACTATAAGCTTCAGTATATTTATGTCATATCTACAGATGACGAAAGTTCTTTGAACTTCGTACATTTACTGATGATTTGTAGCAACCACAACCCCAAGAGTGCCGGGACTAAACTTAACCAAAACTACATGCTACAATAATTGAAAACAACCAAAACTACATGCTACAATAATTGAATCAGCTGATTGACACCTTGGTCCCTCCCCCATACACACCAAACAGAGTGTTTACCACTCAAGATAGGGTCTCCTTGTACCTAACACGGGTCCCTATAGTCAAGCTGTCGCCAGAAATGTTTGGTGTGCATGACGGTGTTGGGGTACAGTTTCGAAGAGAAACTGGTGTTGGGTTTTATTCTTCGTCTGCGTTCCATTTCATCCCAAGATTAGAGTAACTCCTCAGTCGGCATGATCATTCACAATTGTGAAATGTTTGATTTTCACGTGTCCATTCGGATATATTTCATCGTCTTCACAAGTTTTCAGGTTAAACACAAATTTCACTGGCAACCGCAGTACTTGCACCTGCATCTGTGAACTGTGGTGAGGGATTCAAATGTAGCCCTTGGATGAGCTTCTGACGTCGTTTTGGAGGCATTATGTCTCTTTCATGGTAATCTTATCAGCCTCTTCCTGCCTCAAGAAAATAAATTGTCAGAGATGGCCGGTGCGACAGGATCCTACAACAGATATCAGAGATTCTCTGCACGTTTGCTGACTGTTGTTTTGGATATCTGGCATTAGCTTATAGGAACAAAGAGTTTCGAGAGATTTTAAATAATTTTAGAGAACTGGAACTGGAACATTTATCAAGCCCTTAAAAAAAAAATTACAAATTAGGGGCTGATATATCTCAAACAACTACTTTCTTACACAGAGAGTATTTTGAACAACTTCTCATAGTAATAATCTAATTTGATCACATATTTTTTTATGCAAGAAAGAAGAAACCAAAAGCAGAAGCCCACAAGATTGTTCCCTCCAAGAAAAAAAAAATACAGAGCCAAATTCAAGAACCATTCATTCAAGATGCCTGGACACACTGCGTCTGAAAGACTGGAGGTCATAGGCAGCTGGAAATACAGACAGAGAAAGACAGCTTAAGAGTCGATCTGTCACATACTTGAAAGACCGGGATTAATGGATAACTCTTGCATTAGAGAGTTGGTCAGATAAAGGACGAAAGTTTGTTGCTAAACTGGTAATACGCACCCACCGTAGTGGTAGAAATATCCAAGCAGACAGTTCAGGAAGGCAGTGACCATTAAAGTAGCGATAAAAAATAGATAAAGCTGCAACAGTGTGGTGAAGAGACAGAGACTGGAGCCAGTAATGGGAGGAGAGTTAATGAGGCGAAAAGACTTTGACTCCAACTCGTTGAAAGAGGTGTATGTGGGGAGCCTCTCCAAAATGAGAATTATACTCCAAACTCTATCGAATAAAACTCTTGTAAAAGTCAACAACTGTGCAGGGGTAGAGAAGGCACAGACTTAGCTAAGCACACCTAATCTCTCGGACGCAGATTCTAAAAGAGAGGTAATATGATCTTTCCAGAATAAATTCCGAGAGAATGAAACCCCAGGTATGTTTAAAGATGATGCTGAAACGAATTGGATATTGTTAATAATTAGAGGATACTACTGTGGAAAATTTTGACGGGTTGAAAGATGTAAGAATTTAGTTTCTGGTGCATTAAAATCAAAATTGCTTTTACCTCAATCAGAGATACGTGCCAAGTCAGACATTAGGTGTGCCATAGCCTCATCCCTTGTTTGTTGAAGTAATTGCCAAGATGGACACTGTGACAAGCAAATGGAACAGTGAAGGGTGGAGTCATCAGTGCATGAGTGGACTGGGTTAGATGTACAGCTTAGAGGATCTTTGATGAATAGAAGGAAGAGAGTTGGTGATAGGACAGAGCCCTGAAGAACACCACTATTGATAACTCTAGGAGAAGAACGGTAGCTGTCTACAGCAGCAGCTATAGACCGACCAGAAAGGAAACTAGAGGTGAAGGCACAAATAGAAAGATAGAAACCGTAAGAGGGCAATTTGGAAATTAAAGATTTGTGGCTGACTCGGTCGAAAGCCTTTGAGATGTCAAATGCAGTGGCAAAGCTTTCGCCAGAGTCTCGAAAGGAGGACGACCAGGAGGATTAGGTATGCCATTAGGTGTGCCAATGGTACATGAGATCACTAGTGGCGCATTCCTGGCGGAACACATACTGACGATCAGAAAGAATATTGTGATAAAGATGCTTTTTTTTTTTTTATGTATTGAAAACGCTTTTAAAATACACGGTGTTAAAGAAACTGGGCGACAGTCAGAACACTGGAAATGGTCCCCCTTCTTTGGGACAGAATAAGAGCAAACTTCCAGTAAGAAGGAAAGGTACAGTACAAGTTGACACAAGCGAATGAGTTTCCCTATGCAGCAACCTCAGAAACACAATTCTGAGGACAACAGGAGGGACCCCATCAGGCCCATATGCCTTGTTAGTACTGAGACCAGTGATGGTAGAAAAGACATTAATTGAAGAAATTTTAATATCAGCCATGAGAAAGTCAGAGGAGGGAGGTGATGGAGGAACACCGCCAGTATCGTCTTAAGGTGAATTGGAGAAGGTCTGAGCGAAGAGTTCCGCTTTGTCAGTAGAAAAAATAGCTACAGAGCCATCAGAGTGAAAAAGATAGGCAAAGAAGATGAGGTAAGTTATTAGAATGGTTTTAGGCAAAGTACGAGAAGGGACGCGAAAAATTTGAGTTTGAGAGTCCAGAGCAATTAGTACGAATGAAGATATTTTTAACAGAGCTAAGAACAAAGTGAGCATGATTCTGAGCAGAAACACAAAAGAGACGATATTCACGGGCGGACCTGACTCCGGTATATTTTGTAGGCCCTCTCATTGTGGAAAACATTAAAACAAGCGTGATTAATCCAACTTTTTGTGTGTGTTAGTCACAGGATAATGAGCAAGATATGTATGCTTCCAAGCCCAAGAGAATAACCTCTGTATTGCACAAGGTACACTCAGATAACTCTCGACCATGGAAGCAACAATCATTCCAGGGAAAATCAAAGAAGTTCTGCCTGAGGGTCTCCTACTCAGCATCTCCAAAGTGCCGCAGCCACCGCTTATTGGGAGGATCCACAGTCCTTACTGGAGCAATAGGATAGGTTAAGGTGATAAAGTTGTGATCTGAGGAGCCCAGTAGAAAGAAAAGATTAACAGTGTAAGCAGAAGAATTAGTTGTAAGGAAGAGGTTAAGTATGTTGTAACTCTCTCCAAGTCGGTCAGGGATACGGCAAGAGTGCTGTACAAGCTGCTCTAGGTCATTAACAATTGAAAAGATATAGGCTTGTTCACCAGTTGGATCAGTGAATGGAGAGGCGTGCCAAAGATGGTAGTGAACATTGGAATCATCCAGAATGGAGAATTCAGAGAAAGGAGAAATTGATAGGGTGTGATCCATCTTAGAAGTAAGATGATAAAATAATTATTTATAGTCAGTAGAACTGGGGGATAAGTAAAATGCTCAGATATAGTTAGTCAGGATGACAGGATAGCCAAAGCCAGAGAGTAGAGACTTCAGAAGATTCAAGTTCAGGAACACGAGAGCAAGATTTGTTGCTGTGTACCTACATGCAACAGCCAACCTTGGCTTTGAAGTGAGTATAAAGTGGGAGGATACAGAGAAAGGTTTGCTATCAGTCGCCTCAGACACCTGGGTCCCTGTGAGGAAGAGAAGGAGAGGTTTAAAGGAGGAGGTGGTGTTCAACTGGGAGAAAAAAAGAGGAAAGGCCGTGAATGTTGCGGAAATGAAGGAGAGGTAAGACAGACAGCGATTCCAGGCATCTCGCTTGGTCGTCACCGGGAGAGGGACGGATAGTGGGGGCTTTCATGCCCCTCCCCCGCAACGAGACGCCGAGGCCTGATGTTGTGATGCCATTTTTTCTAAAGTCTTGGAATGTGCATGCAGTTTGGTGTTGACCGTTTGAGGAACTTGTATTGGAGAGCATACTGGCATACTCTCCGAGTTACTGAAACACTGAAAAAGTTCAGTAAAGGGGGTGGTCAGAAGCTAGTCCCGAGGGCTGATGAAACGGAAGCTCCAGCTCTCCTTGTCATCAGCTTTTCATCCACCTTGGGCATCCAGTTACGCAGATGTAATTCACTTGAACATATGAAGGTGAACTTATTAAGATATCCACTAGGAAAATTTCACCCAAACTCAAGAACTTCTTAATAGCAATCCCGGACATTATTCTTTTTGAGCTTGCCAAGGGCAATTGCTAGAAGCTCATGTTGTGTTTCGCTCACATAAGGAATCAGCTCTTCAGCCATTCTTGGGATGAACATATCTAGATGGTTAGATGTCTGTTTTTATTTCACTTCCTCGAAATAAAAACTATTCGGTTCTCATAACGATCATAGGAAGCAAAGTAAGCAGAGACAAAAAGAATTTCATGGAATGGTGCTGCATGCAAAATGGAAAAGCTCGTTTTTTTTCCTCTCGTGCTTAAGAGGATAACAAGTTCCCAACGCTGTGCCAGCGTTAACGGCAATGATAACAAAGCACATACTGATAACACTATCTTGAGATCCTAATTTTTACAAAGGCTTGATTATTGCTACATGTTAATTTTCTCGTGTTCCTCCCTGCTGATCAACTAGTTTTCTTGGAATTCACATCTGTCTATTCTGGAACGAGATCCAACCCATTGTGCGATGAAGGTCTAAGTTACACTGGAAGCTGGATTTAAATTCTTTAGCCGTGGTGTTCCTTTGTCGCTATCTTTACCGCTTGATAGATCAGTTGATAGTGTAGTGTGCAACTTCAGCACCAAGACTTCCTGTCTGAGCCACAATGTAGATGCCTGTCAACCCAGATAATTTTGCTCTGACCATCGCATCAGTTTATTTTGGTGACACAGTCTCCTGTGCTATGCACAGTTACATTACTAGCTCGAAGGGCTGAGGAATTACAGCCGCCATCTGAAAAGTCCTCGTTCTGTTTTGTCCGAGGAAGAGGATGAGAAAATAATTTCAGCAACAATGGTAAATGTTGACTACTCTTCATTTATTACTTACATTACCGTCTATTTTGCAATAACATTTCTCATCACATTACATCCTTTCTCGCCGCCAGTCCAACCAGGTAATAATTTTCAGTCATCTCCACCTTTTCCCAGTCTGCCAGTCTCACTTTTTTTCATTACTTCCTTGCTTACTGTTTCCGTGGTCATGTGCGTACCTCTGAACTGTTGTTTTGGGTCACACTTCCTTCTTCTCAATTCCTGTCAACCCTACTACCCCCTCGCAGTCAAGGTTTAACTCTTTCACTATCCTGGAGTCGTTATTATTTCATTCTCGCTACTTTCGGAGGTTTTTCTTCATTGTGAGAAAGACTTTTCGGGTTAGGCTGTTGTTGTTATCGTTATTGATGTTGTTTTTGTTTTTGTTCTCAACGTCGTTGTTGCTGTTGTTGTTGATGATCCTTAGCTAATAGATATGTCTTGCAAATGCTGTCCATTCCAAATATTAATGAGTAAAGCGACATTCAAATTCAGGTTAGAAACAACGTGCAGTATTCGCTTTCATACAAAAGGTCAGATAAAACTGTTTGATAGCAACAAGAATAAAACGAAATATACGCCCCTCAGTCAAGGGCTTAATTTCCCCTGAGAGAACTAGAGCCAGACTAACTCCAGTTGGTAACATGACAGTAAATAAAAGTCTCTCGCACCCCGCGCTTTCTTGGTATTAGAGAGGATTGTGGAGGAGGCTGGATCCTCTTTGTGGAGGAGATGAAGGCAGGGAGGCACAGGCGTGGAGAGATGCAGGGTGCGATGCTGGAAAACGAAAGAGAAGAATGTTTATGAAGGTGGTGAATATAACCTTTTGTAAGTGGCTGTGAGGATGCTACTGCAGCTTACGACAAACATTCGGAGTGTAGGACTGAAATAATGCAAAGATTGTCGTACTTAAGAGAAAAATGAAAATGAAATACGCTTTTGAAACTTTTTTTTTTATAAATAACAGAACGGAGGAAGGAAAAACAAATGAGTAAAAAAAATAATAATCCATACACCAGATTCCTGGTGTCCTCTGTTCATAAAATATCTCTAACAGTTAGACTTGAACAGCTGTGGGTTGAAATTTGGAGGGAAACAACTCTGGGGAAGCGAGTTCCAGAGAGATGCAGTTTGGGGAATGAAAGAATTCTGATAGGCAGAAGTTCTGCAATATGGCTGAGTGACATTCCAGTCATGAGCGCTACCAGATGCCCGTGTAGCACGAGGGAAGGCATGGAGAGGTGGCACCATGGACGCAACTTCGTCTAAGCATTTGCCAAAAAAAAATCTGTAAAATAATGGAAGGGAGGCAACATTCCTTCTTACTTGCAGGGGAAGTAGTTTATATGTAATGGCAGGGTTGTTAATGATTCTAACAGCTTTGTTCTGAATTTTGTCTAGTTGTCTTAATGCAACCTCTCCACAACCATGCCACAAGGGTGAGCAATATTTAAGCTGAGAGCGCACATGACTCTTATAAATTATAGCTAACTGCTCATCGGCGAAGAAGTTACGGACTCTGTACAATAATCCGAGTTTCTTTGAGGCGGTTTTAGCAAGTGATCTGACATGAGAGGTCCAGCTGAGGGCACTGTTAAATAAGACGCCAAGAATTTCAATACTTATGGAGATGGGAATAATAGTAGCACTGAAGGTAATGTACGAATCTGGCAATATCTGTCTATTAGTAAACTGTATATATTTAGTTTTACTAGCATTAAAAGAGACAAGGTAGTTTTGTCCCCATTCACTGATTGTAGATAGATCTTGATTTATGGAGATGGCTGTACTGAGTTGAGAGGTAGAGATATTAGACTCTGTAAATGGATGTCAGAGTGTGAATGAACTATGTAGAGTCATCTGTATATGAGTGAATGGGATTGTGGGTGACAGATAAGAGATCATTAATATGAACCAGAAACAGGGTTGGCGCCAGAACTGATCCCTGCGGCACGCCGGCGATAATTGAGTGGAAATTGGAGTATTCATCATCTACTTTTACTCTTATTTTCCTGTCACTAAGATATGAAGAAATCAAAGGAACAAAAGACGTTAGTCTATAGCAAGGGAGTTTTGACAGCAGGGAACGGTGCCATACTCTGTCGAAAGCTTTAGAGATATCAAGAGCTACTGCATGAGTTTCTCCAAAAAGATCAATTGATTGATGAATGGTATGAGTTAAGAGATTGAGTATGTCAATGGTGGATCTTTCGTGGCGAAAACCATATTGTCTATCACTAATTAAGTTGTTGGATTCAAGATGATTAACAATGTGCTTATTATGATAGGCATATTATAAATCTTTGAATAAAGTTACAAAATCAACATAAAGTCCTTGAATCAATATCGTACATATTCATTAAAAACTTAGGAATAGGATATACTGTGTTGCACTGTACACTGCACCCTCCTACCCGACCATTTTTTACTAGAAACAGTTCATCAAACACTTAGACTACTCCGTTAAGTGAAATGCTATTTAGAAAACTAAGATGATAATGATAAAAGTTCAATTTTTCCTCGGCCAATAACAAGAAAAGTCAACAGAACTAGATGTGAGAATTTCAGGGGCCCTTCGGTTACTGTTCTTGGTGTGGTGTGGTGTGAAAAGGTGATTTTCTGCGGTGTGATGCCAGAGGGTGCTGTGGTGTATGGTGTAGTGTGGTTGGTGTGGCTTCGTTATAGTCGCCAAAGTCTACGGGAGTGAAGCATTTTCCGGCCCAAAATCGTTAGTGACATAAAATGACGGAACAGCTCCTTGACATGTTTCCACAGTTCATAAACGGATCCTTTCCTCGGATTAGAAAGCAGCAGACTGAGTATTTTCTACGAGGTGAAGGGTAGATTTGTGTTTAATGATTCAACCACCAGATGACAATTATAGTGTCCCTTGACTTGGGGTGGGCTGTATCATTTCTCTTCTGAGTATGTGCATTGGGGTCCAAAGATAAGTGGTGATATACAATGTATCAGAAGCAGTAGTTGCAAACCCAGGTTCATTTAAGCTGCAGGTCGAAGCTCCCCTTGTTTCGGAGTCCACGATCCTCCTTTTTTAACGAGAGGGAGGGGATTGAGAGACATTTGTATAACATGGCGGTTCCACCACCCGATCATTTCGGTGCCACCATGTGAAGGCGTCCCTCTCCAACACCAGGAAGTATGTCAATATCGTCAGCCAAAACACTAAGAGATTAACATTTAGATGACGACAGGTCACTTCCAATCTAAATAAGTCGTCGAATGGATCGGCGAAATGATAAGACCAAAAATGTTAGAATGCTGGACTGGGCACGAGCTAATGACGTTAACACTGGGACTTAATTCACTGGCAGCCGTATAAAACGTTCTGGCGTTCTTTGAAGCAAATGACACGGATATAAGACGGCTGATGGTGACGAGTTAGTACCCCGGGCCCGGGTTCACATAGAAATCCACGATTATTTTCCAGTCTTAATTTATTGTTTTTTTCCAAGAAGGACGAGAAAGTAGAGTGCAAAGTCATCCCATGTCTCATGTTCCTTATAAAAAAACAATATTCACTTGAGGAAAAGATATCTTCGGTTATTTCTGTTTTCTGCAGGAGGATAATAGAGAAGAATGCAGACTTTTTCCATGTCTCTAGTTCTTCCTAAAAAATATCTTTGAGTTACACCAGTGAATCAATCGTGAAGTGTTTGATATAATCACCCCAGGCTCCAGCGACTCGCCTGCCACTAAACATGATCATTTTTTTTTTTCCTAATAAAACACTACAGGTGACTCCACATACAGAGGGTTAATGGTAACAGTATTAACACTCAGGGTCCTTTTAGCTTTACTCGTATAAAATCGTCTGGAGTTAGCTGCATTTTAACTGCTAGAGCTTTCCTGAACTTCAGAGGGCTAACTTGATTTACAGAGATCACCGAGAGATACCGACGAGAAGAGGTGAAGCAAGAGTTAGGGCGAGGTGCAGGCGTAGGATTGATGAGCTGGCTGTGTGGATTACCTGAGTATGAAGGAAGGAGAAAGACTGATGACTAGGAAGGGGGGAAAAACAGGTAGTGGAAGGTCGGGCGATGAAAAGAAGCAAGGATGAAAGAGGAAATTTAAGGGAAAACAAAGACTAAATGGGATAGTCAAACACGAAGAAAGAGGTGAGGGAGGAAGAAGACAATGAAACGGTTTAAGAGACGAGAGGAAAGATAGGGTGAGTTATGAATGGAAAGTAGGAAGAGGCAAGTTTTGGTAAGAAGACTAAGTGGGAAAAAAAAAGGAAAAGATGCAAAAATGGAGGAAAGTAACGAAAACAGAAGGAGGCGAAGAACAGGAAGAAAATGTTGGGCAGGAAGATATATAGATTGTTTATTATACACTGTTTTTAATCTAACCTGACTTAAAAGTGCCATTTCTCTATCTCCAATACTAAGTTATAACAAAAGACTGTCACGTGAATATGATACTACTCGCGAAGACATACTCCAGAAAGGATGTATAGCCGCAGCAGTAAAGTCATTTTCTGCATTTCACTGACATTAAATAAGCTGTAAAATGACGAAAATCTAGGTAAAATTAAGGTAAACGTGACAAAGCGAATCATGAGGAACATGAAATAAGAAAGGAAATGACAGGGAGAGGGGAGAAGTAGGATATAAAAAACGGAAGTAGGAAGTGGCAATGAATGATAAAGACGGTAGCTGGATTAGATGAGCAGGGGAAAAGCGAGAAGGAATGGAGGAAGAGGAGGCAAAAACCAGAAATACGAGGAAGAAAGGTCGGATGGCAGGAACCAGGATGAGGAAAACTAGTTCGAAACAAAGCGGGAAAACACAGAAGAGAAGAAGGAGAAAAGATGAAAGGAGGAAGAGAAACGAGAAATGAAGAAAAAATAAGGTGGAAGGTATTATGAGACAAAGAATGATGGGAGGAAGATGAGAGGAAGGAAGAGACAAAGAGCAAGTGGAATAGTCGAGCATATACAAGGAAAGCGGAAGAGGAAAGAATAAGGAGGAAAGTAGGATAAAGAAAAGAAATAAAGTAAAACGAAGCTCAGGTGGAGAAGAGAGAGAAATGTACAGAAAAGGAAAAGAGTACATGGAGACAAGTGGTAAAAAGCGTGGAGGAGGAAATATAGGAAACCAAAACGAAGAAAAAAAGAGGTAAGGAGGAAGAGGAGGTCAAGATGAATGTTGAAAGAGAGAAGAGGGACAGTTAAAGGGAAGAAAAGAGGGAAAGAGACAAGAGGAAGAGAGAAATATGATGCATAGTGTGGCTGGAAGAGGGGCAAGGGGAAGAAAATATATATATGGTGGCAAATGATGGAAAGGTAAGGGAAGATGGGAAGTATGTAGAAAGAGCAAAGGAGGGATAGGGAAGAAAGGAAGGAGTTAAGTTACTGCAGGTGGTCATGATGGGAGGAAAGTTTGGGGTGAACGGGGAAGGGAGAAAGGAAGAAGGAAAAGCAGAAGGAGATCTAAGGTAGGAGGCAGAGATGAAAAGTAGGGGGAAGAGAAAAGAGGTAGGAGACAAGGAGGAAAGGTAAGGGGGAGGAAAGGAAACGTAAGGCAAAACCGGAGGGAACAGGGAGGAAAGGCAGAAGGAAAGAAGGCAAGAAGGAAGGAGGTAAAAGGAAGGAGACAAGTAGGAAAGGTAAGAGGGAAGGAACCAAGGAAAAAAGGTAAGAGGGAAGGTGCAAATATAGGAAACAATAAACAGAACTTGGTGATATTGTGAAAGACATAAGCTGAAATTGCCAATAGCTGTGAAAGTATTATATGAATATGTGCCGAATTACGAGAAGGAGGTAATGAGAGAGAGAGAGAGAGAGAGAGAGAGAGAGAGAGAGAGAGAGAGAGAGAGTGGAAAAGGACGCAGTCTCAGTCGGCTGGCGTTGAATGTTCCATGAGACAAAAGAGGTTTCAGAGGGGTCAGAACTTTTGACTGCACGTCTTGTACGAGGGTGTGTGACTCAGATCGTCCGCTTGTTGTCATCGTAATGTAAAAGCGTCTGATGGTGGTCATTTATAACGAGGAAACTTGTACACAAGTGTTCTTATCAAAACCTCTTGTGATGATTGAAGAAACAAGACTTCTCTCTTTCCATAAGCAAAAACAATTAAAAAAAAAAAAAAGCCGAAAATCTGGACACAATTGTTAATCCGGAGGAACTTAGAAAAGTAGAGCCCATATTAAGAATCATTAATTTCGTGATATAGGTAAGTGGGGGTGCCCATTATGCACCCACTTAGTTTAGCCTTAGTGTAGCGGTACTCTATTTTAGGGTAGATCCACACTGAGTGGCATGTCAAATGATTTCCTGTAAACCAGGAAATCATTTACAGTGCTGGGTGGTAACCTTATAACCAACCAATACGTGCTCCCTACGTGTCAACAAGTGGGTTGGCGAAGAGTTAGTGCCCCTCCTCCGAAAACAACTAACTAAAAATACGAACAAGAAACCTCGGATCAGAACTGACCAAAAGATGACGACTAAGGACCGAACAAAGGACATGGTAAGGAATTCGACATGGAATGTAAGGGGTGCGAATGATGAGGTGAAAGAGAGAGAGAGAGAGAGAGAGAGAGAGATTGACCAGGTGCTTGAGGATGCAAAAGTGGATGTATGTGGAATAACTGAGACAAAATGGACAGGTGAGACTGTGAGAGAATGGGAGTATGGATGGGGTATATGTGCGGGAGTAGGTGAGACTGGTAGGGCAAAAGAAGGAGTTTGTATTCTTTTGTGCAAAAGATGGAAGAAGAATATAAGAGAGTATGGATCCGTCGGCTCAAGATTTGTGTGGGTAAGACTGAAAGTTGACCTACAAATGTGGGCGACTGTGTGTGTATGCACCAACGCAAGATCATGCCAGTAGAGTTAAAGAGTTCTGGACAAATGTAGAAGTGAGCATGGAAAAGCTCGAAAGGAATGAGAGAGTACTTTTTTATTGGAGATACGAATGGAAAAGTTGTTCATCAGATGTTTAAAAAAAAAAAAAAAAAATTCTTACTGATATTTACTATATCATCATGTCAGAATGCATATCGAACACTTCTAACAATGAACCAAGTTTTCTGAACAAACTGTATTTTCTAAATAGAAATGGCATAGCAGAAATGCAACAGAAAATGCCTTAGGAATGAAAGGTTTAGTCTTAAACCCCTCCCAACATGAGGGTTGTCTCTTGATAAAAAGAATAAAGTAACCAAGATGTCACACTAACCGGTGTCTCGCAAGCTGCGTAAATATTGTCTGGCGATAGCGAGAATGATACAATGGAGATGCCATTGCATTCAAAAGAGGAAAAGATATTAATTTTGTTCTAAGTATACGTAAATACAGATTGCTGCGACGCCCAAAAAGAAAATGTTCTTGATGATACAGTCAGCCTATAAATAACTTTTGGAACTGGAGGGGTTAGACACAGCTTTTAATGTACCCTTCAGTATGTTACGGGGGGCCACTCATCCAGGATGCCTACGTACGGGACCTACTGATGGTGATTAATGAGCTCATACTACAAAGCATGGAAACAAAGAGTGTTGTAGTCTCGTTAGAGGTTAGGCTAAGTTGTTTTATTCTGCTCTTCAACCTAGTTGTTTTCATGGAAAGCCACTCACTTGCTGAAATAGTATGGCTGAACAAAATAGGACAAGCATAAAAAATATCAGTATCGTTAATATTGTAAAAAGCAGTTGTAACTGTACTGTAACTTTGAAATCATCTTCGTCATCATAAAAAGCAGCAATAACGTAGCAGTATTAAAGTAAATAATCAACGTCATACCGAGAAATAAGTATGATAAAAAATAGCAGAGGTAATGTTAATAATTACTATCATAATTAACCTCATCATACAAAGACATTTCTTCATTTACATTCGTAACTAAATTGGGTAATACTGATCTACTCATCGCTTAAAGTAATCAAATACGCTGTAAGCTCATAAATCTTGTATTCAAGCGAAGCGTACCGTTTCTCAGGACCATTATTTAGTGGCCCTAGCCTCCTGTTCCAGATAACGTCAAGCCATTGTTTTCGGCTGAAAGTGAAGGTAAGATACTGAAAATAATGATACTATCACCATTAACCTTTTCATTGTCGATACTTCTCGAGTAATTTAGTCCAACAAATGGCAAAGGATTATATTCAGCCGAGAGAGCATTACACCTGCTTGAACATGCTTTAGGAGCACGGCATTTCTTATCTGAAAAGAGTGTATGGTCTTTACCTGAGTGTAACAGTCCACACTTTACGCTTTTAAGTCCATTTCAAGGTCATATTATGCAGTGTACACACACATAAATGAATCCTACATTCAGAAAAGTAACACCATAAATAAATAATATGTGTTGAACTGTGATATACACCACATTTGCGATCGCAAAATAAATGTATACAGGCGAGAGACCTCTAGCAGCGGGTATTACGCATACACAAGCAATCCTATATACAGTACAGGTATATATAGCATATGGGCATGCAGACATGTAAATTATGTGAAGGTATATTCACAATCATTCACACACTTGCACACTGAAAAAGACACGTGTATAAACTCTGTGAAACTTTGATACCTCCATAGTGTAGTATAGTACACACACACACACACACACACACACACACACACACACACAGCAATAGAGGGTGGTGTGATGTCAGCTGGGTCACTTACCCCCCCCCTCTCTCTCTCTCTCTCTCTCTCTCTCTCTCTTATTACTAATTATTAGGAACTCCACATTCTGTGAAGTTCATATTGATATTGTATGTATTTTCTCTTTCTGGGGGGAGGGGGGGAAGATCTAGAAGGCTGGCATTCCAAGACCGTGCGAGATTGACTCTTAAGATTATCAGCAGTGATGTATCTTGGTTGCAGGCTTTATGGCAGCATTTTTTCTTTTTTACCTAGCTTTAACGCACCACTATCGCCCTTTATTTATTTATTTTTTCCAATTTCTGCTCTCCTGCGCAGCAAAAACTACTGAATCGATTACTTTGCAAATGTTCCAGTGTGTAGTCGTCACCATATACTAGTGCACCTGGGTATTATTACTGAGATCCAACAAATACTTTTTAAAATTTTGAGGAAAAGCAAAATGGCCGCCTCATGCCTGAAAGTGCTAGATCGGAAAGATTTTGGCCGATTTTGACCAAACTCGGTGGAAATGTAGTGGATCATGAGTGAACATGATCTTCATTGTATGAATGACCTTGACCTTGATCTCAAGGTCACTGGTCAAAATCCGTAAAAAATTTCTGAGCCTTACCAAAAGTCCCTTAATATTAGGTCTGCAATTATAATATTTTCATCTGGAATGTGGAGCTCTTTGAATATTGCTTCAGCATTTTCAGAATTCTTGTTATTATTGTTATTATTATTATTATTATTATTATTATTATTATTATCATTATTGTTATTACTATTATTTTTATTATTATTATTATTATTATTACTATTATTCACTCGTGTAGAATATTTCTAAAGTCAATGGCGTGAGATTAAGGAAACGAATGGACTGGATACAATATCGATTGTAAGATAGGCTTAATTTGCCTTTCAAAATACAATGACTTCACATGACATTCGTATTATACATATTAATCATCTTGCTTCCCAAATCTGCGACCTTTCCACCCCATGAAAATGGAGAAAATTTTAGGCTGAGTTGGCAAATTTCATCTGTGGTAAGCCTATTCTCTAGTATCTGTTCTGCAGTCTGTAAGTGACAACACACAAAGGTAATTACTGTACTTAAATTCATGTTGCAACAAACACAGTCACACGCATATAATCTTCATACCTGTCCAGGTCATTAATCAAAAAGTACACCACTACTTTCAGTTCTTTAACTAGCCTATAGTACATAACTAACTAATGTCAAAGTACTGTCTCATTCTCATAGTTAGGCAAAACCTCGTTGAGTGTAGGCTATTATGTTAGAAATGATCTCATTTAAATGTAATTGTACAAGGTGTATATTCCCAGGTATCTGTTTCATTTTGTTAAACTGGTTGTGGAAGGAACAGTGTGCGTAGATTTCTCTTTCAAATATAATAATAACAACAACAACAACAACAATATTAATAATAATAATAATAATACCCATAAACATAGTCCAAGGACGTGCCTCTACTTTTCTGGACACAACCATGTTTACGCGAAAGATACACAGGTCGAGATTTCTGCAGGTGATTTATGACGCAGGAACCCTGACACTAGTGAGACAAATGTTTGAGTGTCGGGGGCTGGAAGGGTCCTGGCCCCTTGACCCTATCTTAGTGCCAGTCTACTGCACCATTAGTTAACTGTCGTGGAAGTGTTTGTGCATCAGTGGCGGGTGCTGATGATCACAGTAAGCACAGTACTATGAATCTTTTTTATGTACACACACACACACACACACACACACACAAACATTTCTCTATTTTATGCTTCCCTATTCCATTTATCCTCCAGGGCTCGGAGATATCTTGCTTTTTCGCATGTCTCAACCCAGATCTTCATTGTAGAACTTAAATTAAATGTAGACCAAAACATTTAACATATACAACAACATTTAACCTATATTGTCCTAATCATTCATTAATATGTCTTGTCAAAAATGAACTGGCCGTAATGGTGTCCCCTCCTTATACAGTATCACAGAAAACTTCATAAAATAATTTGATGGGAGCTAGAAATAAATTTAAAAATTAGCTCATGATTGAATCCCTTACGTGATAATGGCCTGAAAAGAACGAATAAGTTTGTGAAGGAGAGGCAAAAATGACAGACATACTGATACTGAATAAATTAATGAATTTTTTTGTCAGTGTAACAAGGTCTACTTAATTTTAAAAAATAATCTAGCAGTCTCAGGTAAAAGACTAAAGCCGAGATTACATAACTTTCTCCATAACCCTGATAAGGACTAATGTAAACTGAATAAAGTCATCTGGTAGCATTATTAATAGAGCTTTAAAAGTGGCCGTAGTGTTCCTATCGCGATGATAAGGACCACGAAAACAAATCGGGATTAAATTTAACATTGCCGGGAATAAAAATACAACAGTGAATATATGGATGTTCCTCTCACAACAGGTTATCAGCCCTTCTACCATTAGCGTCAAACTGTGTAATGATAACGACAGAGGCTGGGAGGCGGAGAGGCGGGAGGATAGGGTGAGTGAATGGGACGAGAGATACAGGTAGGGAGGAAGGAAGGAGGGACGTGAAAAGGAGGAAGGGGACGCGGGAAGAAGGATGGAAGAAGGGAGAAAGAGGAAGGTAATGAGGAAAGTTAGGCAGAGCGGAGGATGTGTAGAATATACAGTAGATGAACGTTGATAATGTTTTAGTGAGAAATTATTTTAGTAATAGTGATCATCGCTGCCATATTTAACATTAATTTTAATGACGACATAAATTTCATTTGTAGTAATGGTCCAGACTATTAAAAAAAACATCTGACTTTCAAAAATTAAAGCCAAATATAGGCAGGAACGACTGGAAATTGATTATTCAGACGATGAATATCCATGACGCGTTGAGATAGTTTTAAGAAATCCTTAACCCATTACTGGATAGCGTCCAATTTTTTGGACGTAGGTAATAGTGAAGCAACATACAGATCAAATATATCCTGTTTTTTTTTTCCTTTATCATAGTATCCACTGGTCGTCTTCTATGAACCCAGCAGGTTTCCTATATATCTGTCAGATAAAACGATTGTATACACATGTTTAAATGAACCATGTCACTGAAAATTTCTCACCGCTTTCGTGGGAAAGTAGATCATTGATATTTTTTTAGTTTTTGCATTTGTCTTCCATAACTTGTTGAAACAATGAAAGAATGGTCAAGGAAGATATAAAAAGAGGAAATATGAATCGATCTGGAGGGATGTAGGGCACAGGCAAATGTAAATAGTGGTGTCCAAATTTTTGGACGCTGTCCACTTGAGGAATAGAAAGTGTGAATTTAGGAGGGAGAAGTATGAAGAAAATTCTACCGAAAGTAACAGCAAATAACTAAGTCCTGTGACTACATATATGATTTTTAATACAATATTCTTGACACGAATGCAACGTTTATGCTGTTTTCATGTTTTCAGTGTGATTCCAGGCTAGAAACACATGAAGTTCTGGCAATATTGGACAAGGAAGACAAAGGTGGAGATACTGTCCTGCACATTCCAGAGTCTGAAAGGAATGTATCTACTGATGAAGATTCAGATAAATCAGATGATGAAGCCACAGGAAACATAAACAAGGTTGGCAAGAGGTTACTGAGAACACCTCTTGATTTCATGCCCCATCATCAGGAAGACTCAGACACTTGTAGTGAAGATGTTCCCAGTACATCTACATCAAGAAAAGGAGGCCTTAAAAGAAGAAAACTAACCAAAGAAATCTTGTGGAAGGAAACAGGTCCTATTTTTTATATAATTAAAGGAAAACTCAACATGAGTAGAATGAATGATGATGTGCTTGCTGTCAGTAATGAGCTTGAGAGGTTCAAATTGATTTTCACTGATGATTTTACGGATCATATAGTTAGCCAGACAAATCTGTATGCTTAGCAGAAAAATGCATCACTCAACACGTCAAAAACCGAGTTATGGGTCGTGTTAGATGGTTTGCTTCTTTCTGGTTATGCTAAATACCCAAATTAGAGAATGTTTTGGTCAAGAGATGATGACACTCCATCCATTTTGTCAGATTCCATTCGCTGCAGACGATTTGAATCAATCCTTCACCACAATCATTTCAATGATAATTCACAAATAGAAACTAGTGATCGTTTGTACAAGTTTAAGCCTGTATTAGACCATCTTAACATGAGATTCCTAGATTTGGGAGTATTGGATAAACTCCTTTCCACTGACGAGTCCATGATTCTCTACTTTGGAAGTCATTATGCCAAACAGTTTATCAAAGGAAAACCAATAAGATTTGGGTTCAGAAACTGGGCACTGTGCTCATCTGCCGGATATATGTACGCCTTTGATGTTTACATGGGTAAATGTGATAAAGACACTGACAACACTGACTTAGGTGTAGGGGGAGAGACAGTAAATAAACTACTAAAAAGAAGCAAATATACCTCAAAATGCTGGACACAAGGTATTTTTTTATAACTATTTTACTTCTTACAAACTGCTAGAATACGTTTCACAAATAGGAATTTGTGCTACAGGCACAGTTAGAGAAAACAGAATAGCAAATTGTCCTCTTCCCACTAAGGCACAATTCCAGAAGAAAAGTAAAGGAAGTGTGGAAATCATGTTCACAGACGCTATTGTGGTACAGAGGTATAAAGTTAACAATGTACTGACAATTGCACCAAATTTTGACTCATCAGATATTGGTACAACACAAAGGTATTCGAAGGAAAAGAAAAAAAAAACATTCAGCACCCACAACCAGTAGCTGTAAAAAATTATAATACACACATGGGGGGAGTGGATCTAATGGATCAAATGGTAGCAGCTTATAGGACGAGGATGAGGCAAAGGAAATGGTGGTGGCCAATTTTTGCATATTTCTTTGATGTCACAGTTGTGAATACGTGGCTTTTGTGGAGAAAGGTAAAAGATAGCAACTCACAGCTGCTTCAATTCCGAAGAAATCTTGCAGTTGCCATTCTAAAATCTAATGGTGCACCGTCAACACAGGGTAAAATAGCTCCCACACCTCTCAGAGCTGTAAGATATGATGGTCTCAGTCACTGATTAGAACCATCAAATTTACGAAGGTTGCAAACTGCCCAGGAAAGGCAACCTTCTCTTGTACAAAATGTAACGTAGGCCTACGTCCAAAATGTCACAATGTGTATCACAATGAGTAGAATATTTGCTTATTTAATATTTGATATGCTTGCATGACCTTTGTGGACAGTTCATTTTGAGCTTCCAAGCCTTTTGTGGACAAGGTAATAGTTTATAACACAATAAAATGTTTAGTTCCCAATACTTACATACATACACACATGCATACATACATGCATACACACAGGTATCAACACTCACACACGCATGTGCACATGTATTAGAGAGATGTTACTTTTATTGGGCCAAGTGGACAGTGTCCAATTTATAGGACAACATATTTATTATAAGATAATAATGTTACAGTACTGAAACTTTGTAAGAACACTTCTGCCAATATTCTGATTAAAATCTCATAAAAAAATAACTATTGTTCAAGTGGTTCACTTTATCCATTAATGAGCTCATCATCATTATCATTTAATCCTGTGTTGCCCCATGAGGAGTGTTGGAGCACGGGGCAAGGCAAGCTGGTCCTAACATTTAAGATGAGAGTGACCAGCCTCATTCATCCCTGAGTGGCATTACTTGAGCAATAAACCCCAACCACTTCTTGGATATAAACCTGCACAGGCTCAATCCGATTGGAGGACTTTAATTACCCACTAAACCACCAGGCGCCAATCCTTAAAAAAGGTGGCAAAGTATGTTTACCGAGTTGTAATAGCCTGAAATACGTTCTAAGACAAATTTGCCAGACACTGAAATTAAATATTGTCTCTCAGCAAAAAATATAATAATAACAATAATAATAATAATAATAATAATAATAATAATAACAACAGAAAATGGATCGGAAAAAACTATCTCACACCTTCATCAAAATACCAAAAAGTTAATAAAACACAGCAAATGAATTCTTTAAGAGCAAACTGTTAACATCAGATAATCATATTCAAAAGATTTTTATAATTACACCAGAATTAGGAAGACATTAATATCAAGAATTGCACCAATAGTATTATCAAATGGAGACAATGCAAATGACGAAACCAGGAAGGTAAAAATTCCTTATGCTTTTGGGGATCAGAATTTACACTAAGAAATTTATTTTAATTTTGTCTATCATCATTTGCCTGCGTAGATAAAGGTAGGACAATTAACCACTCCTCACCAGGCCATATTTACCCTGGCCGTCGTCCCAGTACAGGCAGTGTCCTGAAAATTACTTGCATCCAAACCTTAATATCTCGGAAAGTATAGCACTTAGGGAAACAAATTAAAGATCATATTACTCAACAACTCTTCTTCTCGTGAATGAAAGTACCCTCAGGTCTGTAGGTCTTTGCACTGATGAGTATTGACGTGAGGAAGAGAACTTATTTTTGGCCCAGGAGCAGGATGTGTTCGTGTGTCTGCTGGCGGTGCCGACTGTGGCTTTGCTCTCAACATGATAACTTCTCTATCACTAGATAAACTAGACACAGTGGCGCCCAAGGCACACCCTATGACACTATCACTGAGCCTTTTCCTAGTATCCTTGGAAATAGGCTTGGCAGGGGTGGATGAGGCAAAAGCCCACGTGAGGCAGGAATGGAATTAGATGAGGAGGTGTCAGAAAATATCGTCTTACACCAGGCAAACGACTGAGGTATGGTTGGCTCAGCTGGCGGGACTCTACCCGTACCTTTTGGTGACGAGATCAAGTGACAGCCACTTTAAACTGTGGCACAAAAACAATTGTGGTTCCTTCCGACACCTGGCAGGAACCTGGTGCCTATTTGTTTTCGGTATATATTACAAAGTAACATTAATATGAAATACATATACACAGTTATTAATCAGTTTTCCCCTTTGAAATTTCAGGAAATTTTTTTTTTCTTTAATACTACAAGGACAAAAGTGAGATAGTTATTACTGATGGAGACTACCAACTTGAGAAACGATAACATATCCAGGTGCCTCATGTCTCTAACAGCTATCAAAGAAACTTGAGGCATTTGGATAACGCCATGTTAAAGGTAGAAGAACAGAATTTAAGGTGTGGGAAGACACAGAAGTCCGGCTTATAAGGACTGTCCTCTGTTTGTGAGAGGAAAAGACAATGTGGCCTTAAGAACGCATGCTTATTAAACAAGAGCTAAAGCAACCCTGTGTACTGATGCTGCCCCTACGTGGCTGAAGCATGCGCAGAACTCTTACTGTAAGTTAGCTGTAAGCATAATGTTCATACAACACAGATATACAGGTACTGGAAACATAACGTGAGGAAATAAGTTATTATACTCGTGTCACTACATTGTGTAACATAGTATTTCCTTTTATATATAAATAATATTTTATGTCATCATCATCATCATCATCATCATCATCGTCATGACTTCTTCCCTTCTACGAATGGGATGAAATGGAATCCATAAACAGAGAACATGAATATAAAATGTGGGCTACAAATCAACAAGTTAGCCAATGAGATTAGCTACACAACAATACACACATCAGTTAAGTCCATGGCATCTTTCGTATTTTTAACCTATGTTTTTCTCTGTCACATTCCATTCACGCTGATTCCTTTGCCATCGCAGTCAACATTTCTTATATCTGAGGAGATTAGCGGTAGCAGTGCTATCACTACAAAAACCATTAACGCTTTAATGAGTTTCATCAATCCCTTCTCCCCGATTTTTTAATGCAAGGAAGAGGGAACCAAAGACTTGAAGCCTGTAAGTTTTTACCCTCCATATGAAAATGAAAATAATAGAGAGTCAAATTCAAGATCCGTTCATTTCAAGATGCCTGGACACAGTACATTTTGAAAACAGGGGGTCATAGGAGAAAGAAAATACAGATACATGAGGACAGTTCCAGAACTGACCTGTGGTATACATGAAGGACTGGGAGTAACGATTAACTCTTGCATTTGAGAGCTGGACAGAAAAGCGAAGAGAGTTTGCTGATAAACTGATGTTACGCAGCCACTGTAGTGGTTGAGGGATGCTAGCAGACTTCAGAGGAGTAGTGACCATTTAAGTAATGACAGAAAAGAGATAAAGATGCAACATTGCGGCAAATAGGCATAGGTTGAAGGGAGCCAGAAAGAGTTAATGAGAAGAAAAGACTTTGACTCCACCTTCTTGAGAAGCGCTATACCTCCCCACACATGAGAGTTGTATTCTACACAGGGGCAATTAAAACTCCTGTATAAATTCAACATTTGTGCAGGCGTAAAGATGGCACACCCATTCTCTTTGAAGCAGATTTTACAACAGAGGTAATATGATATTTCCGAGATAAATCCCTAGAATGAAACTCCAAGGACTGTATGTTCAAAGATGAAGCAGGATTGAGATGGATATTGTTAAAAATAGTACAGTGGGAGATACTGATGGGCCAAAAGATGCAAGAACTGAGTTTTGGATGCATTAAAACAACAAGATTGCTTTTACCCCGATCAGAGATATGAGCCAAGTCTGCCCCTGTGTGTGCCATAGCCTCAGCCCTTGTTTGTTCAAGGAACTGCAGAGGTGGACCCTGCGGGAAGCGAATGAATAGGTGAAGAGTGAGGTCATCAGTGAATGAGTGGATAGGGTTAGGTGTACAGCTTTGAAGGTCATTGACGAATACAAGGAAGAAAATTGGTGATAGAACAGAGTCCTGAGGAAACGGTGGCCGTCAACAACAGCAGTTGTAGAACCACCAGAAAGGGAACTAGAGATGAAGGCACAGATAGAAGGATGGAAACCGCAAGAGGGAAGTCTGGAAATTAAAGATTTACGCCAGACTCGATCGAAAGTCTTAGAGATGTGTAATGACAGAGCTTTCGTCAAAGTCCCAAAAAAGAGCATGACCAACAATCTGAAAGGAAGGTAGAGGATCACCAGTGAAGCTTCCCTGGGGGAACCCATGCTGACAGTCGGAGAGAAAAATGTGATGGGAAATATGATTTAAAACTTTTTTGTTGAAAATAAGTTTTAAAACTTTAGAAATACAGGATGTTAAAGCAAGTTGGCGATAGTTAGAAGGCTGGGAATGGTCACTACTGCCTCAGTTTCAGTTAGATTATTATATTTCATAATCAGCTAATGCCATGAATAAATGTGTCTTATATTATGAGGCTTCCTCAATCACCAGGTAAATAGCTTAAATATAGTTTCTTGCTGAGTAACCACAACGAAATCGGAATTGTATTCTTGGATGAGTTGTATCTAATGTTGGATTTCTTGTATCTGTTAAAAAATTTTGTGAAAATTGTGAACGAAACCAACAGAATACCCATTGAATGATTTTTTTTTTTAAGGCCTTTAATATTGCCTTTCTGTGAGTTTATTTAAATGACGCATTTTTCCATAAACTGCTCACTACTTTGAGTTTCATGTTTTCAAATTACTTTTTTTTTTTTTCCCTTTAATGCGATGTCACCAGCACTTTTAACAGGATGAGACTGTCAGCATATTCTGCCGTACCTATTTTCATTTGCGTCATGGATTTCATTTCAATGTTCATAAAATAAATCATAGAACACTGAGAATCGGTGTGTCCATGTTTTCTATCCTGAACTGATTTTTCGATCATGTTATTGCTACTGCAGTGCATTGCATAAAATCCTTTTGGTTTAAGTGACATTCCTTTTTGTTGTTCATTAATGCCTGACTCCCGACCAAACATTTCTTTTCCTCTGTACGAGGCCTATGCGTGGTTGTTTTTAAGCTTTCCTTCATGTTTAGGAGTTTCATTAAATCTGTTCATTGTGTATTTTATGCTTTCAGATATCTTCGCTGGTGACCTTCTTCCTAAAGGGTATCTTTAGTTCGGCTGGATGTGATATCCCCTTGGCCTTACGACCATGTTCGTTCTTTCCATCAGAAGTTTGTACTCTGAACCGTGGTACGGTATGGTGTTACTGTCTGGGGGTTGCCGACCTGCTGCTGTAGACCTGCCTCGGCCACTAATGATGTCAGATTTTCCATATTCTTTTCCTCCGCTGTCATCTAGTTGGATCATCAACTATAAGGTTTTATTCTGAACTTACTAATTTTATCACTCACAGCTACAAAGTTCCGCAAATACCGTGGAATCAACATCTTCCTCTCCTGATGTACTGAACGTACTGTATTACGCTACGTCTCAGCATTATTTGGAAGCTTCTTACCTTTCTTGTGTTCTGTACAGTAACAATTTTGTCTGCCACGGTAAAACCACGTGCCTTATCTTTTTTACCATCTGCTCACAGTAAATCCCCCTCCCTCTTTTTTGTTATGATAATTTAAATCCCTAAACTGCCCTTGTCACAACATGACAGGGATTTTTCGCCCTTCTGGCCAGAAGTTTGTGTTCGTACACGAGAGAGCTGTGGACATTGTTGACTCCACATCATGTATTCCTTGTGAGCGACCAAGTGTTGTCTTCGCCTGTTTCCGGGATCAACCCTCCATGCATTTGCAATGTGTTCTTCTCTCTCTCTCTCTCTCTCTCTCTCTTCCAACCTCTAGTAACTAAGAATTCATCCGCTCGTTGCATGCCGTTCAGTACTGAGCTTTCTCTCGGTCCGTGGTAAACAGAGACGCGCGTGTGTTTATGAACAGCATGTGTGTGTGTGTGTGTGTGTGTGTGTGTGTGTGTGTGTGTGTGTGTGTGTGTGTGTGTGTGTGTGTGTGTGCTTCCCTGTTTAAGTGTGTGTCTGTGTCCAATAATAATAATAATAATAATAATGATAATAATAATAATAACAATAATAATAATAATAACGATAACAATAATAATAATAATAACGATAACAATAATAATAACTGTGGTAGGTGGGGGCGCTCACCATCCATTCCCTCTATGTAGTGGTGCTTTGGGCGTCTGTGTTATCCTCTCGTCCTTCCGTCGTTCTTTTCCTCATTCTTTCCTCTTGCGGGTGACTCTACACTCCCTCTTCTGTCTTTTTGTTTCCTTCATTCTTTGTCCTTCTTTCTACCTATGGGTGACTCTACATTGAGTGACAAGCCAAATGGTTTCCTGTACACCAGGAAACCATTTACAACACTGGATGATAACCATATAACCAAATTATGGCGCCTGGTGGTTTAGTGGGTAATTACGGCGCTCCAATCGGATTGAGCCTGTGTAGATTTATATCCAAGGGGTGGCTGGGGTTTATTCCTCACGTAATGTCGCTCAGGGATGAGTGAGGCTGGTCACTCCCATTTTAAATATCAGGACCAACTTGCCTAGCCCCGGACTCCTACACTCCTCATGGGGCAACGCAGGATTAGATAATGATCTATGTATTCATCTATCTAATTATTGTCAGACGTCTTAATCCCGTAAGGGGTGGCCACAAACAAATCGCCTCCATGTCGCCCTGTCCCCAGTCATTTCACTGTCCTGCTCCCAGCTCACACACCCCTCTGCCATATACCTCTCCACTCCATCCCTCCATCTCATCTTCTGCCTCCCCCTCCCTCTCCCCCCCTCCATCTCACTCACATACACTCTCCTCGTCAGTCTCTCACTCTCCATCCTCTCCACATGGCCAAACCACCTCAGTGTGTTTCACCTAACGCTTTCTGTCACATCCACATCCACACCACAAAGCTCCTTCATTTCCTTATTTGTCAGTCTGTCTCTCCATGTGCCTCCACATGCTCCTCTCAAATAACTCATTTCCACTGCTTTCACTCTTGACTTCCGCCCCTCCAACAAGGTCCAAGCTTCACTTCCATACGGTAGAGTTGGTATCTTAATATTGTCATGTAGTAACTTTTTCACTTCCATATATACCGTTCGTTCGTTCGATTTTAAAGGTTCCAACATGCTTGCATGTGTCGGCCTTGGTCACCTAGTGGCGGCTCTCCACGCTGCACGATCCATTGCAGCCTCCCTGTTCAGTCCCTTAACCCTAAGGTCACACTTAATGACCTCGTCCCATGTCTTTCTCGGTCTACCCCTCATAACCCCACCCCCAATATTAACACTTCTCACCTTCCTCACCCAATTATCATCCCCCATCCTCTCCACATGTCCAAACCACCTCAATCTACCTCTCCTCATCACAACACCAATACACTGTAGATATATATATATATATATATATATATATATATATATACATACAGTGGTAAAGTGTGCGTTTTCGTACACTGAAGAACGAGGGTTCGCGCCCCGCCAGGGTAATAAATTTTGGAAGTTTTCTTCATGCCACGTACTGCATTGGCAGACACAAAGGGTGCTGTGGTTAAACCAGTGTCGCATACTGTAAAGTATCTTTGCACCCAGTAGGCTTGCACGGGCTGATTACATTTGGTTCACAGACTACACACACATCCAAAGCCACTCCAACACAACAATTACACTTACAAGCACTTGTCACCCTACATACAGTCTCTGCCAGACAGCCTAAGCCCCATAGTAGAGATACATTGGCTGTATCGTCCCCACTTCGGTTGGGATAGGCCGGTCCTGCAGTGGACACTCAAACGGCTGATGAGATAAGATTATATATATATATATATATATATATATATATATATATATATATATATATATATATATATATATATATATATATATATATATATATATATATATATATATATATATATATATTTATTTATTTATATTTATTTATTTATATGTAATCATCCTCAATTGGTTATGAAGAAATATGTATGGATGACCTTCCTCTGATCTGGTACAGAACACTTCGGAGACTTTAATGTAGAGTGAAAGTAATGTTTGATTCTATTGGATCCTCATTTTTTTTCTGCACAAGAGAATGCTAATGCAAAGAATCATTGAGAAAACTGAAGAAGAAGAAGAAGAAAGGAGAAGAAAGAAGGAGAAAGATGAAGAACTTAGAATGAAGTTCCCACACTCACCGACTGGTCTAAGGTCTAGACATTTTATTTTGCTTTGTGCCGATGACCTTCGACCGATTGCTCTCTAAGTTGCCTTACTTTATCCCTACCTGGTCATTAACAGTTCCACCAAGTTTGGTTCAAACTGTTTGAGTCAAATTGCCTTGTGACCTTCACATTTCATCCTTCCCTCTGACTTTGATATTTGATTGATCCCTCTCAAAGTAAACATAAAATATAACCTCTGTCTGGGCCGTCTACAAATTGATAGAAACATATATAACGAGGAAAGGTACTCGGAAAAATACTAGGGATAAGAAAGGAATAGGAAATTGTGGGAAGGAAAGGAAAAGAAAATGTTTGGTAGGAGCAAGAAAGGATGCTAGAGAAGGGGGGGGGGGGTGAATTTTGAGAAAAAGCAAGTGGAGGAAGGGAAGATATTGTCATAAAAGTAGGGGGAGAGGAGAGAAAGACAGCAGGAGACAGGTGGAAGGGAAGTGTGAAAGAGAGACAAAAAGGGGAGGATGTAAAGGAGAGGTAGGGGAAAGGAAGGAAGAAAAGAAGGGAAAAAAGAAAGGAGAGAAGAATTAGGGGAAAATGAGAGAGGGGAGAGGTGGGATGTATGAGAAAGGTAGAGAAGAAAAGATGGGGAAAGAGAACGAAAAGGGTGCAAGGAAAAGGGAAAGAAGAGAGGCTACGGTGAGGGGATGGGAAAGAGTGAGAGGAGGAAAGCAAAGACGTGAAGAGGCAGGGAAGGAAGAGAAGGGGGTGAAGGAAGGAAGGAGAAACAAGAGGAGAAGGGACATATAGTGTAGAGGGAGGATACTGGAATACAAAATGAGGAAGAAAGGAGAATAAGGTAGAGAGGAAGGGTGTAAACTCCGTTGGCCTTCCATAGCCCTGGTCTCATCCCAGCTCCCAAGGCAGAAACAAGCCAGCAAAAAAAATAATAATAATAATAATAAAATAAAATCACGATGGCTGCACCGATTACCATATCGATGCCTGGATGTCCGATGCTCAACTCACTCAGAAAGTCGCCCAGGGGACGATGTTCACCTAACTTGCATAAGCTCTTGATCGTAAGAATAGGGTGTACATAATGCAAATAAATAGCGTATTGAGCAGAGTTCACATGAGGTATATCTCATCCATAACTAAATAATCGTAGTCCTCATCATCGACACTGACATCGTCATCTTCGTCATCGTCGTCGCCTTTATCCTTTTTTCTCGTGTACCTTCTCTTTCTTCATTTTAATTGCCACTAAATCATAGGGTGAAAAATTTTACAATTTCAAACACCGACCCATTTGCAGATGTGGTCGCCATGTCACTTAGTCACACTCAATTTTTCCAACTTACTTATATTCTGTAAGTGACGCGAACAGACTTCTAATAATTTCTGAAATTTTCGTGCTTCTTTTGCTAATAATTTGATTCTTATCTTTAAATGAATTACTTCTACAATATGGGGCCTCTTCTGGCTGGTTGGTATGTATTGTAATAGATCCTCGAATTGTTATTTGTAAAATGTTTGTCTATAGGTATATATATAGATATATATATATATATATATATATATATATATATATATATATATATATATATATATATATATATATATATATATATATATATATATATATAGATATATATTTTTTTGGCAAATTCAGTGTTATTTCTCCTTCATTTCTTCAGATGTTAGTTCGTACTCTGTAAGTTAATACTGTTACTTTAGAAATTACTACCTCAAATTTCTAGAGCTGGGTTATTATTCTCGTAACGGTGTTATTTGTTTGTTCTTATTCCTTTGCTAATTTAATCCATCAGTGGTCAGTGTATAAATAAACTTGTATACTAAAGCGTGTTATCTCCATTTTCACAGTTAGAGGGTTTGATTGTTTCCTTCAGATTTGCTTAATCCTATCCCTCTTGTGAGATCTATTACTACCCAAATCCTAAACACTCTGTGATCGCTTCCTCTTTTCACTCAAAGCACTGCACTTGCATTCTTCACTGTTTTAGTACTTGCTTTGTCATGGAGGATGAACGACTTTTTACTTCGTTGTTTTAGCATCTGGTTATTTCCAAATCCTATTCACACACTTAATTTCCCAAGAAAAAGACATTTATCACGCATAAAACACATATCTTTTATTTTCTGCTTACTAATTCGATAATGTTTTACAAAAGTCCTACCTATATTTTTCTTGCGTACTTTTGCATGAGTAGAGTACAGGGCTTTGTGCATTTCTGGGCTTCGTTATGGTCATCAACATATATGAAATAATTAATAGCACAATGTATTCGTTTCTGCCAGAGGATTTCGTGAAAAAAACTTATTGTTGTAATCATGTCATAATTATTTTTACTTTAGCTAAGCCCCTCGAACGTAAAGGGGTTAATGGAGCCAATAACCAACCTTACTAGTTATGAAAGAGTCTCCAGAGCTAACTAAGACTAACTTTTATATGAACAAACCAAATGATGTTACATCCTCTGCCTGAAGGTAGTGACATCGTTGCTACTGTCCAACAAAACCTCCCTCTCTACTGGACGAAATAACCCCAAAAGAAAGAATTTACATTGAACCTCTTGTGTGCTCTGGTAGCAGGGGAAGAACAATGCTTAGGATTAATACCCAGTCAATACATGAGAGTTAACATCACGTGTCTCAAGTGTTTTCGAGTCTATTCATAACAGAAAAATTTTAAAGCATCTTTCCTATCACAACTTTCTTTCTGATCGTCAGTATGGGTTCCGTCAGGGACGCTCCACTGGCAATCATTCTCGCCAACCTTTCAGACTCCTGGTCAACCTCCTTTCGGGACTTTGGTGAAAGGTTTGCCATTGCACTTGACATCTCAAAGGCTTTCGATCGAGTCTGGCATAAATCTTTAATTTCCAAACTGCCCTCTTACGGTTTCTATCCTTCTATCTGTGCCTTCATCTACAGCTTGCTTTCTGGTCGTTCTATAGCCACTGTTGCAGATGGCCATCGTTCTTATCCTAGATCTATCAACAGTGGTGTTCTTCAGGGCTCTGTCCTGTATACCAACTCTCTTCCTTTTATTCATCAATGATCTTCTAAGCTGTACATCTAACCCTATCCATTCGTACGCTGATGATTCCATCCTTCACCTTTCCATTCGGTTCCAGCAACGTCCATCTCAGCAGTTACTTCAGCAAACAAGGGATGAGGCTATGGCACACCTAATGTCTGACTTGGCTCGTATCTCTGACTAGGGTAAAAATAATATGGTTGTTTTCAATGCATCAAAGGCTCAGTTCTTACACCTATTAACCCAACAAAATCTTGCACAGGAGTACCCTCTAATGTTTAATAATATCCACCTCAATCCTGCATCATCCTTGAACGTGCGTGGGGTTTCATTCACTCGGGATTTATCTTGGAAAGATCATATCACATCTCTTGTAAAATCTGCTTCCAAGAGATCAGGTGTGCTAAGCCGACTCTTTACTTTCTTTACCTGTGGACAGCTGTTGACTCTATACAGGGGTTTTATTAGCCCCCGTGTAGAGTACAACTCTCATGTGTGGGGAGGCTCCCCACATACAGCTCTTCTCAATAGGATGGAGTCAAAGGCTTTTCATCTCATTAACTCTCCTCCTCTTACTGACTCCCTTCAACCTCTGTCTCTTCGCCGCACTGTTGCATCTTTATCTCTTTTCTATCGTTACTCCATGGTCACTGCTCCTCTGAACTGTCTGCTTGCATCCCTCTACCTCTACGACGGGTCAACAAACTCTCATCCCTTTTCTGTCCAACTCTCTAATGCAAGAGTTAACCGATACTCCCAGTCCTTCATGTATGCAACAGGTCAGCTCTGGAACTGTCTCCCTCTGTCTGTATTTCCTACTTCCTATGACCTCCAGTCTTTCAGACGCAGTGTATCCAAGCATCTCGAAATGAACGGATCTTGAATTTGGCTCTCTTTTGTATTGTTTTTGTTTATTTCTTGGATGGAACTGTTATGCGGGCTCCTAGCCTTTGGTTCCTTCTTCCTCGGATTAAAAAAAAAAAAAAAGTAAATTTGAAAAAATGCATCCATGGCAGTGAGGATGTTTTTTGTGGTATATTTTAGCTGTCTTTTGACTTACTTGTTCAGATTAGGATTCACAATGAAAATGAGAGGGACTAAAAATAGCTTCATAAACCCATTATATAAGGTAAAAAAGTCTTTCAAAGGTGCTCACAATCGTGTGAAGTTACAAAAACTAGACTAAATTTAAACTTCCCCCCACTGAAAGAAGCTAGTCTACAAAGTTTTGAAGCCCTTAGTCTGGGAAGATTTCCCATTTGGAAAGATTTACTTGGTTTTACCAAGAATGAAAAACCTTTACATTTCAACAGCAGAGAAAGGATTATTCTGCCTAATTTATAAAATATTTTACTGCTTGGATTTTCATTGTTGTAAAGAGTGGAGTAGTACTAGATGCAATAGAATTAAGACCGTCTATAAAAAATTCCCACAGATTCATGAAAATCCCACAAATCCCCTCAAAAACATCGTTCTTATAATTCCCTCCACATAGACTTGTTTCTTCCACATATCTGTGGGAAATTCCTATGATGTGTACAACTGGTCAGCAGGTCCAGGCCAGAAATTAAAGAATCCGAGTTCAGGGTTCGAACTGGTCAAACTCATGAACAAAGTTCCTGTTCTTCCTTGTCCCGCATCTTCCTACAGAAAAAAACGGTGGGTCTGGATTTTACGCCGTATGTGTTAATTCATACCGTAAGTACAGAATTGGATTATGTATATATAATCACTTAAGATAGATAGACAGATAGATAGGTATAGATAGATATAGATAGATATACAGTATATAAACATATATATGAAGATCGTCTACCTTAATAACCTTATTGTAGTCGATAAGGATTAATCATAATCCTTATCCCATCTCTCCTACCTATATTTCACCTTTACTAACCAACCTGTTAACACCTTAACCAGCCATATTCACCAGCCTATATTTACCTCGTCTATTTATCAGGCTTCCGGTATATTGGCCTAAGTTATAATCCTTGTTAAAGCTAATAACTCTGTGACAAAGCTCGATACCAAAGTTTGTCCTGTTAATTTGCCGGTGAGGTTAAGCTGGAGGCTTACTCGTACTTAATACACCACAGGGACTCGCTGCTTTACAAGTGGTGTGTGCTGAATGTCAAACTGGCGTCAGAGGTTTCATGGACCGTATTCTCGTGGGCAAAGGAAGTTCTGCATCACCGCTTCCTTATCTGCATATGATACGCTAGTCATGTCAGCAGATTGACGTTAGTTTTATTACGTTATTGTTACAAGGTGACTCTTATTCAGTGACATGATATCCTTCTTGACGAAAGGAAGAGAATAATATCCTTTGTGTGAGGGGGAGAGGGCGACACGGTTTTTTTCTACATTTCCCTCAGCTGGATGATTTTATCCAGCGTTTTCTAAACCACAGTGGCCTCCTGTTTCACGAGTCTTGTGGCCAAATATCTAATAACAGGTGATGGCAGCTCGTGGATAAGTGAGTCTCACTAATACCTCTACCATACCAACCTTTTTTATGTAAAATGCACAATGACGTGCATTAACTTATTCTTCTTGTTTCCGGCCAATTTTATTCGACTTATAGGATATCTCTTGCACTGAAAGGATTGGGATCCATCTTTCTTAACTTCTAATCTAAGCAATAAATTCCATTATGATGTAGGATAATACTTTGACGTCCATTTTTTTCCAGTTACCACCGAATAATTTTTAGACTTTATAACTGCAGAGTACAAGTACTGTATGGCGAAAGTTGTCAGCATTAAATATGCTCATGGCCCTAGCATGCTCCAATACATGTCTTCGTTGTTATTTGATTCATGCGTGTGGTACAGTTGCAGACATAAATATTTATTCCGAAACGATATGCAGTGAAACAGTGAACGATGACATTCAGAAACCTGTGGTGCCTTCTTCGGAGCTCAACAAACTTTTTAGAATATCGTGATAATGTTGTCTGTAACAGTACTTGTACAGCATCATATTATATTCTTACTACTCCCAGACATAGTATTCCCTGATCCTCAGGCTTGCCTAGAAATGCCTTGTTCGCTGATTCACTGAGTTACTGAACTATCAAGCAGCTTGTAGCCCACATAAACTAGCCAAGTGCTTGGCAACACTCACCAATCCCTCCTGTCATACAACGGAACTCGTTCTCTATCGTGAGAATGAATGTAAGATAATTCATATTGGACACTTGTTTTGAAATTAGACCTTTGTAGTATCCTTAGAGATTCCAAATAATCATCATCAGAGGAAAACTTGGGGTCCTTTCTCGCATCCTTTCTTCATCGGTAAAGCAGACCCTTTTAATTCTTTTCTGAGCTGAAGTTTAATCATGTGTCACCGAATCTTCCATTCTCCACCAGCAAAATTGGAGCAAGTTGTGTATTCATCAGTGTTTGTTTGTTTGCTTGTTTGTTTGTTTGTTTGTTTGTTTGTGGACAACATATATCAAAATGTTATTGGTGCATTTCAATGAAATCCAGTGGATAGGTGGGCACTGGGACAAGGAAGAGCTGATTAGATTTTAAGGTTGATCTCAATCTTGGTGCAGGAATACATTATAATACCGCTGTCATCAGCAGAAGTATGCCTTCTCTGAGATTTCCTTAAGTCCAGATAAAGTCCGTAGAATTATTTGACTGTATGAGATTGTAAACTTATCTATCTGGTACCAAAAAGGAATTCAAGGAGAAAATCTTAAAATTTTATTGGTGTTTGTGGAGGTATTCGTTGTCGATGCGTTCTACTTTAGATGTTTATATTAAATAGACCTCTGTTAGTGGAGGTGTCAGTTAAGCTTATATTTCACCCTTCTAGTCCAAAAAAAATTATCTTGAGATCAAAATAAATCATGTGGGATCAGCAATTATAAAATAAATAGCACTGCTGGCCTGGAGGAGTGTAGCACCTCAGGCAGGTAAGTGATCATAAGTTTGTCCTGACGAGTAAATGTAGAAATTCTTAGAACATATATTAATAACTCTATTTGTTAACGAGGCTGCCAAAACTTAAATCAGCCTAAATCAGTATCAACGAGGAAACTCCCTCTTCCCCCGCCCCTTGCACGCAGACAATTCCATTATCTTAATTACAAGAGCGTCCCGAGCTCGACAACATAATCTTTGTGTTTTCATGGCGATTATCTGTGCGTAGGCGTCGTCTTAGGGCACAAAGTTTGCTAATCGCCTCGAACTCCCACTAAGCTGATCACCGTTCCTCGGAGATTGAGAAAGGCCACGAACACAGCCTAGGTGGTTCGTATTTCCTTGTAGCAACACTAGCCCTTATTATTCTGTTCCCTGCTTCCAGTAAACAATGTCATTAATTGTAAAAAAAAAAGTCCACAAGGCAGATGCCAGTGAAGAGATGGTTTATGAGTCGTTCTATCTGTGTTGTGATCAGTTATAAAGAACATCACCCTCTCAAGTCTCCCCCTCTTTGCCATGACCGTTTTGATTTGGTAACAAAGCAAATAAATACGCAGACCCATCTCACTCACCTTGCCAATGCGCCCAGTCACCTCAAGTAACCATCCACCCACCTATCCTGACTACACACCACCACCCGACTTGCCAATGCACCCACCCACCCAGACCACCACACCAAACCCACTCCATCCACCTTGCCTGTCCACCCATCCATTCCACCGACCGACGGACTGACTGACCCACCCAACCACCAGCTCACTCGTGTTCCCACCCTGCTTTCCCACTCACCTACCTACCGTGACCACTCACCCCTTTCACATGCCCAAACTTCCTTCTACCCACCCTTCCACCCTGACCACCCAACCTACCCTGGTCACAGGCGAAGAAAAAGACAAATTAAAAAGACAATTGCAAGGTAGCCAACTTGCATTTATTGAAACATTGAAAGTACCGGACAATTGATTCGTTAGGCATACAAACAGAATTGGAGAAAGAGTAGCGTGACTACGTAATTTCTATAAACACTAGATTTGTGGATATTATCACTCTGCATATTTCGAAGACAGATCAAGTTTTAATTTAAATGTTTTTTTTTTAAATGCCAGATAAACAGAGATGCAAGAAACAGAGTAGCTTCTTTGTACTCTTCCCGAAGTGAACACAGCGAAGACAACTCTCGTATATGAGTAGATTTTTTTGCACCGTGAGACGGAGACAAAACCCCCTTTGTGCCGCCCTGATTACTAGGGACAAATTTGCTCTTCGCAGTACTCAGCGATGCACCGACTTCCCTCCGTCCTTCACGACTGTACTCCCTCCCTAAACTCCTCTCATTGATCTCTCCACTAAAATGACGTATTGTTTCGAATGTTTCCTGTTTTCTGATCATTATATTCAATTCTGAGGGGATGTTTCGAACTCGGAGAATTATATACAGCCTTCATTAACCCCTTCTTTAGTACATGCCCTTCTAAGCTGAATGAAATAGTGTGATAACATCAAGAACAGAGTACAAAGGACATTATTATGGTGATGAAGAAAATAGCACTAATAAGATTTCCAGGTACCAGTTGAAATGCAGTAATAGTAATGAGTCTTGGACATTTTTTTAGATCAGTAAATGAAACAAAACCGCATTAGTATGAATTCATTTTTTGAAGTAATTCATTGCTTTGTGTTTGTTCCACACGAGTTTGAAGGAAGATTGCGGAGAAAGGAGGAAAAGAAGAAAAGCGAGATAGAAATGTGACATACGATAATGAAGAACTGTTGAAGGATCAAAGCTGTTAGAGAGAAAAAAACGTAGACAATCAATGTGCCTCTCTCTCCCCCACAAAATGAAGAAGGTAAAGAATAAGGGGCGAATCACAGGAGCATCGTAGATAAATCAGGTTATAAATAATTGATGTATTAAAAATGCGGCACACTGAAGGCGACTCTGTGTTGGAGAAAAAGTGGAAAGGAAAATCATGGGAAAGAAGGGGAGATGGTAAACAGAAAATAAAAGGATCGGGAAAAGGAAACACTGAAGAATCCAACACAATGAATTTCATAATTTTAGAGGGACAGGAAAGGAGGGAAAGGGGATGATCAACGAGAGAGTGTAAGTGAGGAAGCAGAAGAGTGTACCTTTGAGAGAGAGAGAGAGAGAGAGAGAGAGGACGGAGTAGGATATAAAGAAAAACAGACGTAGAACACGAAGCACGATGAAGAAGGAGGAAAGAAAGAAGACATGGAAAAATCAAAACTCCTAGAAAAAAAAAATAGAAATCAACGGATGCGGATTAATATATGAAGGAAAAGAGAAACAAAGAAGAAAGAGGGAAAGAAAAAGAAAGAGAGGAAAAGTTAAGTGCAATGTCAAGCAAGAACAAAAATAGGATGAGAAACAGGATGGAGGAGGAAGCCAGGACTCAACTGATAGACGGTGACAACAATGGAAGATGTGGAGAATGAACCGGAAAACAGGAAGGGGAGGAGAAGAGAGAGGAGAGAGAGAAGAAAGATATAAAAGTAAGTTGAAGACGACGGATAGGTAGCAAGAACAAAAACAGAAGGAAAAAGGAGAATAGCGAGAAAACCACACCTCGCCTGAAAGAAGATGACAACAATAGGCTACCTGAAGACAGGATATTTTATGCACCCCTTCAGGTATTTAAAAAAACGCAAGAAAGTCGGATTGTGTAAAAAGAAAAGCGGGAAAGATGGTGTCTTATCACAAATATCTCACATGGGAAATGCTTAGCTTTTTTTTTTTTTTCTTTTTAGCCAGTAATGCGATGTGAATCATGGACGATAAGAAAAAGAGATAAAAAAACAAGGATATGGTAGGGAGGAGGCGGAGAAAAGGAGGACGAGAGAAACCGAATTTCGACTGAAAGTAACTACAATAGGTGCAGGAAAAACACAAATTTTAAGACTCCTACACACCCTCATCTGTGTGCAAAATCCAAGAATGTCGACGGGCATTCAAATATAGCGAGAGAGACGCTCTATTTTTCCGTTTTCATTTCTCCTCTATCTGCCTATCTATCTATCTACAGGGAATAGATAGAGAGATAGATATAATATATTTATGTATATATTTATTTATTTATAACCAATAACCTTGTTTTGAATAATTTATTGTCAACATGAACTTTGGTTATTTTCAGAGAGGAATTTTGTTTAAGGTTATGATAAAAAATGCAGCTGATGTTATTGGTTCCGGGAGGTTCTTACACTTAATTTATGGTGTCTTAGTTGTATGTTACTCTGGATGCCGCCAGACGATCCTATCCATTTTTTCTCATCTCTCAGGTTCTTCTTTACTGGAGGTAAAAAAAAAAAAAAAAAAAAAAAGACCGCGTGTTCCCCACCCCATAATAATCTGTCTGCCTGTCTGTCTGTCTGTCTCTCTCTCTCTCTGTCGCTCTCTCTTTCTCTCTCTGTTTCTTATATCTGTTTCTCATACTGGCTGCCTCTGGTCTATTATACTCAGATCAAGAAGGACCGCTCTGGCTAAAGGACCTAAGAGCATTCACCGCTACCTATTTCAGTTTAAGGCCTTTTTTCCCCTTATCTCCTGATTTAATCTAGAAATCATTGGTATGACTGAGGGAATTTAAGACCTCTGTTACTCTTCCCTCAGGGTGATTATTTCCATATTTTTTTATTAGTACGGACAAATTATGAAATTCAGCTCAGGGAAGGTCTTTCGGCCACAGATATGAAGTGACTACATTGCTTCTCTTCGTCTGATTTGTATGTTATTAGTCTGCGTAACTTGTGTCCTTCATCGAACATTTCCATCCCTGCTCCATGGCTTTGAACCTCGAGTGACATTAATATTATTTATACTAAGAAAGAACAAGTCCACTTCGCTCTTGACTACATCCCAAAGACCAGCCTTCTCCTCAAATTAGCTGACACTCTAGCTCCTCTTCCCAAGCTATGTATATTGCATTTTTAGCCTATTATTACAGCCTTTAACCACCGGAATAATGCAAAAAGGGGGAATCCTCCTAACTAGAACCAATGTACCATATAACTCTGCAGGGCAAAGAGATCTATGGAGAGGCCGCTACATCTCCTACCAGAAATACGCTACACTGGTCCGGGTTCGAACTGCCAACCGAATGGTCGTGAAGTGCGAGCGCTGCCACCGAGCTATTCTGACCCCCAGGAATAATGCAGGGACCCTTAGATCTAATCGTTAATGTGCAGAATAATGTAAAGCCATAGCATATCTAGGCGTTGATGTACCCTATAAAGAGCTAACCTGAAAGAGAACAGGTGTCAGGGAGCCTCCATCACCAAGGCGTACACAACCCAATGAAGCACAGGAGCAAATGTCCACGGCGACAGGCAATGCAACTAGAAACAATGATGCTATGAATATCAGGACCTAATCAGATCATCTTTGGAAACTCAAGCACGAGTGTACAAAATCTCGACTCACGCTGGTTATTTCTTTTATTATTTTTTTTTTTCGTACCAGATGGCTTCCTTCCTGGGGACAGACTTTTCTAACTGGAAAGGTTAGATAAAACATTCCATAATCCATTCATAGTTATGGTGCTCTTTAAGATGAATAAAATCGTCTGGATACTGTAGGAATATTATATCACAATTCGTCCTTCATCTGAAGCGCTTTCAATTAACTGAAAGTTTTGGGAGCTTTCATGGAGATGTAAGGTATTTACCAACAACATTTCACAATTCTACCCTTAGCTGAATGTAACCGTTTGATGGTGTTTCAGGACTGATTTAGCTTTAGTATTATTAAGTATTGTGTAATATAACTGGTAATGTTATTAAACATTGTTGTAATGAAACTGTTTCTAACGCCTCCAACTGAGGGATGTCTTATATAAGCTGAATAAAATCGTCGCGAGCGTTTGTCATAATAAAAAAAAAATGAAGTGCTCGTGCTGAAGGTGTTATTGGAATCGTGTGCGATAGCAAAGGCGTGCCTTTCTAACCGAGTCGTTTCTCTGTATGTATCTATGTATGAACCTACAGTATGCCAACGATAAGTTTAATGTATGCTTTATACGATTTAGATCAAGATTGGCACAAACTTGTACCCGCTTACTGGACGTAGCCCCTGCTGCAGTAGTGACAGCCACATCACCAGCTGACGCTATAATTTTCCCTTACCAAAGAGAGAGAGAGAGAGAGAGAGAGAGAGAAGAATGTATCTGAATGGTCCTGAATGGACGTAAACTGACCTGACTGTGCAGGAAGCGATGGGAATGACTGAATGGACGTAACGGACCTAAACTGACCTAAACCTGAATGATGCATGGGAATGACCTGACTAGGCCTAATCACCTGAATGAGCCTAAACGAACCTCAAATGACCGAACTGGACCTGAATAGACGTGAACTAACCGCTCTGAGCCTCAGTGGATATGAACGATCCCAAACAACGTTTGTACTATTGCGGCCAGGCCTTAGCCACCCTCGTCCAGCCAACCCGTGTATGTGGCAGCGTCGTATTCACGAGCACAGAAGTTGCCTTCGATGCATTTCTGTCGAAAAATATTCCTTCAGCTTTGGGCTTGTACTAATGGATAAAGCAATAATAATATTTACTTTGAAGGTTTGACTCCGATAGCACGAATATATCATACTGATTATTGAATAACTTGTTTCTCGTATAGAGCCAAGCAAGTGACAAATATGTATATTTGGTTCCACTCCACGACTTCCTGTAGGTCTGAACCAGCGAACACAGATTGAACAACTTCGAAGCATTTATTTGTTAACAGGAGAGAGAGAGAGAGAGAGAGAGAGTAGCGGGTGCCCGTGAATTTTAGAGGAATGAGGTGGAGAAATGAGGTGCTCAGCACAGTTAAACAGGGATTTTTCCTTTCGTTTCGGTTGGCTTTCTATGCCTAAATGACTAAATGAAGGTAAATTATGAAATATAATAACTGGATGACGAAGTGGTAATAGAGTCTGGCTAATGGTTGTTTGGTCCAAGGTGTGCAGAAGTAAGCCTAATTCCAGGCAACGGTCGCTGTTAAAAGTTGGATATTTTAAGACCTATTTATTTTAAATAGCTCTATGTATGTTTACAGTACGTGTATGCCCCTATGGACCTATTTTCACCCCATGAATATTTTTATCAATGGACATTTTCACCAGAGCACAATCCTCCATGGACCTATTTTCCTTAATGACTTTTTTTTTTCAAAGACGCCTACTTTTCTACGTAACCTATTTTCCCACGAACTAATTTTCCCCTTTGATGTATTTCCTCCCCACAGACCAATTTCTTCGTCGACCTTGAATCTCCCCATGGATGCAGGTTTCCTACATGGACGTATACCCATGGATGTATTTTTCATAATTAACCTATTTTCCCTATAAACCTGTTATCCGACGTGGTTATATCACCCACTGATGCGTGCAGTTGAAACACAGACCTCTTAACTAACAGACGTATTGCACGATGGACCTGTTGTAACCCACTGGATATATATACCTACTTCAGCATGATTCCAGAATAATATCCCTTGTGCGCCGATTTCCCAACTCGGACATTAACTCAAATCACCTAACCCCAGTGGCCTGTTTCCCCACAATACATCCATCCACTTACACACCCACCCATCAACGCACATAGCCACAACCTTACTCAATACAATATGCCTCAAAAGTAGGACGACACGAACCCGTCTCTTGCCTTGTCCTACAGGTAGCCCCACCACCCACCCATTTAAACAATGCACGAACCCCACTCCACCCCACTTAACCAGCCCAACAACCCTTTCCCTCCCTCTCGCCCACCCACTCCACCTAATCCGCCTGTGAAACAACCAGCCTACACTAACCAATCCACCCACCCAGTCACCAACCTAGTAACCCGCATACCATGCTCAGCAAGTCAGATGACTCTCAATTCAACACACACACACACACACACACACACACACACACACACACAGAGGCGGGGTGGATTTCCCTACACGAAAGATGAGTCTCACCGCTTAACTCAGTCTGTCGGTAGAAAACAGTACCGGGTACTCTTTACAGGGAGTTTGCCAGGCCGTATATAAGGGGCTTCATTCCGACTACATACACATGATTTTATGCGATATGAGTAAATAAGGTGCTCAAGCTAAACAGGCAATTTTTCTTTTGGCTGATGACGAAGGAGTTTATTTATCCCAGGATAACGTCTCGTCGGACAATATGAAAGATGGGTTTTATTCTGGGTACCGCCAGTTGACTTTGTCAAATAATTTGACAGGCCGCGTAACTTCTGTTAAATGCCTTATGTTCGGATTTTTTTTCTCTCTCTGATGGTTGGCACCTGGAGATTTTTGGCAAACTCATGAGTATTTTTCCCAATAGCTGGATATCTCTCTCTGGACAGAGAGGCAAAGTACTTTCTTAGGCACAGCTTTTTGTTAAATCAACAACATTTATCTCCTAATTCATTATTCCAACGAAAGCAATCCTAAAAAAATTATATATATATATATATATATATATATATATATATATATATATATATATATATATATATATATTACAAAGCAAGGCAAGTTTTAGCGACTGATGGAAGAAATATTCACACTGTGGCCTATTTTCATTGGATCACAGGAATCCAGGGTTTCTCATCCCTTGCATTTCCCTGCGCCAGTCTGCCTCCACTTCATTATTCCAAAATTCACAGGCACCCACCATACACGCTCTCTCTCTCTCTCTCTCTCTCTCTCTCTCTCTCTCTCTCTCTCTCTCCTGTTAACAAATCAATGCTTCGAACTTGTTCACTCTGTGTTCGCTGGTTCAAATCTACAGGAAGTCGTGGAGTGGAACCAAATATACATATCTGTCACTTGCTTGGCTCTATACGAGAAACAAGTTATTAAATAATCAGTATGATATATTCGTGCTATCGGTGTCAAACCTTCAAAATAAATATTATTATTGCTTTATCCATTGGTACAAGCCCAAAGCTGAAGGAATATTTTTCGACAGAAATGCATCGAAGGAAACTTATGTGCTCGTGAATGCGACGCTGCCACATACACGGGTTGGCTGGACGAGGGTGGCTAAGAACTCCTGGCCGCAATAGTACATTAGTTGACAGGTTTTACTAGCATATGAATTAACCTAACTGGATCTGAATAACCCTGAACAGACCTTTAAAAAAAATAATGCGTGGGATACAGTGGATGTGAACGACCTACGTGGACTTAAGTTCTCAAAGTTTTCAAACCTTAAGTCATTTCTATTGCACTCCTGGCGGTAATGTCAGCTGAAGATTTTGCTGGCATGACGCAGGTGCGTGGTCGAAGGCCCCGCTTATTTAATATGTGCATAGGTGAAAGAAATATGTCATATATTTTGATCCTTAATGTATTGAGACTCTTTGATCTCTGTTTACCACATATCCGTGATTCACCCTTTCAGTAAGATGATGTACTTGTGCCTTGCTATCACAGTATCATATCTGGGAAACGTACTTTCGGGGGAGAGAAGATAGTGTCAGTTGGACTTGGATCTGAGGAGCATTCAGGCTGAGCTTATAATGTGGCTCTCCCAAAGGGTCCATGTCGGGCCGAAATAGTTGTAACACCCAACAGTTTTCCCAAATGTGGGTACAATCCTTCTACATCTTTTTTCTAATTTTGTGTTCAATTCTTCCACATTTTTTTTTCCAAATATAGGTACAAGTTTTTCACTTTTTTTTCCCCCCAAATGCATGAATAATTCCCCCACTTACTACTTTTATTATACTGCCAGTGAGACGTTATTCTTGAAAATTATGAATAGTCAGCCAGACTTTGGGTCTTGATTTTGGCTGATTATTTACTCAGTTGCTTTCGGAAAGGAGAAATTTCATTGACTATCAGTCTCTACTCCTTTCTCTTAATTCATCAACGAATATATTGCTGTCATTCTTTACTACATTTTTTTCCAGGGCTACTGGTACACCCAGGAATCATTAATCAATTTATTATTTATTTTTATTTATGAAAGAGCCTCTCGGTCACCAATGCATGGTTAATCACCGTCATATATCGCAGACAATGTACGTACTTTGTTAATAATCCCGTGGTAGTGTTGGCTTCCGTCTGTTCTCTCTTCCAAGATCATGATTTGTATTTAGACGCAATTCTTCAGAGTTAGAGGACTTCTGTTGTCTTATCGTGGATTTCTGTTAAGATCATGTTATTCGGAATGAGAAGCAGCGCACAAGAGACCTCAACACCCTCGCCTTATATTGCTCAAAGAGATCATTTGACTTTTCCCTGTGATTTTAGTCTTCCACCGGTTGTTCTCAAAGTAAGATTCCATCATCTTTGCCCGACCCTCAAACCTTCCTCCAAGTTCAGTCATAACCAAAACAAAATTATTTGAGTTGACCTTACCCCTAACCTTGTTGACCTTGAGTTGACCTTGACTGTTGTTCCCAAATTTCATCATTTTCTCCACTCAGCTTATTTTAAATGGATCAAACCTGTTGGGGCTGTCCTTGACCTATGACCTTAACCATTGACCCTTCTCCGACACACTAGGACTGTCACATAGCTGACACCCAAAATTTTAACCTAGATGGGTGCAATTTGGATTAAAACTGGTTAACTTCCTTTGACCTCACTAACACACATTCACGCGCTGGGCAAAACATTAAACCAATCCGTGGTGTTTTGAGCGTGGCTGCAAGTATGAAGAATCGGTCAGACCCAGTGAGTTAAAAAACATTACAGTTGACCCCTCCATTAGCATGCCGTCTCTTCCTCTGTTTCCATCCACCCCAAGAAGACATTCCCAAAGCCGTGGGTCGCCACGCTTAAGTCTCGAAGAAGAAGTCTGGTACGATCCTTCCCTTGTGCAGCAGATTCTTTATGTGCTGATCCCAGGTACTGTATTACTATCACCTGTTAGACTATGCGATCCTTTCACTGAGAGATAATGCTAATTCTCTCTCTCTCTCTCTCTCTCTTTATATATATATATATATATAGATATATATATATATATATATATATATATATATATATATATATGTTATCCTAAGGTCAAACGAGATGGGTAGGCCAATGGGTGAGTGTCGGTCGTTGGATGGCTGGTAGGCTTATGCGTTACAGGTAGAATTCCCTGTGGTCGGCATAGACGTCTTATTAACCACAGTAGCCTCGGAGTAGACCTGAGCGATGCCACCGTATTCAGCTTAAGAGGATTCATTTAACACTCTGTTCATGAAAATCGGTCCGTAACTGCGACCAATACAATGGAAACAGAATGTATACAGAACACTCCGATTCTCCCTCAGAGTCAACGCCCTCGACCTTGTCCCGGGAACATGTAAAGGCCTCAACAACTGTCAGGTAAAAAAAAAAATAATAATAATAATAATAATAATAATAAATAAAATAAAATGCTCGTAGCCTACTTAATTAATATAAATTTCATTATTTCTTTAGGCTTATCTCGTTTCAGTTCCAAAGGTGAATATTTTTATATACCTAATTCGGCCACAGTTCTTCAAGAGTGTGGGGTTTTCTGTTGTCTTATCACAGGTTTCATTCACGCAGCTTTTCCTCTGTTAAACTTTTCTACCCCGGCAATTTATCTTATCTGACTCTTTACAATGCTCTCTCTCTCTCTCTCTCTCTCTCTCTCTCTCTCTCTCTCTCGCTCTCTCAATCCGTCACTATGTTGTGATCTGTTGTCATCATTGAATCATCTGTGTAACAGTGATACTGGGAAGAGAGAGAGAGAGAGAGAGAGAGAGAGAGAAATGAGTAAGGTGAAAGAAGAAATGTCAAGAGAGTTGGAAGTTACTATAGTAAGAGTGCAAATGAAGGTTAAGACTTGATAATGTAAAGATGTAGAAAAAGAAATAATAATCATTAAAACAATATATATATATATATATATATATATATATATATATATATATATATATATATATATATATATATATATATATATATATATATATTATATCTCAATTAGTAATTGTACTGAACAAAGAGAAGTAAAGAGATTACAGCTATTTCTTAAACACTTCATTAATATAAGGTATTTTAAATTCCCTTCTTCTTACCTCCAGACGATTCAACTAATCCAAGATCTTTCTCAAAGTTATTCTTCGTCCTAATGGAGGATTTTTTTGCCTACTTAGTGTGACTGGTAAAATATATGGTAGAATACTCATTGATAGGGTTAGGCATATGACAGAGGAGCTAGTTGGAGAAGAACAAGGGGGATTTAGGAAGGGAAAAGGGTGTGTAGATCAGATATTTGTTCTAAGATGTTTAGTGGAGAAGTATCTAGAGAAGGGAAGGAAAGTGTATGCTGCCTTCATGGACTTGGAGAAAGCTTATGACAGAATAGATAGGCAAGGTATGTGGAAGGTATTAAGAATATATGGATTGGAGGGGAAATTGTTGAGTGCTGTGAAGAGTATGTACGAGGGAGCTGGGGTTACGGTGCGAGTGGATGGTGAGCTGAGTGAGTTCTTTGATCTCAGTGTGGGACTGAAACAGGGTTGTGTGATGTCTCCATGGCTGTTTAATATATATATATGGATGGGGTTGTAAAGGAGGTGCAGGGTAGCGCAGTGGATGTAGGGGTGGCTCTAATGAATGAGGGTGAGATTTGGAAGCTTCCGGTGTTGCTGTTTGCTGATGATACAGTATTGTTGAGTGAAGATGAATGGGAGTTGCAAGGTTTGGTGAATGAATTTGGGACAGTGTGTAAGAAGAGTAATCTGAAAGTTAATGTAAACAAAAGTAAAGTTATGGTGTTTGAGAGGAATGAAGTCACAGAGTGTGCAGTGAGGTTGGATGGTGAGGATATGGAGAATGTGAGTGCATTCAAGTACTTGGGTAGTGTGATGAGTAAGGATGGAACTTTGGGGTATGAAGTGCGTGAAAGGGTACAGCAGGGAAGGAAGGTTGTTGGTACACTGAAAGCAGTGATGAGAAATAGGGAGGTGAGTATGGAAGTTAAGAAGTCACTGCATGATAGTATTGTGATCCCTACCCTGACGTATGGAAGCGAGGCATGGACCTTGCAAGAGGGGAACAAGTCAAGAGTGAGAGCAGTGGAAATGAGTTACTTGAGAGGAGCATGTGGAGTGACGTGGAGGGACAGGTTGACGAATGAAGAAGTGATGGAACGCTGTGGGGTGGATGTGGATGTGGTTGAGAAGATTAGGAGAAGTACACTGAGGTGGTTTGGACATGTGAAGAGAATGGAGAATGAAAGACTGACTAAGAGGGTGTATGTAGGTGAGGTGGAGGGAGGGAGAGGGAGAGGTAGACCGAGGATGAGGTGGAGGGATGGAGTTGAGAGGTATATGAGGGAGGGGGGGGTGAGTTGGGGGGAGGGTAGTCAAATGGTGGGTGACAGAGCGACTTGGAGGCGTTTTGTCTGCGGCCACCCTTTGCGGGATTAGGGCGTCGGGATATAGATAGATAGATAGATAGAAATCCCACGTTGTAACCAGATATGGGAGTCTTCTTAATGCTCTTCACACTATAATATTATTCTTTTTATTATGTAGCAAGAATGAAATATTAATGCAATCATGCTGAACAGACTTTGCTGAGGAGACATTATCTGACTGTAAGGGTTCAGTAAACTGTTATTATGGAACTCTACCATGATGAACCAGATCGCCTGATGACAACAAGAACAAGGAGCACCCACAGTGTGCAACACCAGCGTCAGTTCTTCACAGGGATAACCTTTGACCTTGGCCTTTGATCTGTTTTCTGAAAATCTAATCACTTGTTTCGCTGGAGGTCCTCAGATTCCAGATCTAGTTCCGTTTCATCCCATAGTGTCTTTTCTGACAAACTGATAGGCAAAAAAAAAAAAAAAAATCCCATAACAGCCCTAAACTACTGTGTGCATGTGTAATAAAATGAAAATTACCTCAAGCTGAAGGAGTTAACCCCTGCAATACAGTGACGTTTGTTGTTGTTGTTGTTGTTGTTGTTGTTGTTGGCTTGTTCTTGGTACGACCAAGAGATTAAACACAGCTAAAATAACTGTCAGTAGCGGAGTTCATATAGGCTTCAACTAGCTCCTGTTCGATCAGTTTCCCATGTTGTGCAAGAACATCTGATGGTACCAGGAATGCAGTAAAACGGCTATCATCGTAATGTAGGGGATATTATTCCTGTTGAAGATGCCCCATCTTCGTACCTTATTGGCTGATATGGAAACAAGATAGCACGTATTCCTTATTATCATCATACTGAGCCTTATCCACACTTATTATAGTCTTTCTGTTTGCTTCATTCTTTGCTGATCTCTGCTCTCTCGTTTCATCAGTTTCGTAACTTCTATATATTCATTGTCTCCTTCCTTCACCTCTTTCCTTTCCACCACTTCTACCATTTCTGTCTCCCTCTCCATGAATCGATGGTGTTCTCATTTTTTTTTTTTTTTATGCATCTGTCCTCACTACTGTTCTTTCCTCTCTCTTCTTCCTTTACCTGTCTCAGTTCTCATCGTTGTTACCCCTTCTTCAGTTGCTCATCATCCGTCACTGCTTTCTTATCTTCTCTGTTTTCTTACACTCTGTCATTAGTCTGCTTACTTCTACCCTCTCTTTTGCATCGAGTCTATCTCTTCATTTGTCTCTTCTTTCTCTCTCCCTCCTTCATTGTTATTCCCTTTTATTCTCTTTTGAAAAGAAGAAAAGAGAGAAATATGGGTGAAAGAGGAAAGGGCAGATGGAGAGTATAGTAATGGATGTCAAAGGAACGGCGAGAAAATTTAAATGAGAAAGGGAACAGGGAAAGAAATTTCTTCAGACATAAATGGATACGAAAGACAGAAAGTGAATGGAAATAAAAAGGAGAGAGAGGGGGGGGGGAGATTAAACTGGATGGAGATATTGTTAAGAAAGAAAAAGGAAGGGCAAAAGAATAAATGAAAGAAAAAAAAACTTTTTGAGGGTCAAACTTGTGTGTGTGTGTGTGTGTGTGTGTGTGTGTGTGTGTGTGGAGAGGTCGTCAGCTTAGGAAGTCATCTAACACGTCTCTTTCCAGTTTTTGCCGCATACAACACATTGCCTTCCATGTATGTTGTTAACGCAGTCTATATCGGTATCAAAATGACATGAGAAGCATAATGCAAAATACTGACGTGCAATGATCAAGATAAATGAGAATGGTGGCACAAAGCCCGATATCAGGAGAATGTGACCTTTACTCATGGGTAAGGTAACCGTAAACATACACACACACATACCATATTGCCCCTTGGGAGGTGTAGAGTCTTCAGTTTACATTTCTCTGAACATAAGCATTTCATCCCTCCTTCACCTCTGCGTCATTTATTAATATACTTGCTTTCTTCAAACTAGTGTTCTCTATTAATGGGAAAATTTTCAAATCTTATGGTTTTATACTGTATTTACCGAGATGCCCTTTAATAACTTCATAACTAGGGTGCTCTCTTAAGTTCACATAAAATCGCCTGGTAACAAAAAATTTACTATAAAACTACAACTCTGGTTGATTTTTTTCTTCCGTTTTTTCCTTCCACCTTCAGATCTCTCTCATACTTCCTTTGCATTCTCAGTTCGTTAACTTTCCTCTCTTTCTCGCGGTTCTTTTCTTCTCCCTCTCTTCTCTGCCGTTATTTTATATTCTCTCTCTCTCTCTCTCTCTCTCTCTCTCTCTCTCTCTCTCTCTCCCCATTCCATTTTTTACTCATCCCGTGCCAGAGATCAAGTCTTACTCTTCTCCTTAAATTTTTGAAATATGAGTACCGTATCTACGTCTTTACGAATTTTCCCTCCTCCTCTCCATCATTTTGTCCTCTCTTCATTCACCTCCATCCTACCTATCCATCATCTACTAATTTAAGTCTCATCATCCCTCACTATCCATCTTCTTGTTTCTCTCATCACCAGTTCGTACTCACTTCATCCCACCTCACCTCCTCTCCTACTTTCCTTTTCCCCACCTTCGTCTTCTCATATTCTTGCCCGCCTCTCTCAACACGTGGCTGGATGTGTTTTCGTCTAACTGAAATTCGTCTCAAATATTGGTTCAGTGTTAATCAGGAAGTCTCCCATACCTGGCTCAGAGGCACATAACTTATTCCCGTCCCCTCCTCTGCCCACCTTCGCCCCACACTCGAGGGATCGTCGCCACCTGACTATATAGCAATGTGGAATTCCTACCTTAGCTCAGCCCTTCCCTGATTTGGAATAAAAATAGATAGAATCGATTTAAGTTGATTTGGACGGTTCATTGTTTAACTTAGCCCTTTGAGCTTGACCTTGACCTTCGACTTATTGTTCTAAAAAGCAATCTCGTTATCTATCCTTGACCCTTCTAGCAAGCTTGGTTAAATTTGGATAAATCCGTCTTAGTTTTGATAGCGCTCGCACGCACACACACACACACACACACACACACACACACACACACACACACACACACACACACACACACACACACACACACACACACACACACACACACACACTCACACACACCACTCAAAACTATTCCACTACAAAATGCGTCTGAATATGTAGCAAGGGTAAAATAATTACAAACTATGAGGGTGTTCTGAAGGAGTGTGAGAAGGGCGGGTCTTGCCTCCTGTCACTATTGCTTCTTCAGGCAGGAACAGGAGGGACGAGTCTGCCTTACGCGTCCCTTTCTTGGTTGAAACAATGTGTGTCATCGCAAAATTTTACATTGCTTTTTTGGTAGTGGTAAGTTTCCTACTACGGGAAGGCTATCTGAATTCCTCGAGAAACAGGAGTCCCACGTCTAAAGCACTAAATTCCTTAGGAGACGAACTACAATCACATTCCCTCCCAAGCACTGGAATATTAGTATCCAAAATGATAAGGTGTTACTCGGCGTTACCTAGAGAGGAAACAAGCACAAAATTCTCATAAAAGACGAATCACGCGTCCTTACCTCATCGATGCACTACTGCCCCGTTTATAGGGTGTTACATGGCGTTAAGTACATGTAAGTGACAGGCACACACCAGACTCAGGCCACATCATGTGACAAGCGAGTGCAGGCAGGTCAGTGATGCTGAGGCATGGAAGACCACTGACAGAGTTGCATCGACCTCGGCTGGGAACGAACTGAGAGCCCGTCCCAAACTCCTACCTCAACTCTCGACACTCTTGCTTCCCAGCAAACACAGAGTCCAGCCTATCGTTCGCTGATAGACTAGTGCGGATTTTTGTGGAGTTGTGGTTGTGTCGTCGGTAGTGGACGGGAGAGAATAACAAGGGAAGGGAGACAAGAAACTATTGGGAGGCGGCCGAATCTCTCTTCCTGCAACCTTCAAACGATTTCATTCGGTTTAAGGAAAGTCGTCCATCAGTTCTTTCGGAGGTGATGGGATTGATATATCAAAGTTAAAACATCGTCTGGCGGTAAAAGTAATAAATTTCAGGTTTTCGTGTAATTTCTTCCTTTGTAATGGTAAATCCATCCACTAACAGATATCTCCCCTAAGTTAAATAAAATCATGTTTTACAGTATCAGTTAAAAATACGTCAGTGTAATGTAGCAATAAGTGGGAATTATTTTTAATTCCTTCACCTTCTGAGGTCTCCCGAAGCTTAATAAAATTTCCTTGTGGTGACAAAAATTAAATAATTCAGATGATTTGATACTAAAATACTTGGAGATTTTCCTTGACTTTCAGAGGTCTCTCCTAATCAAAATACAACACTTTGGCAATGGCATGATTATGCTATTAAACAAGCCGCTAGTACCATAGTGGTAGGCAGTATAAGTCTTGTAGTAAGAAGCACAAGATTGAAAACCAATTTTTCACATATATATGCTCATTCATAAGCTTAGTATTAATAAGAGTCGCTATGGAAAGAGAGCTGCGGAGACGAAGGCATTGACATTAAAGATGAAAAGCGGTGAATAAGAACGTATAGATGTCAATGTAGCAGCAAAAACAGGAGAGCTCGACATCTTTCACGTATTGGTCTATAAAGAACATCATATGCAATGCATAGGCCAAGAAAGAGGTGTTACACATCTCTTAATAGCGTCAATCGATGAGGTACTTTTCTGCTTTGGTCTTCCTACCTCGACACGAGTTTACTCAGTCCAGGACAGACTTGGACTTGAAAGAGTTGGATATAACCTTGGTTAAGCACTGCAGTATAAGAGATTCATCCCAACTTCCATAAAATCTGATGGTGGACTGAGTAACGCGATAATTACATCACCAGATTAAAATGTTGTGGCCAGAAGAATATAACCTCCAAATTGCTCAACTAAGGTAAATGTATGGATGTATGGACGCAATACCGGTACAGCACAGAACATACAGAACAAGACCATATACCAACTGTCACGTTATACCCAACAACTAACTTACAAGGAAAAATGTGTGAGAAAATCTCTTAGGCCCATTAGAATACGACTAGAATACTACACATGAAGGTAATATAATACACACACACACACACACACACACACACACACACACACACACACACACACACACACACACACACACACACGACTTACACCTTGTTACGAGTTGGCGCGATTTTCTCTCTAAATAAACTCGTGACATTGAACTTTGGTGGGAAACCGCTAGATGTCACGGGGTTTTTGAGATTATGCAATATTAAAGAATAATATTCAATAATACTTGATACTTTAAAATGTTACTTGAGAACAGGACAATGAACTGACTTGTGAAAATCAAGCAATGATTACTTTATGCCGGCTTACTTCGCCGATTCTCTAAGGACGAGAATTTATAAACTTTCTCAACAGTACACAGCAGAGACAAATTACTCACACGTGCTGTTTATTAGTACTGTTGGCCTCTGGAGAAAGTGACTCCACCCCTGACAATCAATAACTAATGCTATTAATGATAAACAGGTTCTTGCTGGTGCATTAACTCCTGGTTGCACAACGGATGTTAAGCTTAATACAAAAGGACTGGCCTAAGTACCAGTTATGAATAATGCAAAGCGATTATGCAAACTAGGAGCTATAAGTGAAATAAGCTTAATGTGGAAAAATAAAACATGAGTTTACATTACATTAAGCTCAAAAGAAAAAAACTGTGAATTTATTAATTACAATGAAACAAATTTACGTTACATGTTTCAAAATGAAATAAAAAATAAGGAGAACACAGACACTCGCTCACTCAAAAGCTAAACTCTTAAACCAAGGAAAGACGAAAGGAAACTACTGGTCAGAAAAGGGGCTAGGCAGGATGAACTGGGCGTCGTTGCTGAGGAAGGACGTGCCACACACGCTAAACCTCTATGCCGGATAACACAGTGGAGACTTCAGGAACCCGCTGAAGAACGACCTGGTCTCACGGCGCTTCAATCCTAACTGAATTCAAATTGTGAGAGAGGGGTGAGTGTCGGCCGCGCTCTTGCTAAGGGAATTAATGCGAGCAAATCATGCCCATAACAAATCACTCAGCAGAAGCGCTAATGTCACGCACAAGGACGATCACTTATGAAACAGTGAAAAATTGTTCTGAAAACACTCCCGATCGGGTGAATACATGGCGATTGACTGAGTGATACTTATGGGAATTCACTAGAATTCATGGTTTCCCACCAAAGTTCAATGTCACGAGTTTATTTAGAGAGAAAATCGTGCCAACTCTTGACATTACGCCTCTTCAAAATCATTTTTTTTTTCCTCAGGAAAAACAAAATTCAATTTACATACATATAAATCCTAACTCACTCACACAAGATTCACACTGTGGTGTGTGTGTGCTATCCTGCAACAGGAGAAAGTCACAGTCGCCAGTGAGCGAAAAATTTCGTATTTATGTTAATAGAAACAAGCTTGAGGAAAAAACTCCATGACGACGGTGAAAAATCCTGTACTCAGGTCAAACTGAGCGAAAAGTTTGCTACATTTACATTAACAACTAATTGTTATGTAGCATGATGTATGTAATACATTGTGTAGGTGTGACAGTTGTGTAACTCTACCTACGTGTAAAATTACATAATGCAAATCAATAGTAAATGATGACGACAAGGCAGAAGAGAAGAGGCGGCAGCATGCGTCAGGGACGATCAGCTGTTCTGCACGGCAATGCTGCACTTTCCAGCTGCACCTGCAAAAGCAATCAAGGTGGAGCATCAAAAGTGTCATTTCTCTCTCTCTGCCTAGCAATCAGTACTTACGTTACAAAAAGTACACTATTTACATTATTAACCAGGAAACCTAGTCAAGGCGTCTCTGCAGGACATTAAATGCTGACCCAGTTTACTGGTTAAACCCTAAACTTAATTAGCAAAAAGACTGGGTGTTTGTGCAGGACATCAAATGCTGCAATTCACTAAATTAACCAGGGAACGTGGTCATGAGTGAAAAGACTGGGCGTCTGTGCAGGACATCAAATGCTGCAATTCGCCAATGGAACCCAGTTTACTAGTTAAACCTTAAACTATAATTAGCGAAAAGACTAGGCATCTGTGCAGCACATCAAACGCTGCAATTCACTAAATTAACCAGGGAACGTGGTCAAGAGCGAAAAGACTGGGCATCTGTGCAGGACATCAAACTCTGGAATTCACTAGGGACCCAGTTTACTGGTTAAACCCTATACCTAATCAGTGAAAAGACTGGGCGTTTGTCCAGGACATCAAACGCTGCAATTCGCTATTGGGACCAGTGTTAGTTATCAGTTAGCAGGCGAGACATCAGGTCTGTGCCTACATTGTCACTTCCCTTGATGTATCTCACAACAAGGTTAAACTGCTGCAAATACAGTGTCCAGCGTGTCAATCTTGCATTAGCCGTCTTGGTCGTGCTGAGACTAGTGAGTGGCATATGATCAGTTTCCAGAGTGAATGGTGCCCCATATAAATAATAATAATATTTCTTAACAGCATCAATCATGGCCAAGAGTTCCTTCTCAACAGTACTGTAATTCCTCTCGGCGGATTTTAGCTTATGGCAGTGGTATGCCATTGGGAAAATTCCACCTTCTGATTCCTGCATTAATATGGCACCTACTCCATCTTGTGAAGCATCAGTATGCAGTATGAAAGGTTCGTTGGAATCAGGCAACTGCATGATAGGCTCCTTACACAGCATATTCTTAAGGGCGGCAAAAGATCTCTCTTGCGCTTCTCCCCATTCAATGGTGTTTGGAGCATGTTTTCAAAGCACCTCATACAATGGTTGGGCAATAAGAGCAAAGTTGGGGATAAAACTCCTATAATACCCCACTAGGCCAAGGAATGCCCTAACCTGTATCTTGGTCACGGGTCTTGGGGCTTCTCTAACTTTCCTAGTCTTGTCACCCTGACACCTGCAGCGATTGTTGCCAACAATATGTCTGAGGAACTCCACCTCACTGTGAGCAATTTTACACTTGCTAGGCTTCACAGTCATGTTGAAACTCTGGAGTCTACTGAAGACAATTTCCAAGAGTCTGAGGTGCTCCTCCAACGTGGCAGAATGAACGAGGACATCGTCAACGAACATTTCTAGTCCTACGATATCATGGAGCACTTGTCTCATGGCATGATTGAATACTGCTGGGGAGTTGGTAAGTCCAAATGGGAGGACTTTATACTGATACAACCCCCTAGGAGTAGCAAAGGCAGTGGACTGACGGCACTCGGGGTGAAGGGGAATCTGAAAGAATCCCTTCGCCAAATCGAGCTTTGTGAAATATCGAGACCCTGCCAGCTTAGAGAAGATGGCTATGTGGTCACCCATCGGCTCAGCATCCACTTTGGTGATTGCATTGAGCTTCCTATAGTCGCCACAAATCCTGACTCCACCATCTTTCTTGCGAACTACTACCATTGGACTGCAGTAAGGAGATGAGGACTTTTCAATAATACCTGCAATCTCCATGTCAGCAATTTCGTTGTCTACTGTGCCCAGTAGTCGCCTGGGAATCGGATATGGCTTAACCTTCACAGGAGTATCGCTGGTCAGCTCAATTTTGTGACAATCAACCTTTGCAAGTCTAGGCTGGTCAGAGAAGACATCAGCATACCGACAGAGCAGTGACCTTATGGCATTCTGATCACCTGATGCTAAGTCAGTGTTAAGTAAAACATCTCCGACAGTATCCTCCTGATGGGACTGAACGGTTAAGGGCTCGTCATCATGGTCATCAGCTGGGATCACCGCGGCTGCCCCGGTTTCTTCCAGTGGCTGGTCACTATCATCAGGTACCCATAGGCCAGTCTCCTCAGGGTTTGATTCATGATAAGCCTTCAATAAGCCTTCAACATGTTAACGTGGAACCTTTTACAACGATTCCCCATCTAAATTATGTAGTTGATGTCTGAAATGCGCTCTACTACATCAAATGAACCCTTCCACTGCGCCAACAACTTGTTCTGGGTAGTGGGGAGTAACACCAAGCACTAATCGCCTGGACTAAACTTCCGAAGTTTTGCCTTCTTATCATAATAGGCTTTCTGAACTTCACACGCCTTGATCAATTCTTCCTTAGCTAACTTGCACGTCGACTGGAGGCGGTCAGCTAGATCAAGGACGTAGGTGTAGGTGGTCTTGACTTCAGGGTCGGGTTCTTCATCATCCCATAACTTGCGAAGGACTTGAAGTGGTCCACGGACCGACCTTCCATACATCAGTTCAAAGGGTGAGAACTTCAAGGAATGCTGTGGGGCTTCTAGATAAGCAAACAGAAGAGGAGCAATGAACCGCGGCCATTCCTTTGGCTGTTCGGCGGCCATGCGCTTTAACATCTTCTTGGGAGTCCCATTGAACCTCTCACACAGCCCGTTATACATGGGATGATAAGGCGTAGTTCGCAGGCCTCGGATGGACAACAACCTGAATGCTTCGTTCATCATTGCAGAGGTGAACTGCGAACCCCGGTTGCTTAAGACCTCTTTGGGGACACCTATGCGACAGAACACTTCAATCAATGCCTCAGCAACAGTGACGGCCTCTATATTCCTAAGGGCCACGGCTTCAGGCCACCGTGTGCTGAAATCAACAACAGTGAGGATATACCTTGATCCGTCACTTGCCCTAGGGGAGATTGGCCCAACAATGTCAATTGCTACTCTCTCGAACGGTCTAGAGATTACAGGCATTGGTTTCAATGGCGCAGAACGGACACGTCCCCGGTCAGTGGTACGCTGACACACATCACAGGAACGCACAAGACTTTTTATTTCCTGTCCCATTCCTGGCCAGAAAAGTCAGCATAGATGCGGTCAGAGGTTTTCTTTTGGCCCATGTGACCTCCCATCACTGAACAATGACCTAATTCGAACACTGCCCGGCGATACTTCGCGGGAACGACGTGTCATAAAGACTTTGTAGTTAATTGTAGAGAAGTATATGTTAGACTTGTGGTCGAGCGGCTTTTATATCTTGTAGTAGTTTCCCCACCAGATGTCATGTAGTGACGGGAGAGGTAAAGAATAGTATGGGACTATCTTTATTTGTCTTGGAAATATTAAACAGGTATAATAGTATAAGTCCTGGGTAGCTACCTCCCTGTCTCGCTATCTCTCTCTCTCTCTCTGTTCTCAAGCTAATCTCCGTCTCGACCTCTCTATAGGGTCGCTTGTCTCCTTCTCAACTCTCTTTCCTCACATCTCGTGTAGTAGGGTGTGTGTGTCACGTATCTTCCTCGTGGCAACAGAACTTTCTCACGAGAGGACTGCTGACAGCTAACTGAATCATCTTACTGGCCGCTGTCGTCAGCTTTCCCCGTGTAAGCGTTTAGCGCTGCTCGCTTCTCGCAAACACAACCCCTTCCTCATCGTTTGACTTCCTGCTTCTATCTGTCTCTCTATCTATCTATTTATCTATCTATTTATTATGTAGTCCTATATTTGCTCGGCCGCGCGAAAATGACGTACCATCGACATTTAATAGTTATAATATATTAATACATACTACATACACATTATAATGAACTTATAAGCTAATTAAGTGAAATACATAATATTGTAAAGTAACATAATTGTATGAATATTGTATACATATATTATGCATAGTAAATAGTGATTATTCAGTAATATTACATTTTAAATAAGTTGAATACATATTGGAATAAATGCATTAAAGTAAATTATTTAACTGTAATACAGTATGTACTTGAGTTATTATAGTGAATTGCATACATGCAAGAATAAAAATAGTTTAAAATTAAGAATATTGTAAGAGTTACTAATATTTCATTTAAAGATAATGGTACTGGTCTGCCATATATGGGTCATTCTTCTTTGTGTTATTATTATTATTATTATTATTATTTTTTTTTTTTTTATATATATAATTAATACTATATACAAAATATATACACTTCATTCAGGGTGGTTAACTGTGATGTTAACTCTCCCCCCACTAAACAATGACTCCAAATTAGCAATTCTTGCATGCATTCTGTGCATGGCTAACAGCAATACTGCAACAACAATGCAGATAATTATGAAGACAGAAGGTGCTTGGCTATACACATAATATGGGTTGAACATACTCAAACTCAAATCTTCCCAGGGCTTCATTGTTTCATTGATCAGCTGCATAGTTTCAAACTTAGGTGAAGTCAGCTTAATACTTGTGCTCATGTTTAAGTCCATATCAGGCAGTGGGTGGAAATGTTTGTGTGTATGATTGAGGATGGCGTAGTGATTGATGGTGGAAAAAGTAGACATGGATGGTGTAAATACCGCACAGTAGTCTGGTGCTATGTATAATCCTGAGGCTGATGTATGAGATGGTGGTATATCTGGACAGACTATGTAAACTGATGTGTTATGAGGGAAATAAAAAAACTGCGAGTGTCCAATGCGTTGATGGTGTACAAGTTTATCTGGAGCAAAAGTGAAGTTGCAATGATGATGAATATTGTTATTGCTGATGATAGCCATTTCACAAGGGACCGTATCAGTAGGCTGAAACGTGAAAATGTACGCAGGACAAAGATGAACAGCATGTAAGGATGTGCGGCACTTTCGCTCAATCGTTGACTCACTTGCGAAAGTGACAGTGTCTCGTCTCTTGGAGACCATGATGAGTTCGGTGTCTGTGTTGATGTTGATGATGACTAAAGTGTTGTTGTTTCTATAGGGGAAGGGGTGTATTTGGTATACTGTGAACAGGTCTTCCGTGATGAATGGTACATGAACTATCACTGATGTTGGTGTTAGTGTTGCTTCCAAGTACGGGTAATATTGCATAAATTCCCTACTGCGGAACAATGGCTTCAATTTATGTGTATGTATGCCTTGACTAACTATCTGACGTAGCTCATGAACTGGGAGTAAGTCATTTGTGATCTTGCCATCACCAGCATTCGAAATTCCTTGCATAAGTGCCCTGAAATGATCTCTAGTGTTCTCTAATTGTAGTAGAATCGTGTCAATATGTTCTGTGATGATGGAGAAGTGCTGGAAAAGGGTAACGTTACCCTCCAAGTTATTTATTTTATCTATCCACTCGAGAGCTACGTTTTCTGCTTGTTTCAGATTTTTCACAATTGTTTTCATTGCTGAGTTCTGTCCTGTGATGAATTTATCTTGGTATGTTAGTACCTGAGCTATCTTATTAAATTTTTTGTTTATTTCTTTAAGGTCATCCTCTGTAGCCAATCCAAAGATGTTCCCAAGAATTGCGCCGCCCAGATCGAACAAACCGCGCTTTTGGCGAGTACGTGTGATGTTGTTCCTGTCGCTCAGCACCTCTTTTCCAGAAGATGGGAGATCTTGGATCATGACGAGCATAGTTGACTTCGCCTGTTCTAGTTTCCATTTCGCTAACTTCACCATTTCATCCACTTCCTTGGTGATATGTGATTGTGAAACATAATTCCCTATCTTGAAGTCCAGAGTTCGCATCGGCGTCGCAAGTCTTTCTATATAAGTAGGTAAGTCATACAAGTAATCTAGACTTATTTCAGTACTCATGACATCCTTGACGATTGTAGTCGTGGCCGTTGGAGCTATGAGGCATCCTTGTCGTACTATATGCTTGGGGTCTAGGTGCGCATATACTCTTACTATGTATAGGAGAATCCATAGCATAAGTCCCTTCATCGTAACCTACCGAAAAAAAAAATCTATTAATTTCCTATAAAGCTGTGGTTGATGATAGTGATGATGTGCGTTACGGTTGGCTGTTATTTCATTTATAGAAGGAGTTTAAATCGATATTTAATTCTCGTAAATGATGTACTGTAGATTTCATTGGAATAGTTGCACCTATGTTCGATTGTTTGGTATATGACCTTAATTTCTTTTTGTAATCATTGTTGTGTTCTTGCTTGGTTTCTTGAGGTACGTTCACCTGTTCGGTTGTATCCGAGGCTGAATAATTATGTGATAATTCCCTTGAAACTCGTTTTAAATGGTCAATATGAACTTGTTTTTCCTCGCCACTTGAAAGTGACTTAATTAAAACTTTGTTTGCCTTTATGTTAATTACTCTGTATGGGCCCTCAAATTTAGGGGATAATTTATTGTCTCTCGTATGAATGACTCCGTAAACAATGTCTCCTAAGCTGATAGGTGAATCTTTTGCCTTTTTGTTAAATGCCTCCGTCATTTCTTCCTTGGACATCGTTAATTGTTTTTGCACTCTTTATAGAATGTCCTGGAATTCACGTAAACGGAGTTTAGAGTAATCATCGTAATTGTATATAGGCATGCTGTCACCTTCTAGGAGCTCATATGGTAATTTTTTATCTGTGCCATATATAATGAAATGTGGTGTGTCACCAATGGATTTATTTATAGACCCATTAATGGAGGCCTCTACTCTGGGAATCCAATCATCCCAGCTTGCATAATTTTCACTGAGAATGTGTCGTAGCACATCTAATACCTTTTTATTTTGTCTCTCTACCAACCCATTCGATGCTGGGTGATAGGCCAAAACGTTAACCTTTTTAATGTTGTATTGTTTACATATTTCTTGTAAGATCTCAGAATTAAATTCTCCTCCATTATCACTTATTAGTACCTTAGGGGTAGTAAAGCGACATATTACATTATCTGTTATTGCCTTTGCTACTGTCTCTGCTGTCTTATCTTTAATTGGAGCTAAAATGACATAACGGGAAAAATGATCCGTTGCTACGAATAAGTATAGGTTATTATTGTATGATAATGGCATCTTGAGTAAATCAACAGCGACAACGTCCCATGGCTGATGTGGTACTGGGTAATTACCCATCGGTGCAGGTGTGATTGGGTATCCTTTGTGTTTCGCACATGATTCGCATCTGTCTATATGATTGTGTATATCTCTTCGTAATGAAGGCCAGTAATATAATAGCTGGGCTTGGTTGAATGTCTTATCCTTTCCAGGGTGTCCTGCATGTGGGCTGTCGTGTATCATTCGTAATACTTGGGGTATCATGTCATTAGGTACTACCAACTGGTTAGTATTTCTTTGGCGTTTTGGTTGTTTAGAGTTAATTTTGTATAATGTATTATTGACCATTGTGAATTGTTCAAGTGGGACATGCAGTTTGGGTAATTGTATGTCATCTCCACTTTCTAACTTGTATATTACTTTTGACCATACTGGGTCAAGTCTTTGTGCCTTTGCGATATCCTCGTGGTTTGGGATATTTCCTTTGAGATCTAACGCCGCGACTTGAATTGTGTTCGGGTTCCTAGATAATGCGTCAGCTACTATATTCATTTTACCTTGTATATAATGTATTTGTACATTGTAGTTTTCAACTGTACATTTCCATCTTGCTCTCCTCCCAGAAAGGAGTTTTTCTTTAAACATACCCACCAGTGGTTTATGGTCGGTGAATAAGTGGATTTCGTAACCATATACCAAATCTCGAAACTTTTGTAATGCAAAAATCACTGCAAGTGCCTCTAAGTCTGTAGTGCTATAATTTTTTCTGCACCTCTTGTTTGTCTGCTGGCAAATGCAATTGGTTGATTCTTTCCTCTTTTATCTTCCTGCATCAGTACAGCCCCTAATCCTTTAACTGATGCGTCTGTACAAATAAGAAATGATTTCGTGTAATCTGGATATGCTAAACAAGGTGCATTCGTTAGTTTAATTTTTAGATTGTTAAATGCCCTTTTTTGTTCTTCTTCCCATTGGAATACAGCATCTTTTTTGAGTAGTTGGAATAGAGGGAAGGCTATATGAGAGAACTGTGGTACGAAGGACCTATAGTACCCAGCCAGACCTAAAAATTGTCTAACTTCGTCAGTCGTAGTGGGTTCAGGAAAATCTCTCACTGCCTGTATTTTGTCATCAGTGGTGTGAATACCATCAGAGCTTAATTTGTGGCCTAAGAAATTTATTTCCTTAAAGCAAAATTTGCATTTAGAAAGTTTAATTTTTAATCCAGCATCACTAAGCTTTTGTAAGAGTAAGTCTAATTTCCTGAGATGATCCTTAATATTCTTCGTTGCGATAATAATATCGTCAAGATAAACAAATATTCCTTGTCCTAAAATTCCGGACAATACGTAATTCATAAGACGCTGGAACGTACCGGGGCTGTCCTCAGTCCCATTGGCATTCTTGTATATTGATAATGGCCTCTGTTTGTTGAAAAGGCAGTGTATTTACGTGACTCCTGAGATACCGGAATCTGATAGTATCCGTTTAGGAGATCGATGGTCGAGAATATATTATTCTCAGGACCAATATTCTGTAGAACATCACTTAGCAATGGCATGGGAAATCTGTCTGGGATGGTGTGATTATTTAGTTTACGGTAATCTACTACCGCACGCATTTCTCCATTTCTCTTGGGCACAAAGAAAAGGGAGCGTTCCACGGAGAAACTGAAGGCTCAATAATTCCAAGCTTTAACATTTCATCGACATACTGATTAGCAAGTGTACGTTGGGAGTGTGGTATGCGATAAGCTGGTACGAAAATTGGTGGTGTTTCTGGGTGCACATTAATCATGTGATTAATCAAGTTAGGACACCTAATCGTTCTCCGGGCAAGGCTACGGTGTCCCTGTGTGTTTCCAGCAGGGTTAACAAATCATTTTCTTCGTCAAATTCACCTGAGTGAATTAAATTCTCTTTATTCTTTCTCTATCCGTAGATTTTATCTCACTTGTTACTCCACCAATATTTATTTCCTTCACAGGGGCGAAACATTTTTCAATATTAACTATGCAAGTTCCCTTCTTCAACTGAACTTCCCCATTCATGTGATTAATAATGAATATCTGAGTTAGCCCTTCGTCGTTCGTATGACATAATGCGTTTTCTACTGACAATCCTTTTACTTTACATAATTCTTCTAAGACAAGAACAGTACTATTCCGTAATTTGCTCTTTATGGTAACCTTCATGTATGAATTAGGTGGTATAACCAAATCATTAGTGAGATGGGCTGGAAAAATTGATAAATCAGTACTGTTAGCCGGGTCCCTAATTCTGGAGGATGGGGTTGCTGGTGTAAGTGGATCTATACACTCATCTGTTTGTGTATGTTTGTTTAAGCCTTTAATATTACCAATTCTTTTTGGCTCTCTTCTACCAATCGGTGAGGGCTCTGAAAGTATTTCCTCTATAAATTCATTATCAAAGTCTATTCCATTCATTTGTGGGAGTATAGTTATGTTCTCAGTTCTCATGGATCTTAAGCCCAGTAACATATGAGCTTTAATTGCTAAGTTTTCAACGATATAGAACAATGCAGAGAATGGTCTTGTAGTTTCTGTGAAACTGAGATTTAATCTTATCATACCTTTTACTGTAATCTCTTGACCATCTACTGTGTTTAATTCTAAATCAGCTTCATCCAAAAAAGTTACTTTCTTTTTATTTTTAAGAATTCTATTTAGTTCTTCATGTGTTATTAAGTTCACTGGAGAGCCTGTATCTAAAAATAAGGAAACGTTTTGATCCTCACATACAGCTGGTATCAAGATACACTCATTTCCCAACATGCCTCCTATGTGAAGTTTAACCTTGTTCTTTTTTATGTTTGTTCGTTTTTTGTCATGACTTGGTCTTCCTCGATTTGAACATAGACACAATTTTTTCTACTGTTTTGCAATCACTAGTCCAGTGCCCTTGGTATCTATGATGCCTACAGTAAGGACCAAACCCTTGTGTCTTTTGATTATCCTCTTTTGCCTTGATAAAGCATTCATACCTTGTGTGTCCTGGTTTTGCACAGTAATGACACAGAATGGACCTATCCCTTGACTGTGACCTACGAGGTGATTTCCCATAAAAAGTGTTGTTTATAGCGCGAGACCTACTCGGGCTGCGCGAAAACTTATGAAACTGCCTGTAGGAAGGCGTGTGGGAACGAGGTCTAGGCGTCTTTGCTTGTTTTGGCTGCCTCATTTCAGGTCGCGATCGATTTTGTTCTCTGTTTGGGGTCGGTGTTGATGTTTTCACAGCTGATACTGTCTCAGGTACCCTGATTCTACCAGAATGTGCATGTGTGTCGACCACACCTGCTTTACTGCACTGCATCTCTACCTCGTTCATTAAGTCTAGTAAGCACATTCCAGGGATGTACGCGATTGTTTTAGCGATCTTAAGGGTTCTATCAGGTAATTTACACAAGGCAGCTACATAACCAATGATGTCCACGACGAGGTCTGGGGACATCTTTCCATCATCTGTTATCCACTTAGAATTCTCCAGAGTAGCTAATAGGGTTCTCTTGATTGTGGAGACATCAGCAGTTATTTCACTGAGCACATGGTTTGTAGTGTGCTCCCTTACAAGATCTACAATTTTATGTAATTCTGGAATTATACCTGGCAAGAAGTTCATACCTCCAGAAAATTTCTTCAGAAATTCAGTTTTAAATTCATCATATGTCCTAGCACGATGTAGCTTATCGGAGCGCAATAAATTGCTTGCTGGACATCTTTCCTGGCTTATGCAAGATGAAAAAATAGCAATTTTCTCTTGTTCATCTAGTATATGGCGCTTGATGAACATTTGTTCGCACTGACTGATTAATGAAATGACATCAATGCGATCCTTGTCTGTGCCAGAGAATTTTGGGGCGTCTTATCCTCGTGATACACAAAAACGTGAGGTGTGGTTTTTAGATCAGCAGTATTTGTTTCTTGATTCATCTTTAATGATTGCCCTGTTAATTCAACTTGTACGAGTTTATCGTTATGTGAGGGAATGGTAGAATATGTATGACCGGACCGGTGAACCCTGTTAAGTATATTGGCATACGTATTTAAGGCAGCTGCGAAGTCGATACTCTCAACATCTGAAGGGGTTTCACTCATCATCCGAAACTCCCGTATTTGTTTCCTTATTTATAACGTGTGGTGTGGGTTGTACAATGGGTGGGCTGTCTCTTAATTGTGAGTCTGATGTTGTGGCAATTTGTGTGTCATCTGGTATTAACGTGGGTGGTTGCGAAAATATTCCTGTCATTAAGATATGATGTTATGAAATATGCCTCTTGTTTATTTATGTCCTAGCAAACTAGATGATTAAATAAGTTGAATATAGCTAATTTTAGCACTGAGAAGAAATGAGCAAGTATAATTTTACCCACTTGATACAGATCGTAGAGGATTGTCGATACCAAAGTCGATCTCGGAAGAAAATACAGGTTTGATTGAAGATCTCTTGATAATTCTAGTGGTGTGTTGATGGACGATATTACTCAGGAAACTCCATGGCCTGGTATTTGTAGTGGTTAACGGCTGTCCCAGGCAAACCTCAACATAGAACGTCGAATTTCCAACTTAACTGTGAAAATAAGTGAATATGAGTAGGAGCTATGTGAATAATGAGTAATGAGTAGTGGGTGAGAAGTGCCTGGTGTCCGTCACACGTTGCTTGGCATGGCAGACTCGCGTTGTGATGTCATCTCAGCACATGGTGACGTCGGCTTCCCACACTGGTAGCTGTGGTGAGTGAATGAGTAGCGATGAGTAACTTGAGTGAAGACGAGTGAGTAAGATGAGTTGTAAATCGTGTCTCACTCTTCGTTTGTTTGTTCCCTTTATTCTATGTGGAAGTTTTCTCTGTCCTTTTCTCTAGTGATTTATTCGTAGAGTTGTTAATTGTAGTTGATTGTAGATGGCTGTAGTTGATTGTAGATGGCTGTAGACTTTGTAGAACTGAAGCTAACCTTGTAGTCTCGGTTGCTTTTTGTAGAAATTTGCTTTTAATTCGGAGACGATGTCCGCAGATTTGCTGGTTTGTCGTTAAGCTACTTGCAAGGCGTCGAGTGATCTCTTGACCTCTGCATCAGCGTAATGATCTGGGAGACGGAGGGGGCAGGAGCTGATATTGTTGGTTGTTGTCAATCTTGATATTTTGTAGGAATTTAATGTTGATTCGTAGACGAGGTTCGTATACGTTCGCTGCTACCAAATGTCATAAAGACTTTGTAGTTAATTGTAGAGAAGTATATGTTAGACTTGTGGTCGAGCGGCTTTTATATCTTGTAGTAGTTTCCCCACCAGATGTCATGTAGTGACGGGAGAGGTAAAGAATAGTATGGGACTATCTTTATTTGTCTTGGAAATATTAAACAGGTATAATAGTATAAGTCCTGGGTAGCTACCTCCCTGTCTCGCTATCTCTCTCTCTCTCTCTGTTCTCAAGCTAATCTCCGTCTCGACCTCTCTATAGGGTCGCTTGTCTCCTTCTAAACACTCTTTACTCACAACTCGTGTAGTAGGGTGTGTGTGTCACGTATCTTCCTCGTGGCAACAGAACTTTCTCACGAGAGGACTGCTGACAGCTAACTGAATCATCTTACTGGCCGCTGTCGTCAGCTTTCCCCCGTGTAAGCGTTTAGCGCTGCTCGCTTCTCGCAAACACAACCCCTTCTCATCGTTTGACTTCCTGCTTCTATCTGTCTCTCTATCTATCTATTTATCTATCTATTTATTATGTAGTCCTATAGACGAACTGCAGTCGAACCTCGCCCTGGGATGTTTGTGACTCATGATATAGCCGTCCTCACTTGCGAAGGAACCTGGCTTGACCTCCCCATGAATACTTAATCACTTTACCCTCAAGCTTCTTACGCACTGAGGAAAGTGTCGGGTCAGACTGCTGTTCTTGGACAACATCTTGACTACGAATCAAATCTTGCGGTGTTGCGATGGTGAACGGGGTGACACGATTCGGAGCCTTGGCCATGGCTCGTGTTACTGCAACAGCCGAAGTCTGAGTAGCAACATCTACGGCGCAACTGTTTTTGATGACCGGTATGTTGCCGATAATGAGGTCAAACAAGGGTTCTGGCATGACAACAGCAGCTGTCAAGCCAGTGTAGAAAGGAGATGCCACCTGGATACGTGCCTCAGGGAACAATCTCACTGACCCATCAATAAGTGTAACTTGGGTCTGCTTACCCGTGTACTCGTCTGGCCGAACTAAACTTTGCTTGACAGAGCAACCTGAGGAACCATTATCTCTCAGGACATTTACAGAAACACCTCCCACAAACCCTGGCTGAACAAGGAAGGCAGTGTTACTGGTGGAAGGGTCTGAGGAGGTAGCAGCCAGTCATTGGTGAGACTGCGGAACAAACGATGCAGCAAATGTGGCGCCCTGAGAACTTGATGCCTGAGGGGTTGTGCTCACCGTCTGAGGAGCTGGAGCATTGACCACCTGTGGAGGAGGGTTCACTGTCGCTGGGGAACTAGTGAACTGTGAAGTACCTGTACTGGTGGGGTTGGCACCACTGTGTGCTTGTTGGGGAATGAAGGCTGCATTTGCATCCTGCCTCCTATACACTAAAGTCTATTGTCCTGACTAAGGGTTACGTGGTTTGTCCTTACCCTGCTGCTGCTTGAAATACCAGTACTGCTGCTGGTTAGGGTTCTGCTTGTCGTACCACTTCCACTCAGGTTTCTGAGTGTTTTGCCCCTGGTCCTTCTTATGCGGTTTTGGACCTTGGCCATTATTCTGAGAACAGCCTTGTTGCTGGGGTTCAGTCTGAGACGGTTTCCCAGATTTAACAGCTTTCTTGTTCCAGGTGTGCTGCTTGCGAGTTTGATACCCATATGCAGTGAAGAATGCATCAGCCTTCTCCACCATTTGGCTGGCATCCCTTACCTGGCAGATCTTAAGCTGAGCAGTAAGTTCAGCTGCGTGCACAGCATAAGGTCGATTATCCCCTCACGCGTGGAAGGAGTTTCATCTTTCTCCATCCACTCATCTAAGTAAGCAGTAAGCCGGTCAAGAAACTGAACGGCAGTCTCTTTTTCCTGTAAATGCTCCCTCATGACTCTTGGCGTCATCAACTGTGAGACCGTACGCTTTGAAGAGTGCGGCCTTCATCATCTCATACGTGAGATTGTCTCCACGAATTCTGTGGAGATATCAAGGGCAGGGCCCTCAAACAAGCTAAGGAACTGGAGCCGCTTAGCTGCATCATCCAGCTGGTAAAGCTGAGCCATATCTTCAAAACGAGCTATGAATGGCTCGATTCGCTCGCCTTCCTTGTATGGGGGAAGCTTGATGTGTGGGGTCGCCAGAACATGTGCAGGGAGAGCGCTCGTGGAGCTTAGGCCAGCTGCACCAGATGTGTCTGAAGCCAAGGAATCTCGCTTGAGCTTCAACATTTCAAGTTCATGTTTTTCGCGTGCTTCTCGCTCGGCACGTTCGTGTTCTCGTTGTTCTCTCTCGTATTCACGTTCTCTCTCACGTTGTTCTCGCTCGTATTCACGTTCTCCCTCACGTTGTTCTAACTCGAGTTGACCTTCCCTCTCACGTTGTTCTAACTCGAGTTGACGTTCTCTCTCACGTTGTTCTAACTCGAATTCACGTTGTTTTTGCTCGTGTTGACGTTCTGTCATGCATTCCTCGCGCTGTTCTCGCTCACGTTCACGCTGTTCTCGCTATTCGCGTTGTTCTCGCTCGTGTTCGCGTTGGATTCTACAATCTTCACGAGCATCATTCTCCCGTTGCTGCTCGTGACTAAGCCGAGAGAGGACATAATCCTTTACTTCTTTGGGGTCTGTAAGCCCCATATCTTTAGCTTCCTGTACATAGACGTTGGTAGACATGATGCTAAGTCAATCTAAGTGAACTAGAGACTAAGCACTGACTGCTATTTTGCAGAGAAAGATGCCAATAATCGAGAATAAAGAATATAGGCACAGGTTAGTGGTGACCAGTTTTATGTAGTTAGCCTGGTAAAGAAAGAAAATTAAACAAAACACTGACTGTGAAAACTATTACTTAAAATTGATAAAAATGAGTTAATAATCACCAGTAAGATAGTGCCTATAGACTTTAATGATAAATACCTAAGTATGAGTGAGTGGGTATTGTCTCGTGAATAACTTTAGAGCTAGGAGTTAATATCCTGGAATGAGGTCGCCAGATGTCACGGGGTTTTTGAGATTACTGAATATTATTCTTTAAATATTGCAAAATCTCAAAAACCCCGTGACATACCTTATGTAATTATCATGCATAAATCTTGAGAGCTATTCCTTGGTTAATGAAAATGAAGAGGAGGGGAACAGTGACACAGGAGCGAATTTTAGTGCACCACAGGAACTACTGTTTAGGGTAGAATATTATATCCAACAACCATCCATATGAGTACATCCAGGGTCTTTTTGTATTCTCATTATCGCCCGCCTTTACCAAGATGGAACGATAATGCATTTGCCCGCATGTGTGTGTTTGTCGCAGTGTGTGTGTGTGTGTGTGTGTGTGTGTGTGTGTGTGTGTGTGTGTGTGTGTGTGTGTGTGTGTGTGTCTGTCTGTCTGTCTTTCTGATTGTCTGTCTGTCTGTCTGTTCCCATTATGTCTTATGAACGGCTTGAAGTATCACCATGAAGCCTTCAGGGTACCAAGATATGGCCAGAATCTTGGATGAGTTCGAAAATGGGCAGTCAGGGTTAAGGTTAAGGTCATCAAAATGGCTGCCAAAGGTCAACTATTTTTTATTGCCTGCATTTATCATCACTATATCTCATGAACGGCTTGAGCTATCAACATGAAGCCTTCAGGGTATCAAGGTATGGCCAAAATCATCCGCCCCCCCCCCTGGGGGTGGCGCCGCCCCCGGGTCCCCCCCGGGGGGTGCCGCTCTCCCAGCCCCCCCCAGGGAGGGACGCAGCTATACGGCCCTCCCAGGGGGGTGGTCCGACTCCCGGTCCTCCAGGGGGTGGCGCCGCTGCCAGCCCCCGGCCCCCCCTTGGGGGGGACCGCGCTTGTACCTTGGCCAACAGCATATTTTGGCGGGCGATTGGCATTCGGCTCCCGAATGCAAGTCTTTCATATTCTTGCTGCAGTCAGATAATTCTCTTGATATTATGATTAGTTTTCACACTAGAAGAGTTACAGTAGATATAGCATCACTAACCCCTTCACTACTGCGGGACTTCTCAAAGCTAAACATAATTGACTGGTAGTAGCAGGAATAAAATAACACTGAGGCATACAACAGCCCGAAAAAACGGGGTTTTAAAGATTTATGCAAAGACTCCCAAGTCACGATAGAGAGTTACTATGAAAAGTGGACAGAAAAACTAATCATGTGGCAACACCTATGTTATGAAACTCTTTCCTTTCCGTCAACCCCCCTCCCCCCCCACACACACACAGACATGCCCTTCCCCCCAGCCCCGCCTCTTTCTCAGTCTTTAGGGCCGTGGATATTTACCTTATGGAAACGTCACCCTTCTTACCTCTCTGGTTATGACCTTGATACACTGTCATCTTTTCTGCTTGTATTTTAGAACTTTATTCCTAATCATCTTAACCCCTTTCTTAGTGCAGGTGTTTGGAAAGATTTTAGTTAGCTCCTCCAGAAAGAGGTCATTTTGTTTTTTACCTCCCGACGATTTTATTAACTTAAGATGTATACCCGATAGGGAAGGGATTAGAAATATGCATCAGTGGCTTTTGAAGGGGGGCTTTTAACATTGTTATTCATGCTAACGCCAGACGATTATTTTTCGCGCAAGTTATAGGTCTCGAGATGAAAGGACAAACACTTTTTATTCCTCCGCCCCACCCTGAAAGTACAACCTGGATCAACAAATATTGTCTTGTGGCTCATGTTTTGCTGTAGTATATAGGAAGCATTGGACAAAGTGTTTCTTAACTGTCAAAAATAATAATAGAAGCAGAGGCTGAGGGACTGGAAATTTTGTCACTTCGAAATAGATCTGAAAAACAATGCTGAACTTTTCCAATTAAAATTAACATTTTAAAATTACACTGAAAATATACTACACCAATTAGGATGTAATATTTTTCCCTAGAACAAAAATAACCATCCATGAGCCACCTGCTCCACTCCTATCCCCTCATAACATCCCTCCCCTTCACCTCTCTCTCTCTCTCTCTCTCTCTCTCTCTCTCTCTCTCTCTCTCATTCTTCCCCTTCTCCTCCTCCTCTTCCCCTCCTTCGACCCTCATTTCTGTCTCCCCTCCCACCCCTCACCTCTTCGTTCTCTCCCATCTCCTTCCTTCTCTGATCCTTCCTCTCCTCTTCCTTCCCTCCCCCCTCGTCTTCTCCTTCCCCCCTCCCCCATTCCCTTAACCTCCCTTTTCCTCTCCTTTCTTTTTTCCTCGTCTCTCCAACTCTCCCTTCCTCGTCTTTACTCCTCCCCTCCTCCTGCTCCTCATCCTACCCCCTCGCACGCTGCCACTTCTTCTCTGTCTTCTTTCTTCTCTTCTTTGCTTTTCCCTCTCCTTCTTTCTCCTTTCCCTCCTTACCTTTCTAATCCTTTCCCACCTGTGCCTCTCTCGTCCAAGCCTCCCACCCCTTCTCATCTCTTCCCTCTCCTTCTTATCGTCCACTCCCACCAGTCCTTCTCCCTTTTCTCCCTATCTTTTCCTATCCCCATCCATTCTTTCTCGTCTTTAATTCCAGAAGTTCCAGGGACGTATAAGACCTCAAAACTAGTGCCCATTTTTAGAAAGGGCGATAAATCAGCTGCGTTGAATTATCGTCCAATAAGACTGCGTCAATAGTATAAAAAATTCTTGAGTCAATTTTGGCAAATAAAATTAGGGAACACTTAGGAAGATTTAATATTATAAATGAAAGTTAACACGGATTCAGGCAAGGACGATCGTGCCTCACAAACTTGTTGTCATTCTTCTCGGAGGTCTATGAGGCAGTAGATAGCGATAAAGCTCACGATATTATTTATCTGGACATTAGTAAAGGTTCTGATAGGGTCTCACACGAAAGACAAGTTAGAAAGGTTCGAGCACACGATATAGACGGCGATATCTTAAAATGGATAGAATCCTGGCTGACGGGACGAAAGCAGAGAGAATTAATAAATGGAGCTAAGTCGGATTGGGGATTAGTAACTAGTGGTGTACCCCAGGGTTCAGTACTCGGTCTCTTATTATTTGATATATACTATATATAAATGATCTAGACTTAGGAGTCATTAGCAGTACCAGCAAATTTGCCGACGATACAAAAATAGGGCGTATCATTAACTCGACTGACGATTGCCACAACTTACAAAAGCACCTCGATATATTTTTCAAATGGTTTATAACTTGGCAAATAGAAATTAACGTTGAAAATTGTAAAGTACTTAACGTAGGCAATGCCATTGGAGACACAAAATACAACTTAGAAAACAAAGAAATTAGTGCATTGGAATGCGAGAGAGATCTAGGAGTTATGATTAGTAAAGTCCTCAAACCATGGCAACAGTGTATTAATGCAAGAAATAAAGCAACTAGGGTCTTAGGATTTATTTCGAGAAGCGTGAGCAATAGTTCATCAAAAGTAATAATGCAACTTTATCTACCATTACTAAGGCGATCCCCTCCGAGGACAGAATCAGATGGGGAGTTTGACTGGGGCGGTGGGGACACAACCTGGCCGCACTATGGGGTGGTACTACTACTCTGCGGCCAGGTTGTGTTAGGAAGAATACTGCCACCGTATTCCCTGCGTGTCGTAAAAGGCGACTAAAAGGGGCGGGGTGAGGAGACTAGGGACCCCCTCCTCTGTTTTTTAGTTCCTAAAAAGAGACAGGCCAGAGAAAGGGATGGGGGATGGAGTTATCCCCGTACCCTGAAGATTGGGTCTATGAATGTGCGTGGATGTAGTACGCTTGAGGCTAAAAGGGAGGAGATTGGGAGAATGTTTGTGAGAAGAAAGTTGGATGTGTTAGCTTTGAGTGAAACGAAGATGAAAGGGAAGGGGGAATCTATGTTTGGAAGTGTGAATGGAAGATTGTCAGGTGTTGATAGAGGAAAGGCAAGAGAAGGTGTGGCCTTGTTAGTGAGTCCGGAAGTACAGCAATGTGTGATTGAATGGAAGGAGGTGTCATCGAGACTGATGTGGGTGAAAGCGAAATTTGAACGTGAGTTGTGGGTGTTTGTGAGTGCATATGGGCCTGGTAGTGAAAGGGATGAACAAGAGAGGGAGTCTTTCTGAAATGATGTTGATGAGTGTCTGCAGAGTTTTGGAGCGAATGTGAATGTGGTAATGATGGGAGATCTGAATGCTAGAGTGGGAAATGTAGCAGTTGAAGGCGTAGTTGGTATGCATGGTGTGCCTGGAAGAAATGAAAATGGGGAACAAATGATAGCGATGTGTGTTGAGCGAGAGATGGTGATTGGGAACACGCTGTTTGAGAAGAAAGATATTTATAAGTATACATGGGTGAGACAGGAGGGTGGAAGGGTTGTTGATAGAGCTTTGATGGACTATGTGGTTGTGTCTAGGAATGTAATAGGAAGATTGTTGGATGTGAGAGTTCTGAGAGGGGAGGGTGGAGGTATGTCTGACCATTACCTGGTGGAGGGAAAGTTGAGAGTAGGTAAGAGATGGGTGAGAGCTAGGAGGGTTAGGTGTGGCAGGGAGGTTTTGAAAGTGAGTGAGTTGGATAAAAGAGAGAAAAAGATAGAGTATCAGGAGAAATTGAAAGATGAGTGGAACGCAGTGAAAGATCGGGAAAATGGCAGCGTGGAGGAGGAATGGCAGTTGTTTAAGAGTGCTGTGGTGAGGCATGCAGAAGAGGTGTGAGGTGTGAGACGTGTGAGTGGTGGTGTAAGAAAAGGAAGTGAATGGTGATGCGAGGAAGTAAGTATGGCTGTGGCTGAGAAGAGACGTGCATATGAAGTGTGGCTGCAGAGGAAGGATGAGATGTCATATGAAAGGTATAAGGAAAAGAGGAATAGAGCGAGAAGGGCTGTGCGTGATGCTAAAGTGGCAGCAGATGAGAGGTGGGGTAGGCGGCTGACAGAGAATTTTCAACAGAATAAGAAAATGTTTTGGAAGGAGGTGAAAAGGGTGCGAAAGGGAGAGTCTGGGAAGGAAGAACGAGTAAAATCAGAGGATGGAAGGATGTTAATTGAAATGGATGCAGTAAGGAAGAGATGGGCAGAGTATTTTGAAAGATTGTTAAATGTAGAGGAGGAAAGGGTGGCTGAGATTGTGGCGGATGGAAGGGTGCAAGGAATAAATGTGTTGGGAGAGTTAAATGATTCTTTGATCACGAAGGAGGAAGTGGAGAAGGCAGTAAAGGAGATGAAAAAAGAGAAAGCTGCAGGTATGGATGGGTGTGCTGTGGAATGCCTGAAGGGTGGTGGAGTGACTATTGTTGACTGGTTAGTAAGATTGTTGAATGTGTGCTTTGAGAAAGGTATGGTGCCAGTTGACTAGGCAAGTGCTTGTGTGGTCCCGTTGTATAAAGGCAAGGGTGATAAGTATGAATGTACTAGCTTTATGGGTATAAGTCTGCTGAGTGTTGTAGGTAAGGTGTATGTTAGAGTGTTAATTATGAGAGTTAGAGAGGGTACAGAGGGAGTGATTGGTGATGAGCAGTGTGGCTTTTGGAGAGGGAGGGGATGCGTTGATCAGGTGTTTGCTGTGAGACAAGTGTGTGAAAAGTATTTAGCGAAAGGCAAGGATGTGTTTTGGGCATTTATGGATTTAGAGAAAGCGTATGATAGAATTGATAGGGAGGCTTTGTGGACTGTTTTAAGATTGTATGGACTTGATGGTAGGTTACTAAAAGGGGTGAAAAGTTTTTATGTAAATAGTAAAGCATGTGTAGGAGTGGGAAATGCTGTGAGTGATTGGTTTCCCGTGAGAGTGGGGCTGCGACAGCGATGTGTGATGTCGCCTTGGTTGTTTAATATTTACATGGATGGTGTTGTAAGGGAGGTGAATGCAAGAGTTTTAGGCGGAGGTCTGAGTCTGGTGAATGTTGATGGTGGAGAGTGGAATCTGAAGCAGCTGCTGTTTGCAGATGATACTGCACTGGTGACTGATTCAGAGGAGAGATTGAGACAGTTGGTAGAGGAGTTTGGAAGGGTGTGTGAAAAGAAGAAATTGAAAGTAAATGAGAATAAGAGTAAAGTGATGACGTGTACGAGGTTGATAGATGGTAGGGGGATGAATATAGTTTTGAATGGTGAGTTGCTTGAGGAGGTAGATTGTTTTAAAAATCTAGGGTCACATATTGCGGTGGATGGAAGAATAGATGCAGAAGTGAAGTTTAGAATAAATGAAGTAGGAAAGGTGCTGGGAGGAATGAAAAAAGGGTTTAAATGTCGTTCGCTTCGAATGGATGTAAAGAGAAGGCTGTATGAGGGTGTTCTGGTACCGACTGCGTTATATGGGGCTGAAACTTGGAATATGGGTGTAGCAGAGAGGAAAAGTTTGAATGTAATGGAGATGAGGTGTCTGAGGAGTATGTGTGGAGTGACGCGTATGGATCGGGTGCGAAATGATGAAGTGCGAAGGAGAACTGGAGTTGTTCGGGAGATGGCTGGTAGAGTTGAGCAGAGGGTGTTGCGATGGTTTGGGCATATGGAGAGAATGGATAATGAGCGATTGGTGAAAAAGATAACTAGATCTGATGTGAGAGGTGTAAGGCTGAGAGGAAGACCACGAATAGGATGGATGGACAGTGTGAAGAGAGCGTTGGATGCGAGAGGGATTTCTGTTGAGCAAGGAAGAGTGGCTGTGCGTAACAGAAATAAATGGAGAGAAATTGTGAATGAATAAGTGATGACGCAGCCCTGAGGGGATATTGTCCCGCATTTGGTCTGATCAGCTAGTCAGGTCAGGTGCGGGTAAGGGGATGGGTCTGTTATGATGTGGCAGGGGTAAACCAGTTCTGCTGTCGGGCCCTGCTGCGGATGTCACTGATTGCATTGCGCAGTTGACCCTTGTGCGGTGTGGTGCGGTGAGGATCTGTCCGTTCTCCCCTTTGGGGCTAAGATGCGAATGAATGTGTTTGAATGGATGAGTAAATGGGGAGTGTGTCGTCCTGTCTCGGCTACCTCCCTTTCCTTGGGGGAAGCAGCCTAGGTATATAGATAGATAGACTAAGGCCACATTTAGATTACGCCGTGTAATTTTGGTATCTTTACGACAGAATGGATATAAATTCGTTAGAGAATGTACAGAGGAGAAAGACAGTAATTATATATACATAATGCTAGGAATCTGTCATAAAAGGACAGACTAAAAAGACTAGATTTGCACACACTAGAGAGGCGTAGAGTAAGGGGAGACTTAATTGGTATTTAAGCCTATCTATCTATCTATTGCCAGACGCCTTAATCCCGTTAGGGGTGGCCACAAACAAATCGCCTCCGTGTCGCCCTGTCCCCCGCCATTTCACTTTCTTGCTCCCAGCTCACAGCCCCTTCTCTCATATACCTCTCCACTCCATCCCTCCATCTCATCCTTGGCCTCCCCCTCCCTCTCCCTCCCTCCACCTCATTCACATACACTCTCCTCGTCAGTCTCTCACTCTTCAACCTCTCCACATGGCAAAACCACCTCAGTGTGTTACTCGTAACGCTTCCTATCACATCTACATCCACACCACAATAATCCTTCACTTCCTCATTTGTCAATCTGTCTCTTCATGTGACTCCACATGCTCCTCTCAAATAACTCATTTCCACAGCTCTCACTCTTAACTTCTGTCCCTCCAACAAGGTCCAAGCTTCACATCCATACGTTAGAGATGGTATCACAGTACCGTCATGTAGTAACTTTTTCATTTCCTTGCTCACTTTCCTATTTCTTATCACTGCTTTCAAGGAACCAACAACCTTTCTTCCTTGTTGTGCCCCTTCAAGCACTTCACCCTCCAAACCTCTATCCCTAGTCATCACAATACCCAAGTACTTAAACGCACTGACATTTTCCATTTCCTCCTCATCCAACCTCACTGTACATTCACTGACTTCACCTCTCACGAAGACCATAACTTTACTCTTCCCTACATTCACTTTTAGATTCCGTTTCTTACATACACTCCCAAACTCATACACCAAGTCTTGCAGCTCCCCTTCGTCATCACTTAACAACACAGTATCATCTTCAACACAACAGTACAGGGAGTTTCCAAACACTGCCCTCTCTCACCAGGGCCGCTCCATCATCCACTGCCCTACCTTGTATCTCTTTTATAACCCCATCCATATACAGATTGAACAACCATGAAGACATGACACATCCCTATTTCAATCCAACCTTCAAATAGAAAAATTCACTCAGTTCACTATCCACACGCACTACAGCCTAAGCACCCTCATACATACTCTTCACAGCATTCAACAACTTCCCATCTACATCACATATTCTTAATATTTTCCACAAACCGTGACACTCCAACTTGTCATATGCTTTTCCAAATCCATGAAGGCCGCATACAACTTCTTTCCCTTCTCAAAAAACTTTTCCACTAAAGATCTAAGAATGAATATCTGATCCACACAACTTCTTCCTTTCCTAAAACCTCCCTGTTCTTCTCCAACTAATTCCTCTGTTATTTCCTTAACTCTGTAAATAAGTATCCTACCATATAATTTTCCTATTAAACTTAGAAGACAAATACCCTTATGATTACCACATACTTCTTTTTCCCCTTTTCCTTTGTACAGGGGAATAATTATACCTGACTTTCAACCATCCGGGACTCTACCTTCCTCCCAGGCCAATCTGCACATCTTCCACATCCATTCAACTACTATCTCTTCCCCATGCTTCAGCATTTCATCACACACTCCATCAATTCCTGGGGCTTTCCCCATTCTTACTTTCTTCATTGCTTCTGTAACTTCCATCCTATTGCTTTCTTCCTGTCTTCTCTCATCCATCCTTCTCCCAGCCATTCCCCAGCCACTAATACTCGCATTGCGTTCATTCTCTATGTTCAACAGTTCATTAAAATGTTCTTTCCATCTACTCACTTTTCTTCCTTCTCCACTAGTAATCTACCATTTTTATCTTTCACTCCCCAACTAACTTCTTTGGCACCCTGTCTAACTCTCTTTACCTCTTTCCAGAACATTTTCTTACATTTACACACAAATTTCTTCCAAATTCCTCAACCTCATTCTTCTTACTCACTCTTACTAATCTTTTCGCCTCTCTCTTCCTTTCTACATACAAACTCTCTCTTCCGTCTCGCAACTTCCACGCCCCTGTTTCTCATCCACTCATTATGCGCTTTCTTTTGTGCCACAGCCTCTCTCACCTCTTCATTCCACCATGCTGTTCCCTGCACCCCCTTTCGTCTACTCTTCACCTCACACACCACCTTACATGCTGCACAGATTTCTTCTGTGAATATCTTGCACACACCTTCCACGTCCCCCATCTGCTCCAGTCCATATTTCCCCAGTTGCTCCTCCACTTCCCTCTAATATTCTGCCCGTTTTTCATCCTCTTGTAACCTTTCCACTTTCCTTGTATAAGATACTTCCTCCTGTCCTTCCCTTCTTATATTTCTCCATTTCGTTTGGACACTGATTCTGATCACCAAGGTCAGTGAGCATACAGGATAGAACTAGAAGTAATGGTTTCAAACTAGAAAAATTCCTTTTTAGTATAGAAATAGGTAGCAATTCATTCTGCAATAGAGTAGTTGACGAATGCAATAAGCCACCTAGTGATGTAGTTGCTGCCCCTTCCATTGAGAGTTTCAAGCATAGGCTAGATAAGCATATGACAAATTAGGGGTGGGTATAGAAAAAAAAAATCTTATAACCAGCATTAATTCATTGTTTTTCCTTTTCAAGTTGCCCTGTGATAGTCTCTTTTTATCCTTTCACACTATCCTATAAAATGTCCACGTCAGTTTTTCTATGCTGCATGATGTTCTTTCTGACTTTCCTGCCAGTTTCGGCTGGAGTTTTGGAGGGCGTGAGAAAGCATTCTTCTTTGCTATCCTTATCTCATTCTAGTAGTTCAGTTACTCTTCTATGAGCTGCCTAGCATGGACCAACCGGCCTACTGCAGTTATCCTCTCTTCTTATGTTCTTATGTTCCCTTTCCTGAACTCCACTACCTCTGCTCTTCTCGCACCTCCCCTCCCCTACTCTCCATATTTTTTCCACTCCTCTCCTCCCCCTTCTCCCTCCCACCCAACCTTTTGCAGCTGCCGTCCCATTGTGCGACTAATCCAGAAATCACCCCTTACCCTCACAATGACGCGCCTCGCTCCCCCCATCCTCCCTCAGCGCTCTATCTCTCCCGTACTCAGTACCCTTAAAGCCCCTGTCGCACACAAACGACTCAAGGGCCGACCGAGGCGCGACTCAAGGTCGTAACGCATTTATTCATCAATCGTCCCTTGATTCGCCGACAAAGCCCGGACTCTCTCGTGAACTGCTGAGATGACTCGTCGAGCCTCAAGGTTTTTTAACACGTGCATTAAAAAATCGTGGCCACCTCACGACTTGCCAAAAGTCGTGTCACAGTTGCTTTGCAGCCAGGAATGTTGTACATTGGTCATGAAGCAGTCTTAGCTCAATTGGATGCGTCGTGATGCGGTCGTTGCGTGTCGTGATGCTGTCACCGAGAAAAAAAACTTTATGACTGCGTGTACCTCATCAATTGACAAACACAGGAGAGGTCCATGGTGATGCGCTGGGTGTCATTAGTGGTCCAGGTGTGATGCCCTGCCCCACACTGGGTGTCATTGGTGATTCAGGTGTGATGCCCTGCCTCACAATGGGTGTCATTGGTGGTCCAGGTGTGATGCCCTGCCCCACACTGGGTGTCATTGGTGATTCAGGTGTGATGCCCTGCCCCACACTGGGTGTCATTGGTGGTCCAGGTGTGATGCCCTGCCCCATGCTGGGTGTCATTGGTGGTCTATGTGTGATGCCCTGCCCCATACTGGGTGTCATTGGTGGTTCAGGTGTGATGCTCCATCGTGGGGGGGTCGTGGGGGGGTCGGAGTGCATTCCCCAAAAGCATCACGCAATTGTCTTGCGGTCATGTCACGGTAGTGGCTGACAAAAATTCGTTAAATTTCAAATTTGAAGACTCGTAGCTCTGTTGCCTTGCGGTCGCCTCGTGATCTTGTCCCGTTCTTGAGGACGTCACGACCGGTTGTGAGGCAGACCTGACACGGTCGTTAGGCAGTCATGAGCAGAGCAGATTCGGGGCCAGTCGGGAGGCGTGGGAGCCAACTAAGACACAACTTTGAGTTGCGCAGCTGTCGGCCCTTGAGTCGTTGTGTGTGACGGGCTTAACCCCCCTGCTTCTCCCAGCTGCACCCCCTGTCGTGTGTGTGTGTGTGTGTGTGTGTGTGTGTGTGTGTGTCGAAAATCTAGCTAATTATTGTTCAAATGTATCCTTCCTGCCCTTGGGAGGACCCTGCCTTAGTCCATTGTATCCTTCATCCCCCACTCTCTCCGTGTCCTCGTGCCCTCCTCACTTCCCCTTTCCCTTGCATCCTTTCTTTCCTGCATCTCATTGCCTGCAATCTCTCCTTCCCTTTTGCCTTCCTCTGCTTCCCTATTTTTCCTCCTTCTCATCCCGAAATTAGACGGAAGGAAAGGAAATACGACTGTGCGATAGGGATGTTATGAACACCAACAATGGAAAGTGTCCTAGGTCATAAATCAGAAAGAGAGAGAGAGAGAGAGAGAGAAAGAGAGAGACAGACAGACAGACAGACAGACAGACAGAGACAGAGACAGACAGACAGACAGACAGAGAGTACAATCACCACGTAACAATAAAACTAATGTAACAGTGTCAGGGTGTGCCATTATTTTTTTAATGTGGGCCTGGAGTGACGACAAGCGGGCGTGGGTGGTGATTGATTTGTGGCCACAGTAACGGTTGAAATGCAAGAGGCTGAATAAAATCCTCTGAATATAATCCTGTGTTGATGACTAGAGTACGGTAACATTTGTCATCTTGTTAAGGAAACTTCTTCACCCTCCAGTCCTTTTCTCAGGCCCATTCATCCTGTACACTCGTTTCCTGCCTTGTCCTTCCCTCCTCGCATCACCCCTTCCCTTCCATTCTCTCTGCTCCACTACTTGTGTTCTCTCATCTGCCTTCTCTTCCCGCCTCTCCCTCCTTTCCTTTCCCTGACTTCCCTAGCTCCTTTCCTTTCCCAGCTACCCTTCCCTTCCTTCCCTTGCCGCCCCTCCCTCCCCTCCATCCTTTCCCTGCCGCCCCTTCCTCCTCTCGCTTCCCCAGCCGCTCCCCTCCTCATCTGGGGTTTCTCTGCCGACCCTCCCTCCTCTCCCTCTCTACCTTATTCTTCACCTCCCCTCACTTCCAACTGCGTGCCCTCCCTCCTCTCCCTTCCCTTGACGCCTCTCCTCTTCCTTTCCGTCTTACTCTTCCCTGCCCCTCCCCTCCCCTCCTTTTCTCCTTTCCCTTGTAAGTGAGTGAGTGTGCATAGATCAACCTTCCCGTCATATATTTCTAAGTACTCCCAAAGCGTTTTTATCTCGCTTTTATTAGTAATATTCGTACACATGCCCTCTTGCACACACCACGCCCAGGGTGATAGTGGTGGGTCATTCTCTCTCTCTCTCTCTCTCTCTCTCTCTCTCTCTCTCTCTCTCTCTCTCTCTTGTGTGTGTGTGTTCGCACGCAATAAATATGGGGGATAGTAAAAGCTTGAAGTACTGAAAAGGAATGATTATCAAAATATTTCCACGCCTGCATTCACTCATCATTCCAGGCTTCAAAATGTTCAGTTCCATTCCAAGGATAAAACACTCCCGGCTAACGTGCCTCATTACCTGTCACAAGGATAGGTGTTTCTGGAACATGGTAATACTGCTTCAAGGTAGGAAGTATAAAATATGGATTCATTTTTATATTGAAGGAATTGACAAAGCTTTTTTTTAACAACTTAACTATGATGAATTATATTTTATTCTTGTGAGCTCAAGATAATTTTACCCAGCTTAAGGCAGAGATTTTTAACTAGAGAGGCTATATAAAGTCTTCAACTGACACTTTCGATATAATTTTTTTTAACAACTTTAATAAAATCGCTGGATATAAAACGATAAAGCTTGAAATAACACGTCAGTTCTGAGAGAGTTAGTCCTTCAGTCAGGGATATAAACCTTAGCTGAGTGAAATGATCGGTAGGTAGACAAAATTATTTATGCTGCCGTACTGTGATGTTGATAATACATCTCAACAGTTGTAGGCAGAGCCTGTTTATCGCACATGCCTTTATTAATAACCCTTGATAACCGGATTAGGGATGATGATGGCCCAAATCCACTTCAGTACAATTATCTACATATAACTGTATTCTTCCTGCTGACCAACGTATTCATTTAACTTAAGGGAGAGGCTATAATATATCAATCCCCCCCTTATGAAATTTCTTCTAAACAGAGTAGGGTCGTCTGTCCTCGTAAAAATAGATAATTAAATAAAAATAAAGTATATAATCTTACTGAAGGGATAAACATTTAGTTGAGGGAAATTAAAACGCACACAATACTTTCTTCTCATCCATTTTAACCCCTTATTTACACATTGTTTTTAGTCACGCTTCCACCAGACGATTTGGAGAGGTAATTGCTAAGGTGAATAAGACAGCTTGATGGTAGTAAGAATAAAACTGACATTACATAAGGGCAGTGAATGCTTTACCTACAATCTTCTCAGCCTTGACAACAGAAGCAGCCAAGGATACGTGTGACCTGATATACCTGGATAGTCTACATAACTGTATATACCGGTACACATCTGTGCCTAATAACACTGTACTGTGTATGTGTGTACGAGAGATAGACAAACAGACAGACTGACTGACTGACTGACTGAGACAAAGACAAAGACAGAAAGACAGGAAGCGACAGAGAGACAAATCTCTGCCGAGTAACACTGTTTTGTATTTTTGTGTACGAGAGAGAGAGAGAGAGAGAGAGAGAGAGAGAGAGAGAGAGAGACAGACAGACAGACAGACAGAGACAGCCAGATCTCTGCTTAGTAACAGTGTGTTGTTTTTGTACTTGTCTGCCTCCGCCGAGCCTTGTGCACGGACTCGCCGAACAACCTTAATGACAGGGATTATAGTGGGTTGAAATGAGAGTAAAGACAAATTAATTCGACAACCTTTGACCCCCGACCTTCCTGACCAAATCAGTTCATCGTCCCATCATACTCAATAACTACCAAATATTTGGTCGAAATCCAACGAGGGGTTCAGGAGATATCGCGCCCACACTCACATGACCTTGACCTTTTACCCCTTGACCTTGCTGACGTGATCAGTTCATCGTCCCTTCATATTGTATCAGTGACAAAGTTTGGTCGAAATCCGTCGAAGGGTTCAGGAGACATAGCTCCCACAAGAACAAACTATGTCGACCCCGTATGATGACCTTTGACCCCTCGACCGAGCTGACCAAATCAATTCATTATCTCCTCATACTGCATCACCGACAAGAGATTGGTGGAAATACGTCGGTGGGTTCAGGATATCGCACCCAGAAAATTACGGACGGACGGACTCACGCACTCACGCACCCACGCTCGCAAGGACGGACTCACGCACTCACGCTAGCACGGACTGACAGACTAATCACTTAATGCCCCCTCCCCCTCCAGCATTGGTGGGCGGAGGTATAAAAATATGGGTAGGGGTGGTGTGACACATTGTGAGATTATTACTTTGAGGGGGGACACAAAAACACCATCCCACAATCTGCACCGCCACCAATACCACACTGAATGGGAAAAGAAAATGAAGGAAAAGAGTGTCAAATAATGCTTTAGTTAGTGATTGAAAGAGAGAGTGAAGGGAAGTAGAAAGGGGGCGGCAATTGGAGTTAAAGAATGTGTGATGTGATGAGAAGAGAAACGAGGAAACGATAAGGAAAAACACAAGGGGAGAGTTGGACAATAGAGAAGGAAGAACGGCTTGAGAAAGAGAAAGGTGATGTGATAAGTAGCTCGAAGAAGAGATTTAAAGATTACAGAGAAATGAGAGGGGAAGGTAGTGGGAGGATTTGGGAGAAAAAGGAAGGGAGTAATCCAGGGAAATGGAGGAACGATTAAACGAAGAGGGGGCTGGGGAAGGGTGAAAGGATGCACAAACGTTAGGTAGAATAATACTGAATGAGAGAATGAGGTGAAAGGAAGAATCATATAGTACAGATGATGATAAATAATTGAGCGAAGACAGGTAGGGGTTTGGGACTGAGTGGATGTGATAAGGGAGGAGAAGACCGGAGGCAAAGTCACACACACACACACACACACACACATATATATATATATATATATATATATATATATATATATATATATATATATATATATATTCCACTGGAGCCCAGTGTCCACAGTTTTGGACAGAACTGGGAATCTTCAAACCTTAATAAAGTAGGGAACCCCCGGGTAGGGACCTATGAACTCAGAGACTGTGAGCCGGTAGGTGGAAGGCGGTGCGCTTAGTACCCTCCCGGTACAGTGCCTCGCCCAGCAGCTCTGGTATCCAATGGGATATAGATAGATAGATAGATAGATAGATAGACAGATAGATATAGATGGATAAATAGATAGATGGATTTTTTTTTATAACAGAACGAAGGAGGGAAAAACAAATGAGTAAAAATAAATAATCCATACACCAGATTACTGGTGTCCTCTGTTCATAAAATATCTGTAACAGTTAGACTTGAACAGTTGTGGGTTGAAATTTGGAGGGAAACAACTCTGGGGAAGCGAGTTCCAGAGAGACGCAGTTCGGGGAATGAAAGAATTCTGATAGGCAGAAATTCAGCAATATGGCTGAGTGACATTCCAGTCATGAGCGCTACCAGATGCCCGTGTAGCACGAGGGAAGGCATGGAGAGGTGGCACCATGGACGCAACTTCGTCTGAGCATTTGCCAAAAAAAATCTGTAAAATAATGCAAGGGAGGCAACATTCCTTCTTACTTGCAGGGGAGGTAGTTTATATGTAATGGCAGGGTTGTTAATGATTCTAACAGCTTTAGAGAGAGAGAGAGAGAGAGAGAGAGAGAGAGAGAGAGAGAGAGAGAGAGAGAGAGAACAAAAAATAAAAAGTGAGACATTTTGGGAAAATACACTGAAGCAAAGAGTAAATGGAAAGCAGGTTTTAAGCACAGGAGAGAGAGAGAGAGAGAGAGAGAGAGTGCAGATGGAATGGCGTAAACACAGCGAGAACTGACCATGTGTTGTTGTGTATGTGATCAATGCTTTGCTCATATTTTTTGCTAATGATTCTTACTGTTGTGGGATTGGGAGATACAGATGATGGGTGTGAGAGAATGGGCACAGGGGGAGGGGGATTGGGGGAGAAGTGGGAAAATCAGAAAATGGAAAGAATGGAAGGAAGCGAAGGAGAGAGCATAGGGGAAGTAAAAGGAACTGAAAAAACGAGGAATAAGAGAGATGCGAGTAGTGCGAATGGGATGAAAGCAATGGGGAGAGAGAGAAAGGAAGATGTGCAAGAGAATAACAGACAATACTTCTGAGTGGAAAAAGAGGGAAGGGCCTTCGTTCTGCAGTAAGCCATCCCACTCTCACTCTCTTCCTTGTCTTGTCTTTCTCTTTGTCAACTTATTTCTTCCTCCTCAGCGTTACCTATTATCTTCTCCCTCTCTCTTCCTATCTCTTTACTGTCTTCCTTTTCTTTTCTGTCTTTGACTTCGCACGTTCTCTCCCTTTATTCACAATATTTTCTCTGTCATAATTTTCCAGTGTCTTCATACGTATTGTTCTGTCATCTCTTCTTGTTTCTTCTCTTTTAATTTCCATTTTTTGTCATTGTTTCTCCTCTCTTTTTTCCATCTCCGTTCCCGTCTTCCTTTCCATTTTCATCTTCCATGGCATTCGTAAACTCTCATCTTTTTTATTCTTCTCCTCCTCTCTACCTGATATTTTCTCTGCCTTCGTTTTACCATTTTTTCTCGCTTCTCCCTGTTACCTCTGCCGATCCAGCAGCACATCCTCTAAGATTCCCTCCCTCATGGTCTCTCCCTTCTTCCTCCACGCCTCGCCATCAACTTCTTCCTACGTATCATCTCTTTATTCCCTTTTTTGTTTACCTTCTCTTCTCCCTTCCAAGAGTTTTCCTGTTCTTTTTTTTTTCTACGTATACCTCTGTTGCACCCTCTTTCTCCTTTACATCCTTTTCTTCCCTCATCCCATCGTTACGTCCTTTATCTCCGCATCCCCCCCCCCTTTTTTTTTCTTGCTTGTCTTTCTTCCCATTCCTCCATCTCTGTTTAATCTCTTCCTTCTCATCACCCTATTCCAATTCTTCCTCTTCTTACCTAGATATCTTCCTATTCTATTTCTTTACCTTATATATTTGTGCCATATCTCTCTTTTATCTTCATCCCTCAGCTCTGTCTATAACCTCTGCCCCCCTCCCCCTCCACCCTTCATTTTCACCGCAACATTTTTCTAAACCATGAAGTTTCTCTTTCTTGTCTCATCCCATCACCCTCCTTTCCCCGTTCCCCATTCTTCCTATCCCCGCTTCCCTACCGCTCACCTCTCCGCTACACTACTTCCTCCTCGTCATCACCAGGCGTCTCAGATATGTGATTCATTAAGGGCCTAACTTTCTCTACACACACTTGGTCGAACAAAACTACTGTGTCCTCTGTGTATCTTCAAACTTCCACGCAGCCCATTTACTTCTGCCCTACCTCATATCACATTCAGAATATCCCGTTTTTTATATTACAGTTTAGCTTTCAACAGATGATTTTATTTCCCCTGGGAACGCCTCCTCCTACCAAAGACGATAATAGATGTACCAGCACGGATAGCGAGAGGATCAGGAGACACTGCTTTCTTAGTGTGACAGTCTATCTTTCATATCTGCTAATTTATACCTTGCTTGTAACTGACCATACTATGAATACTTTCGAATGCTCAAGTCCTGGAGGTCAATGGGCAAGGCCATTGGAGTGAAAAAAAAATCTGTCCCAAGAAGGCAGTTGGCCATATTGCTCGGGGACAAACTTGTTGAATAGTGGAGGGACTCTGACTTAAGTTGTCTGGCAGCAGTTCATTTGTTGGTAGCAATCCATCTGCTCTCTCTCTCTCTCTCTCTCTCTCTCTCTCTCTCTCTCTCTCTCTCTCGTATACCTAGCATAATTCTGTTCCTATTATATCACTCTTGCACCATGAGAGGATCCGGTCCAAACCTATTGTTATCTCCCTCTATCCCTCCTTATGCCTTCCTTTCCTCCTCCCTACCACTCCTTTCCCCTGCATCATTTCCATCCCGAACCCCTTTTCCTGTAATCCCTCCTTCCCTCCTGCCTTCCCTGCATCCCCACTTTTCCTCCTCCCCTTCCTCGCATTGGAGGGAAGGAAAGTGTATTCGACTCTGTGATAGGGAAGTTATGAAGAGGTAAAAAAACGAAAGTGTTAAATTCCTGGATCATAAGGCAGAGAGAAAGAGAGCGAGTATGTGTGTACAATCAGCATACAGCAATAAAACTAATATAGGAGTATTAGTGTCGGGTGTGCCAATATTTGTTTAATGTGTTCCTGGATTGAACCAGTTTGGCTGTGTAAAGTGTGGCTGTGAGGTTTGTGTTTATGTGAGGTGTGGCTGTGTGAGGTGTGGTTATGTGAGGTGTGACTGTGTGAGGTGTGGCTATGTGAGGTGTGACTATGTGAGGTGTGGCTATGTGAGGTGTGGCTGTGTGGGGTGTGACTATGTGACGTGTGACTATGTGAGGTGTGGCTGTGTGAGGTGTGACTATGTGAGGTGTGGCTATGTGAGGTGTGACTATGTGAGGTGTGACTGTGTGAGGTGTGGTTATGTGAGATGTGACTATGTGAGTTGTGACTATGTGAGGTGTGACTATGTGAGGTGTGGCTCTGTGAGGTGTGACTATGTGAGGTGTGGCTATGTGAGGTGTGGCTCTGTGAGGTGTGGCTGTGTGAGGTGTGGTTATGTGAGGTGTGACTATGTGAGGTGTGACTATGTGAGGTGTGGCTATGTGACTATGTGAGGTGTGACTGTGTGAGGTGTGGTTATGTGAGGTGCGACTGAGTGAGGTGTGACTATGTGAGGTGTGACTATGTGAGGTGTGGCTGTGTGAGGTGTGACTATGTGAGGTGTGGCTGTGTGAGGTGTGACTGTGTGAGGTGTGGCTATGTGAGGTGTGGTGGCTATGTGAGGTGTGGCTGTGTGAGGCGTTGCCGTGTGAAGTGTGGCTGTGTGAGGTGTGGCTGTGTGAGATGTGGCCGTGTGATGTGTGGCTATGTGAGGTGTGGCTGCGTGATGTGTGGCTGTGTAAGGCGTGGCTGTGTGAGGTGTTGATGTGTGAGGTGTGACTGTGTGAGGTGTGGCTGTGTGAAGTGTGGCTGTGTGAGGTGTGGCTGTGAAGTTTGTGGTTATGTGAGGTGTGGCTGTGTGAGGTGTGGCTGTGTGAGGTGTGGCTGTGTGAGGTGTGGCTGTGTGAGGTGTTGCTGTGTGGGGTGTGGCTATGTGAGGTGTGGCTATGTGAGGTGTGGCTGTGTGAGGTGTGGCTGTGTGAGGTGTGGCTGCGTGATGTGTGGCTGTGTGAGGTGTGGCTGTGTGAGGTGTGGCGGTGTGAGGTGTGGCGGTGTGAGGTGTGGCTATGTGAGATGTTGATGTGTGAGGTGCGGCTATGTGAGGTGTGGCGGTGAAGTTTGTGTTTATGTGAAGTGTGGCTGTGTGAGGTGTGGCTGTGTGAGGTGTGGCGGTGTGAGGTGTGGCTATGTGAGGTGTTGATGTGTGAGGTGCGGCTAAGTGAGGTGTGGCTATGTGAGGTGTGGCGGTGACGTTTGTGGTTATGTGAGGTGTGGCTGTGTGAGGTGTGGCTGTGTGAGGTGTGGCTGTCCCTTAACCTCTCAGCTCAGATACAAACTACCTGTGCTGTAAATAATTTAAGTAGACAAAATACAAATGATGAGTACCTAATCACTGCACCACAGATAAACAAACATCCACCTAATGAACTTAATGCAACGACAGAATTCGTCCCAACTGAGCGACATTGGGCAATAATATACCATTTCTTTGATTAGGCCTCTGATATTTTACTGGTATTCTTCTCTTTTATAGTGACCCTCGCTAGGTCACTTCACTTACTCATTTGGGGGTCTCTTCACATCTGATAATAATCGCCTGGCACTGACAACAGTGAAAGAAAAATGGATGTCATCGCATTCAGGGTTGCTTTAGCTATCTGTCGCTTTTGTGATGCAGATAAATTCGTTCTTAAGTAATGAATCTGTTCTTTATTGGTTGGTTCCGTCAGTACCAACTTTGCATTTTTGCAGCCGTTAGACGATTATATTTAGTTTAGAAAAGGCCTCCTGTAGTGAAGGTATTGATATAACTCTTTTTCCTTCTCTTAGTGGTAATGAGTTACCGCCTTTATATCGTGAACCATTTTAAATCATTCCTAATACCTTTAAGAACGCTATGCGTTTACATTTTGTTCTTGCATACGCCTGATGATTTATTCGGCTTAGGATGGGCTTCCTCCTTGGTGAGGGATGAGTGGCTGTCTTATTAATCCATTTATAGTGATTCTTTTCTGAGTCAATTGAAGGCCATCTGCTCACCCTCACACAATGGCGGTGTTCCCTCCACTGGAAGCTTTCCATTGCGCCTATCACCATAAACCAAATGATAGTATTCTCATGCTAATCACTGGCATCTTTGTTTGTACACGGGGGTGTTCCTATTTTGCATATTGTTTCCATACAGTCCAGACATACAAGGAAACTTGAGTTATGTAGACGAATTGGATGTGCCATTGGACAGTCTCTTTTATTCCTTACCCAACCTGTCACCAACTATGGTGGTGACCTCATTGTGACCCTAAGTGTACGGAGGTACAGAGTACTATGCTTTAGGCGGCATGCAGTGCATCACTTTGTGGACATAATACCTGTCACTGGGTCACCATTGCTTGGACAACTTTGCACATACAAGAGATCTATGGTAAAGAGGAAGACTACAGAATTTCAAGGTTTTTCTCATGCATCCCCTTTCCCAACACCCAAAGCATTACTGATTGTGAACGCCAAATCTCTGTAACCACGGAATCTTTAGATTTACTACTGTGCACATGCTTTAAGCTAATGGCCCTTTCCCCCTACAAGCCTCACATCACCACTGCAGTGCATCATCGTTTGTGAACATCGTACAATAGTAACTGCCCACGTTTTGTCTTGCAAATGTAAATACAAAATAAGCCTTTGCTTGGCTATGGTAAAGGCCAAGTCCGCATGTTGTAACGTATTATAAAGGTTCTTGGTCTCCTCATCTCCCCTACTGATGCGACTGAGGATGCCACAAATTGGTAACATAGATTCCGTTTTCTCTGCAGTTAAAACACACACAATAAGCCTACGAATGGCAAAGCCTACCCATCTTTGAAGGTTCTACATATTTATTCTCCCCACCTTTTCAAAACAGCAGTGTAAGAATTATATATATATATATATATATATATATATATATATGTCTGTGAGCTTCGTGCCTTGAGAGTAAATGTAGAGAAGAGTAAAGTGATGATTACTGAGAGAGAAGGTGACTCCCAGTGTGATGTCACAATGAATGGAGAAAGACTGGAATTGGTGAGAGAGTTCAAATACTTGGGTACAGTGATAGAAATGAGAGGATAATGTGCAAAAGAAGTGGAAAGTAGAGTGACACAAGAAAGAAACGTATAGCTGGTGCAATAAAGGCCCTTATAAGAAACAGAGGCTTGAGTGTTGCAGCAGCACGAGGCTTACATGAGGGAGTGTTAGTGCCAACTTTAACATATGGGTGCGAGACTATGGTGTGGCATGAAAATGAAAAGTCAAGAATAAGAGCAGTGGAGATGGGATTGCTGAGGAATGTATGTGGAGTACAGAGGGTGGGTAGGATACGAAATAATGTGATTCGTAAAAGGTGTGAAGTGAGGAAGTCGGTGGACACCAAAATCGAAGAGAGCGTCCTGAGATGGTATGGTGATGTGGAAAGAATGGATAACAATAGAGTGGTGAAAAAGGTATATCTGAGCTAATTTGAAGGAGGGAGGAGGCGAGGTAGGCCAAGGAGAAGGTGGAGAGATATGGTGAATGAGTGTTTGAGGAAGAGAGGTTTGAAAGTCGATGAGGCTAGGAAACTAACAAGAGATCGAGCTGGCTTGATGAATGAGAAGTGCATGATCAGGGATTTTTGCACCCCTTGTGAGCATGGCAGCGTCCGGATTGACTCAATCGGATACGTTTGTGTGAAGCTGCAGAATGTGGTGAATATTTTTGGCGTATCCGGTTGAGTCAGGATTCCGCGGGCTTGAATGATGAGTGAATGGAACTGTGGTCTATTTGGATTGGGCAAGTTTGTGCTGTCTGGACATTGCTACTCCTCACCCTGCCCTTGGGTGGGAAAGGAAGTCCGAATGATGATATATATATATATATATATATATATATATATATATATATATATATATTATATATATATATATTGATAGATAGATAGATAGATAAATAGATATAGATATAGATATAGATAGATAGATAGATAGATAGATACAGTATATATATATTATATATATATATATATATATATATATATATATATATATATATTGCCAGACACCTCAATCCCGTTTGGGGTGGTCACAAACAAATCGCCTCCAAGTCGCCCTGTCCCCCGCCATTTCACTGCCCTGCTTCCAACTCACACCCCCTCTCTCATATACCTCTCCACCCCATCCCTCCATCTCATCCTCGGCCTCCCCCTCCCTCTTCCCCCCTCCACCTCTCTCACATACACTCTCTTCGTCAGTCTTTCACCCTCCATCCTCTCCACATGGCCAAACCACCTCAGTGTGTTCCTCATAACGCTTCCTATCACATCCACATCCACATCACAACGCTCCTTTATATCCTCATTCGTCAGCCTGTCTCTCCATGTGACTCCACAGGCTCCTCTTAAATAACTCATTTCCACTGCTCTCACTCTTGACTTGTGTCCTTCCAACAACGTCCAAGCTTCGCTTCCATACGTTAGAGTTGGTATCACAATACTGTCATGTAGTAACTTTTTCACTTCCATGCTCACTTCCCTGTTTCTTATCACTGCTTTCAAAGAACCAGCAACCTTTCTTCCCTGTTGTACCCTTTCAAGCACTTCACCCTCCAAACCTCCATCCTTACTCATCACACTACCCAAGTACTTAAACGTACTCACATTTTCCAACTCCTCACCATCCAACCTCGTTGTACATTCACTGACTTCACCTCTCTCAAAGACCATCACTTTACTCTTCCCTACATTTACCTTTAGATCCGATTCTGCCTCAAAATCTAATCAATTTTTCCTTGACCAATGGGCTATCCCTCTAGAAAATTTCATCGAAACTCGACTGTAACGTTTGACGTAGTTGGTGAACAGACAGACAGACACGAGTGCTCACGTAACCTTCACTCAACCTAGCTGGCGGAGGTAACAATACAAGGGCAAGATCATACAGCATGGTATATTGTTCTTACTTCAATTCGCAGTTGTATCCGCCATCAGGGACCTCTTGTTCTTCCCCTTCGTTATTCCAGTCTTTAACTTTGCATGGGAATGACGCGTCCCTTGTCTGGGATAGTTATTGCTATTGCCCTCTGCCCTCGCACTGCAGCCCGTCAGTGCATTTGTGCAATCAGCACAATCCTCAACATCCGCCATCTTGCCTTTCATGTTGTACAAGCCTTGGTGCAAAAATAGTGGCAGGGCGTTCGTAAATTAGCTGGATTGTCGATCCCTTTCTCGTCTTCGTAGTCACAGTCACGGTCATCATCATCCTTACTATCTTTATTTCCACCACCCTACTCATTTTCCCGCTAATACATGGAAACGGCATTAGTCTATTGATCATCATCGTTATCCTTGTCGTCATATTTATCATTAACTTCGTCAGTATCAACATTATCAACCTAGTCTGCATGTTTTATATAAGAAACATTTATTAATCAGTAACAGCCTCCGTATCATTACCAGTATTAACATCACCATCACCAGCAACACCATAATTATCAGAGCAGCTTGCACAATCCTAAGCGTACGCCTCCTCTGTCTCCCAGTATTGCACAAAGCTTGTTGCAAAAAAAAGGGAGGGTGTTTGAAATTTTCCTCATTAATATTACATACAATACATGGCTGTGTGTTGCCATACTAAGATCCAGAATACGAAATTTCGTATGATTACCGAGTACAATGGTTTTTTGTTATTCTCTATTTCAATTACTGCAGCAGTTCTGTTAGACGATGTGACCCTTTCACTGGGAGGTTAGGCTATTCAGCCACTATGTTAGCCAATGTGTTCTTTTCATCTGGAGGAACTAAGCAGCAAGTTATACCTATAGCATAAAAATAATTAACCCGTAGTGTTTCATGTTCCTTTTTCCTGCTTACCCACCTCTCTGCCTGCTTTCTTTCGTACCTACTGTACTTTTCTGCCGACTTTCTTTCCTACCTACTGTACTTCCCCTCCTGCTTTCGTACGTACCTTCCTGCCTGCATACCTACCTACCAAATTACTTACCTCCCTGCCGACCTCACGTCCTGCTCCCCTACTTACCTCCCTGCATATATACTTACCTGTCCGACTCCCTACTTACCTACTTGTCCATCGACGTTCCTACCTACCTCCATACCCATCTCCATGCCTAACTACCTACCTCCCTATCTATCTCTCTGCTTACCTAACTGCCTGGCTCCCTATCTTCCCCCTTCCTATCTTCCTGTCTATCTCCCTGCCTACCTAACAACCTACCTCCTTGCCTACCACTCTGCCTACCTCCCTACCTCTGTACCTACCAAACTGCTTACCTCCTTACCTATCTACCTCTATGCATACTCGTACCTCCACTGTGTATATGTATTATCATGTATGTTTTTTTTTATCCTAAATTCAGTATGCTAGTTCCCAATTGGTTGTATAAAAGCTCTGCTGGGTGGTTACATTGCTGTATTCTGAATGTTCTTTCCAACAAAACCACTGTCATGCCTATACCCCTGTATATATAAAAGTTTACTATATGGCCTTGACCTATTTTTGATCATCGTGACTTTAGGGTTGACCTGAACATTTCCACCACTCTGACGAGGACACGCTGTCAGGAGGACAGGATTCATTACACACCTGAAACGCCAAGCTTAGGCCATAATTGGTGCCTCTAGAGCAGTGGTTCTTAAACTTTTTTGAGTCACGGACCCCTTCGAAAATCTGGTGAAAGCTATGAACCCCTTCCCTACAAAAATGCACATAAGCACGTAAACATGCATTTCACGTGCAATGAATGTACTTTATTTCATTGAAAACTACCTCACGCAGTGTATGACATACACAAAGTCTAAAACAGTCTTTACAAAGAATTATGTTTCGCACTCTTTTTCATGCAAAAACTAATGACCACTCGAAAAAATGAAGTACATCCAACTTGTGCAAATTAAAGAAAATAAAACTTTAATTCTGGCCAAAAGTTCATTTCAATGAGAGGGTTGTTATTTGGCTGGAATAAGAAGATGAAATTGTGGAGTGGTCTTTGACAAGGCAACACGCATGTCATCTTTGACATCCATTTGATTTTGACTCTTCGTTTTGATAGAAGCAAGTCCTGATAACCCAGATTTACAAAGGTGTATAGTAGCAAACGGGATCAGAGCTCCCATAGCTCGCTTTGCAAGACCAGGATAGGCTTGTGTCAACGAACACTAGAATTCTTCAAGACTCTTTGTGTGTGTGTGTGTGTGTGTGTGTGTGTGTGTGTGTGTGTGTGTGTGTGTGTGTGTGTGTGTGTGTGTGTGTGTGTGTGTGTGTGTTTTGGGGGGGGAAGAGGGCAGCTAATTATGCCAAACGGCATCAATCAATATCGCTAAATTGTTCTCAATTATTCTGACCTTCACGGACCCCCTGGAGCCCATCCATGGACCCCTTGGGGGTTCATGGACCCAAGGTTAAGAACCCCTGCTCTAGGGCGTTAATGAACTGGTGGACAAATGGAAAACTCTCCTCCCGGCTCCTCGGGCAAGGCCATTGATTTCGTCTTTGAGAATTATGTTCATCGCATTCGTCTTTATTATTAAGAGCATCATCAGCCTTATCATTATTATCATGACCATCATCAACATTATTGGTATCATATTCCAATACAATCTCAAGTTCCATTATTTACTTCAGCAACAACACTGTTCTCAACACCAATGTATCAGTCACACTCACAACAATCGCTGTCGCCTTCAACGTCATCACCTTCACCACCTCCGTCACATCGTCATCAGCATCACTAAAATCTGTTTCCCCATCCAATACTGTTGAAAATTCGGTTTCAGAATAGTGGGAGGGTATTTGGATTAGGGTACTTGCATTTTTTGATATATGGATTCAGATAAATTATTGAAAATATAATTAGTTGTAGAGTCTACATGCTCAAAAGGAACCAAAATGGCTACGTTTGTCTTTATATCACTTTTTATTTGTTCATAACCCCGCGGTCAGTGTCACATCTCAGACAGATGGAGCTACGTTGTAATAATTGTCCCGATCTGTACAGGATGTGGGAGGCGGGGAGAGGAATGTAAGCATAAAAAAAAAAAAATGGTTTTACGCCAGGTATCCCCGAAGAACTAAGGCTTTGGCCCTTGGTAGAGGACTTTTGGACTGGAGCGTGTAGCATTTTATGACCGGTGCCCTTCCTGATCCTTGGGTGGATTCGATCCTCCGACCCTTCGGTCAGAGCGGAGGGCTCTAACCCATTGGGAAGCTGACATAATCGACCTCAGCCGTAATACAGTCTAGGTACATTTTTCTTTTCATTAAATATCGTACTGTATCCTTTTGGGTTAAACAGTATAAAACATCATCAGGCTAAGTTGCTAGGAACTATTCGATTGTCAGTCGTTGAGAAGTGACGTCAGAGCTTCCGACCTTATGTTTTTTTTTTTTCCTTTCATTAATCTACATGCAGATGTTCCTATTTTGACGTATGATTAGTTGACTTAAGAAAGTGGGCTTTCGAAGGCATGTCATGTCATGAGTGGTTCCAAAACTTGCCTGTGCCCTGTTGTCTTCACCGTTTTCATCAGTGTCTTCGTAAATATCACCAGCATCCCCATTATCGTCTTCGTTATACGACCATTCGACATCGAATTCGCCACCGTCAGACTCATCATTCTCATCGTCACCCTCATCATCGCTATCATCATGATCATCATCATCATCATCATCATCAATATCAAATTCATTATCAGAATCAACACTGCCTATTACTGTTTTTGCCATCATCATCATCATCATCATCATTATCATCCTAAACGTAATATCTAACTAAAAATGTTAGTGGGTTCGATCAAAAAATAAATAAATAAATAAAAAGGAAAGCATGTGCGTAGAAAACTATCAAAATCTTGACCAGAGAATTGTTAATCCATTCCATACAGTACAATGATTTGTCATAACCACGTATCGCCAGAAGAACATCTATCTATCTATCTATCTATAGCCCGACGCCCTAATCCCGCAAAGGGTGGCCGCAGACAAAACGCCTCCAAGTCGCTCTGTCACCCACCATTTGACTACCCTCCCCCTAACTCACCCCCCCCTCCCTCATATACCTCTCAACTCCATCCCTCCACCTCATGCTCGGTCTACTCCTCCCTCTCCCTCCCTCCACCTCACCTACATACACCCTCTTAGTCAGTCTTTCATTCTTCATTCTCTCCACATGTCCAAACCACCTCAGTCTATTTCTCCTAATCTTCTCAACCACATCCATATCCACCCACAGCGTTCCTTCACTTCTTCATTCGTCAACCTGTCCCTCCACGTCACTCCACATGCTCTTCTCATGTAACTCATTTCCACTGCTCTCACTCTTGACTTGTTCCCCTCTTGCAAGGTCCACGCCTCGCTTCCATACGTCAGGGTAGGGATCACAATACTATCATGCAGTGACTTCTTAACTTCCATACTCACCTCCCTATTTCTCATCACTGCTTTCAGTGTACCAACAACCTTCCTTCCCTGCTGTATCCTTTCACGCACTTCATCCCCCAAAGTTCCATCCTTACTCATCACACTACCCAAGTACTTGAATGCACTCACATTCTCCATATCCTCACCATCCAACCTCACTGTACATTCTGTGACTTCATTCCTCTCAAACACCATAACTTTACTTTTGTTTACATTAACTTTCAGCTTCCTCCTCCTACACACTGTCCCAAATTCATTCACCAAACCTTGCAACTCCCATTCATCTTCACTCAACAATACTGTAACATCAGCAAACAGCAACACCGGAATCTTCCAAATCTCACCCTCATTCATTAGAGCCACCCGCATATCCACTGCCCTACCTTGCACCACCTTTACAACCCCATCCATGTATATATTAAACAGCCATGGAGACATCACACAATCCTGTTTCAGTCCCACATTGAGATCAAAGAACTCACTCAGCTCACCATCCAGTCGCACCGTAGCCCTAGCTCCCTCGTACATACTCTTCACAGCACTCAACAATTTCCCCTCCACTCCATATATTCTTAATACCTTCCACATACCTTGCCTATCTATTCTGTCATAAGCTTTCTCAAAGTCCATGAAGGCAGCATACACTTTCCTTCCCTTCTCTAGATACTTCTCCACTAAACATCTTAGAACAAATATCTGATCTACACACCCTCTACCCTTCCTAAATCCCCTTTGTTCTTCTCCAACTAGCTCCTCTGTTATATGCCTAACCCTATGAATGAGTATTCTACCATATATTTTACCAGTCACATTAAGAAGGCAAATACCCCTATGGTTCCCACATACTTCTCTCTCCCCTTTTCCTTTGTATAAAGTAACAATTATACCTGATTTCCAGTCCTCTGGAACCCTTCCCTCTTCCCAAGCCAATCTACACAACTTCCATATCCAGTCCACAACAATCTCACCCCCATACCTCAGCATTTCACCACACACTCCATCAGTTCCTGGGGCCTTTCCCAACTTAATCTTCTTCATCGCTTCCACTACTTGAGCCCTACTGATCTCTTCCTCCCTCCTCTCATCTCTCCTTCTCCCAGCCATTCCCCAACCACTTATACTCGCACTGCTCTCACTCTCTACATTCAACAAATCCTCTAAGTGCTCCTTCCATCTTCTCAATTTCTCTCTCTTCTCCACCAACAATCTATTATTCCTATCTTTCACTCCCCTACTATTTCCCCTTTCACACTGCCTTACTTTCTTTACCTCCTTTCAAAACAATTTCTTACTCTCCCTCCATTTCACACTCAGAATCCTCCTAAACTCTTCATCCACTTTCTTCTTACTCTCCTTCACCAGTCTCTTAACCTCCCTTCTCCTGCTCACATATACCTCTCTCTTCTCTCTCTCATCTTCTCCCCTACCTCTACTCGCTAACCATTCACTATATGCCTTCTTTTGTTCCACGGCTCGTTTCACCTCATCATTCCACCATGCTGTCCCTTGCACACCCTTGCATCTCCTCCTCACTCCACAAATCGCCTCACAAGCTGCGCCTATCTCTTCCGTGAATATCTTACATACGTCTTCCACCCCTTCCATCTGCTCTAGCTCATACCTTCCCAATCTTTCTTCCACTATGCTCTTATACTCTGTCATTTTCTCACTATCTTGCAATTTCTCCACTCTTCTCACAGGAGCTGCTTCCTCCTGTCTTCCCCTTCATCTCCTCATCCACTTTCTTTGCAGCTCTACCTTGGCCATCACTAAGTGATGGTCCGAGACTCCATTCTCCCACCATCTCCACACTCTTGCATCCAACACTTGTCTTCTCATTCGTTCATCCACACACACATAGTCTATCATTGCCTTTCGTTCAACAAGTTCACCATCCATCCTCCTCATTACACTCCATGTATACTGGTGGATCATCTTATGACGAAAGTAGGTGTTGGCTATTGCCAACCCCTTACAAGCACAGATGTCCACCAAAGAACTACCATTCCCATCTACTTCAGCTTGCACACCCCACTGACCAACCACTCCATCCACTCGTACATTCCCAACTTTGCCATTCATGTCTCCAATCAACAGCACTCTCTCGCTCCTCTCAAACTTGTCCATATATGCTTCTACTCTCGCCCAAAACTCATCTTTCACTCTTGCCACTCGATCCTCTGTCGGGGCATACACACATACAATCGCCCATGCTTGTATACCTACTTTCATCCTCACCCATACAATCCTTGCACCCATTGTTCCATACTCTCTTATATTCTCCTTCCATTTCTTGCTTATCATCAGACATACTCCCTCTCTTGCCCTCTCATTCTTATTGACTCCCGCACATATACCTAAACCATATTCCCATTCTCTCAGCCTTTCACCTTTCCATTTAGTTTCGGTCAGTCCACATATATCCACTTTTGCATCCTCAAGCACCTGAACAATCTCTCTCTCTTTGACTTCATCATTCACTCCTCTCACATTCCATGTTCCCACCCTAAGAGGTATATTATATACCATCCAGCGTCTCAGCATCACAATCAACAGCAGCAGCAGTAACAACAGCAGCAGCAGTAACAGTAGCAACAGCAGCAGTAACAATAGCTGCAGCAGCAACAACAACACCAGCAAAATCTTGAGTCAGTCCACTGCAGGGTGAAGGCCTCTCTCATCTGATCCTGTGTCTGTTAGGCTGTTCCTGCAGCCCCAGAAAATCTCTGAATTTACCTTTTTTTTTTTTTTTCTTATACTTTTATTCCGTTTTGCAATGCCACTCAATTACCCTGACTGTCTTTTACTGGATTTACCGAGGACTTGACATGCCCACATCCATTTCTGTTTGAATTTGGTGCTTATAACAAATACATTTCGTATGTTCCTTTATTCAGACTTTTATCCTTTTCTTTTTCTTTCTTTTTGTGTGGTACTTAACAATATCGTTGCCATTATGCTCTGACCTCTCCAGCGCTTACATTTCACCATTCTGTGGTCACTTATTGCACTGTGCTCGTGGCACTGGAGGAGGAGCTTATCCGTGGCCTCGCTGTGTATCCCGAGCGACAGCTACCACGACAAGAACTTCCGCTTGGAGACCAAACGCCACCACCTTCCCTGCGTCGCAGGAGGAGCATCTCGGTCAGCATGGAGGAGCGCCGTCGTCCAATGGGTACGATTATTCCCTACGCTATTTTTTCTGCTGGAAGAAGTAATTTTCCGGCAGTCACTTCCCTTCTCCACACGCTTGCAGGATATACTGGGAGCATTCCAGGTCCCCAAACACGATACATTTGTCCAGTTGACTCCCTACATAGGCATAAGATGAACACTTTGATATTTCAGTGCGATTCTTGCAAAGAAAGGATCCACACCTTATGCACCACACTTGCAAAGTATCACAGCACAAGGGTAGTCCTATGCAGTAGGTGCAGCAAACATATAGACACTCCTCTCACGCCAAATACGATTCTCCCTCTACTCTCAAAAATTTCTTAAAGGATAAAAGCGCCACTAAAAGTGTCTTTTGCAAAACAGATGAACGAGGTACTGCAAGACAACTGACTTGCAACCCATAGACTGTTTAAGAGGAATATGGGCAGATGAAAATCGGAGAATAAATACTGGAAATGAATCAAGCATACTAATACGCAATGGGTTAGAGGAGAGGAAATTGGGACTCTCTCTCTCTCTCTCTCTCTCTCTCTCTCTCTCTCTCTCTCTCTCTCTCTCTCTCTCGTATATATATATATATCGCTTTAGACCCAAACTTTCACCCAGCCATTATATTGTTGCAGTTAGCGTAGCAGTTTTTTAAAACAGAAATTTCAGGAATTCTGGGTCGAGTAAGGATATTGTGGTGGGCAGGTCACACGAAAAATACTGCCGGAAAATATAAACGTTTATTGGGGGAAACTCATACGTGAAAAAGGCAAATGAAAATGTGTGCCAGTGTAAAGTTCGCAACTGTTCTGGCTTTATTACCACTGCAAGATAGTCTGTGTGTAGTATAGGTACAAATATTAAATTAAAAAAGGTCTCCCCCAAGCTGGAGTAAATTGCTGGACGATAGAAAGAATAATATCATAAAGATTTACCCAGTAGACAACGGATTTGGCTTTATCCTTCAAGTAGTTTGTGGTTTACATATTAATGAGCACAGATATTATTTCGTTTGGCGATTGAAAGACAAAAATTAAGATGTTGTAGGGAGTGATCAATGCCCGTCCCTGCCTGGCTTTATCACTCAGCAGGATATTCGATTTAATATTTAACCACAAGAGGTGTCCCCTATGCTATGTTAAATTATATTCTGATAGGGAAGATAAAGTATCTTGGGTTAATGTGCAAAATTCATCTGCAATTCAGGCCTTGTTAATGAAGTTGGGGATATTACTGTAGCTTATCAATTACGGGAGGTCCTGCATAAGTTGAACATATAGGTTCAACTGCAGCAAAAATAGAGAAATCTGTTTTTGCGAGGGAGGAGTTTATCCCCATCCCACTTTCGAGAATAGTTGCAGTGGGTATGGGTATTAATTTACAATTAGAAATCTCCCCTAAACTAAGTAAAATCATCTGATCGTTGCAAACGAAAAAAATGTTATATACTAATAATTGGTGAAGCATAGTTCAGAATTATGGGTAGTGAGGGGAGAATATATTAAGATATTACGTTACAAAGCGATCTCCAAAAAGCTTATTAAAATCACTACTCGGTTTGATAATATATAGGCCTGTGAGCAGCGGGCAACGGTTCTCTCTCCAAATCCACCACAGTTTAGGGAAGGCACGGCGAGGGCAGGGATCGTATTTCATTATCACACGACTCTTCTAAGCTGATTAAAAAACGCTCAGCACTATAAAAAATAAGTAAATAAATAAAAAGGAAACACCGAGAACCCGGGCCCCAAGCTGTCGCTCTTTATGCCTCCACCAAGCCTTGCCCACAGACTCGCCATACAACCTCCGTGACCTTCGTGTCCTAATCAGTTCATCACTAAACTTTAGTCAAAATCCGTCGAGGGGTTTAGGAGATATTACCATGACATTTGAACTCTTGGACTAGCTTGCCTAATCAGTTCATTTCCTAATACTGCATCAATAACAAAAGTTGGTTAGAGATCCTCTGATGGATTCAAGAGATATCGCGCCTACAAGAGTGTTGTACACGCACAGACGCAAGCACCCACGCAAGTCGACCCCATATGACGACCTTTGACCCCTTGGCCTAGCCGAGCCAATCAGTTCATCATCTACTGCATCACTGACAAATGTTTGATGGAAATCGTCTATAGGTTCAATAGATATCGCGCCCACAAGAGTGCTACAGATGGACGGAAGAACGCACCCACGGACGCACGTCTCGGTGGCTTAGTTTATCGTACTTGTTTCGTTATTACCGCTTGCCACCAATCTTGATAGTGTGGTCTTAAGGACTTGTAGGAAGTTAGGGCAATCGTTTATGGATCGTTAAGCTTAGCCAGAATTAAATAGTGAGACGTAGTGTCAACGAGGTGAGTTACAGCACTCTTGGGTTACAAAGTTTATTGCACACAGTTATTAAAAATGAGCTACAGTTTAGCAGAGCGTGACCCTAACGTCAGACCTTCTCCCTAGCCCTACTCTCCCCTTTCTTTCATCTGAAGGGAATCTCTCCGACATTATATACAGCGTGGGGAGGATGTGTATGTCAAGTAAATTTCCTATCACGTGGACTAACTGGCTAGGGCTGGTTACTCGATGTGTTTGAATACGTCATGAAATTTTTTTTCGTTTGGACTATGAGGAAGTTTGAGATACATTGTATGGTTAGGGATTCTTGATGGTCTGGGACAACAAAGGTTGTGGATATACATTATGTGAAATGGCATTCCAGGTTTGTCTAGGTAAGGGGATGTGTTCCGTAACTCTTCCTGGAGAACTCAGACATAACTACCTGTTTTACATATTGTTACCTATAGCTATATAGTTACATACAGCATTGTGTTATATTATGCCTACACACGGACGGACAGACAGTCACTTATTGCCTCCTCCTTCATAGGTGGGTGGAGGTATAAATTATTAGACCAGCGAACAATACATAACGAGTCCGTCTTCAGTAACTTATGTGCGTGGCGAGGGTATGGATATTTTGCAACAAGAGGTCTACACTAATCTAAATTAAACTGTCTGACGGTACAAAACAGTATTGAAATGCCATTTCCAGTTGATCGTGCACCAAATTCTGCAAGCCTGCACAAAATTGTTCTTCCCAGAGAAAATTGAACAAAAGACAGCCAGATGAAGATGTACTCATTCCTCAGTGTCCTGACATACTGCACTGAAACTCTGGAAATCATAGGCAGAGGAAATGGCAGACTGAGAAGACAGTTCCAAAGTTGCCCAGCTGTGGTACACGAATGTCTGAGCGTCTTAAAATGTTGTACAGAAACAATGAAGGGGGAGCGTCTAGCTTGATGGGTAGAGTTTTCACCATATTAGGGGAGGAATGAGAGAGAATTCATAAGATCAGTGACCAATAGAATAACGATAGAAGGGAGAGAGAGAGAGAGAGAGAGAGAGAGAGAGAGAGAGAGAGAGACAGACAGACAGACAGACAGACAGACAGATAGACACAAAGACAGACAGACACAAAGACAGACACAGAGACAGACACAAAGACAGACTGAGAGGCGGGTGGTAAGATGCAACACTGCTACGAAGAGACAGGTTAAAAGGAGTTAATATGAAGAGAGTTAATGAGAAGAAAAGCTTTGATTCCACCGTGTAACAAAATTATATATATAATTAGTTACCTATTCTTATTGTGTAGCCACAATAAGGTACCTTCGCCATAACCATTAGTGATATACAAGGTATGTGTAATATAAACGAGATCTGAAGAACCTAAGGTAACTTCTTGTATAAAATCAACAAGATCTGAAGAGAAAGGTGTCGAAGAACGCATGCGTAAATTATACTTTTGTCTCAATAGCTGGCTAACTGTATGCTTATCTGTAACTTTATCCCTTTCAGATAATAAGAGGGACCACAGCTATACAGTATATCTAGAAAGTTACAGCTTTAAAGCTTTTGTGGTTTTCTCTATAAAACGTGTTGCAAGAAAGGACCGAGCAGATTTGAATTTGGTACTTTCCACTAGCCTAAATGGCAAAATATTAAGCCAAAATTATTCAGCAAACATTTTTGTCACTGAATTTTCAACCAAATAGCTGTCCCTCAATTAGTTTCTGAGATAAGTCGATTTCAAATACCGGTATGCAAATTTTAGAATAAAAATGATATATTACCTTAAAAATAGGTCAAAGTCATTCATATTTGGCACAAGGACTTAGGTTACCCTAGGTTACCTTCACGTATAATATCATGGACATCGAAGAAAAGTCCAAGGAAGAAAAATTAATAACACGAACGGAAACATTAAACCTCGCCATTTATATTCATTCATTCATTATCATCCTGACCTCGTTCTCTTCTATATTCGGGGTAAAGTAGGGTAGAGAATATAAATACAAGAGATAGCAAGATGAAGAGAGAACAGACATCCAGCATGCCCATTGAACTGGGTTAAGATATCGGTTCACGTTCTTACACCAGACCATTTAAATAGACGGATTCCCTACACTACCTAACAAATTTAAGTACCTGCAGTTCTATTATTTTTCCCCTTCATAGTTGCGCTTCTCAATGCATTCCACACAGAGTCAGTTCGATATCATCAGTTAACAAGCACAGCAAAACTATGCAGTCCCACAACACGGTAGAAGACTTTATGACGCCTTGCTCACAGTAAACACAAATACCATTGTCAGAACAAAAGAAAAAAAAAAGTATTTCCATATCAGTATTACTGTTAGCTGCCCTAAAACTGTTTTTATAAAGCTTCATTATAGAATCTCCCCCTTGTCGTCGTCGTCTTCCTCATCATCATCATCGTTATCATTATCATCATCATCATCTTCAGTATCATTACCCTGGAGAAATTCTGAGAAATTCTGCGTTTTACCCAGTGCCAATGAGCTGTGGATTGAGCAAGAGGGAAAGCCATGCCATGAACATATGCCATATCGCTGAACCAACTCGTTCCAGTTGCGAAGTTTCGGGGAGGGGCTCCATGAAGGGAACTGTCCCCTCAGTCAGACAGTGCTACCCCCCACCCCCGCCTCACCACTTGAAATTTTGGTTTAGTTTAGGTGTGCTCACTGTGTATCGGTGGGTTCCCCCAGATTAGGGCTTAACCCCACCTTGACCTTCTGTTTGTGATGTCCGGGCTACGCCCTTGACTTACTCCCATGTCAAGTTGGATGGATGAAATGCGAGTAAAGATATATATAAATAGCAAAGAAAGTAATATCAAGGAGTAATGTGTAAGATAATATCGTTTGTGATGAAGTACCATAAAGGTTCCCATGCTGAGGGCAGTGCCACCCTTGATCTCTGTCGCTCATATTCGCACTGGATTTGGTGATTTCGCAAACAGCTCTTCCTCGACCATTTATTTGCCCGTCAAACCTCAGTTTCTTCACATAAGGAGGCATTTCCTTTTTTGCATTAATCAAGCTGCCACAAGACGATTGCATTCAACTTAAGGAGGACTTCTACCAGTAAAGAGGTTCATAAAGGCTGTGTCTTGCCCTCAGAATTGTAAATAAATAGAACTACCCATAAGTAGCAAGAGTATACTGACTGACGCCAAGAGGTCAAGGGGCAAAAATCCAAGTGCGTTAATGACTGAAAATATATAGATCCTAACTAGATAGAAATAACAAAAAAGAGATTGATTAGTGCAACATACAAAATAAATTACTAAGAAAGAGGTCCTCCAAAGCTTTATATGTCAACGAGAGTACGGCCCTCTGAGAGCAGATGGCTGGCCCTTTCATTTCTACTTTATGCTTGCTACTTAAAGGCGATTGCTTTTAGTTTCTACCTGTGCCGTTATCTTTACCTTCCGTTCTAGTCGTTCTATAGCTGCTGTTGTAGACGGCCAGCGAATATTTCCTATATCTATTAACAGTGGCGTTCCTCAGGGTTCTGTCCTGTCACCGGCCCTCTTCTTTGTATTCAGTGAATTTCTAGGCTGTATAGCTAACCCCGTCCACTCATACACTGATGACTCCTCCCTTTACTTTTCCAGTCACCTCTTGCAGCGTCCATCACAGCAGTTACTTCAACGAACACGGGATGAGGCTAATGTACACCTAATTTCTGCCTTGTCTTACATCTCTGTTTTGAGTACGAGTATTCTTTTTTTAAAATGCCTCAGAGACTCATTTCCTATATTCTTCAGGTAGCCAACACTTTATACAAGAGTATCCTTTGATATTTATTATTATCCAATTCAATACTGCAATATCTCTGAACATTCTTGAAGATTCATTCTCTCGGGGTTTATCATGGAAAAATTATATTACCTCTCGCAAAATCTGCTTCCAAGAGAATGGGTGCGCTAAGCTGACTTCGTGCCTAATTTAACCCTGCACGTTGTCGACTTTATGCACGGGGTTTTCTTTGTCTATGTGACGACTATATTTTTCATGTGTGGGGGTGATCTCCACATACAGCTCTTCTCAATTAGGATGAGTCAAAGGGTTTTCATCCTATTTACTCTCCTTCTCTTACTGAATCCTTTCAACCCTTTTCTCTTCAATGCATTGTTGCATCACATCTCTTTTGTATTGCTACTTCTCTGGCCACTGCTCTTCGCACCGTCTTCTTGCATCCCTTCACCATTACAGAAGGCGTGTAGCATCTGTCTGACAGAAAACTGTCACCCCTTTTCTGTCCAACTGTCTATTCCAAAAGTTATCCTATACTCCCAGTCCTTCACATATGCAACAAGTCAGCTCTGGAACTGTCTTTGTCTGTCTGTATATACTTTTGCTTCTGACCCCAAGTTTTTTGTAGCGCTGTGTCCAGACATCGGGAAGTGAAGTTACCTTAAATTTCTGCTCCTTATATTTTTTTATTGGAGGCGACAGTCTTGCGGGCTTCTAGCCATTGTTTCCCCCTTCTTTGTGTAAAAATAAAAATAAAATGATAGATAAAGATTTTAAAAGACACTCCTAATATAAATCACATAGTCTGGGAGTAGCAAGACTAAAATGAACAATATATACTCGAACTGGGAGGCTAAAAATGTGATCAGGATTGCCCAATTAGAACGTCTGATGACCTTCCACTGGTAAACGTATCGGCCTGTTACAGTGAACAGAGCCCTTCTCTTTAGCCAGTTAAACACAGCATAGTATATCTCTGTCATCACCCAATCGTTTAAAACCCTATCATGAGTGTCGAGGCCAGGGTCTAGGCTACTTAGACTTCATATTTAAAGGAAAGTGACCAGTTGCTCTTTCCTGAGTGGCATTATGATAGCAATAATCCCAGCAACCCCTTGGATTTAAAGTCTTGTGGGACTCATCCATTTTAAATCCCTTAACCTGCTGGGCCACCAAGGCAATGTCATGATTAGTAAGTTCAGTCCAAATACAGAAATATATCATCTAATGTAGTACCTCTGCAGCAAGACGATTTAATTTATCTTAGTTGAGACATTTCGAACTGAAGGGTGTGCGATATAACCTTCAATAACCCCTTCAGACGAGATGGTCTGCATGTTGGTAAGTTGAATAAACTCGTTTGGTGGTGCCTTGATTAAAATGAGTGATTAATTTGTCCCCGTGTTGAAGACTTTAATATCATTCGCGCTTGTCTTGAACCTCGGTGTTTTGATTATACGGTACTACGAAATTTAGTGACTTTGTTTCAGTCTCTTCCTCTCATTTCATTTCAAACTGATACTCGTAAATTCTTTTCTTCTCTTTACTTAACCCGATGGCATGAGAACAAAAAAAAATAACATTTAACTGATTTAGTCCTATGGAATATTTTATATTCTTCCAGTCATGAGAAATTATAATTCAACGTAGATACTATTTAAGCCGAAGGGGTTAGCTACAGCCTCCGTAAACTTCTTCAGTGTGTTTTTTTTTTATGCGAGGAAGAAGGAACCAAAGGCCACGAGCCAGCAATTATTGTTCCTTCCAAGAGAAAAACAAAATACAAGAGAGAGCCAAATTGAAGATCCGATCATTTCGAGATGCCTGGACACACTGCGTTTGAAAGACTGGAGATCATAGGAAGCAGGAAATACAGACAGAGGGAGACAGTTCCAGAGTTGACCTGTTGCAGAAATGAAAGACTGGGAGTAACGGTTAACTCTAGCATTAGAGAGTTGGACAGAAAAGGGGTGAAAGTTTGCTGCTAGACGGGTGCTAAGCACCCATCGTACAGGTGAAGGAATGCATGCAGACAGTTCAGAGGAGCAGCGACCATTGAAGTAGCGATAGAAAAGAGATAAAGATGCAACAGTGTGACGAAGAGACAGAGGTTGAAGGGAGTCTGTAAGAGGAGGAGAGTTAATGAGACGAAAAGCCTTTGACTCCACCCTATTAAGAAGAGCTGTATGTGGGGAGCCTCCCCACACATAAGAGTTGTACTCCACACAGGGGCAGATAAAACCCCTGTATAAAGTCAACAACTGTGCAGGGGTAAAGAAGGAACGGAGTCGGCTTAGCACACCTAATCTCTTGGAAGCAGATTTTACAAGAGATGTAATATGATCTTTCCAAGATAAGTCCCGAGTAAACGAAACCCCAAGCATACTCAAGGATGATGCAGGATTAAGCTGAATATTATTAAACATTAGTGGGTATACCTGTGGAGTATTTTGTCGGGTTGATAGGTGTAAAAACTGAGTCTTTGAGGCATTAAAAAAAAAACAGATTATTTTTACCCCAGTCAGAGATACGAGCCAAGTCAGACAGTAGGTGTGCCATAGCCTCGTCCCTTGTTTGTTGAAGTAACTGCTGAGATGGACGTTGCGGGAACCAAATGGATAGGTGAAGGGTGGAGTCATCAGCATATGAGTGGATAGGGTTAGATGTACAGCTTAGAAGGTCATTGATGAATAAAAGGAAGAGAGCTGGTGATAGGACAGAGCCCTGAGGAACACTGTTGATAGACCCAGGAGAAGAACGATGGCCGCCTGCAACAGCGGCTATAGAACGACCAGAAAGGAAGCTAGAGATGAAGGCACAGATAGAAGGATAGAAACCGTAAGAGGGCAGTTTGGAAATTAAAGATTTATGCCAGACTCGATCGAAAGCCTTTGAGATGTCAAGTGCAATGGCAAAGCTTTCGCCAAAGTCCCGAAAGGAGGATGACCAGGAGTCTGGAAGGTAGGTGAGAAGATCGCCAGTGGAGCGACCCTGACGGAACCCATACTGACGATCAGAGAGAAGGTTGTGATAGGAAAGGTGCTTTAAACTTTTTCTATTAAGAATTGACTCGAAAACTTTTGAGATGCAGGATATTAAAGCAATTGGACGATAGTTAGTGGGTTGGGAATGGTCACCCTTCTTTGGGACAGGCTGAATGAGAGCAAACTTCCAGCAGGAAGGAAAAGTATGAGTTGACAGACAAAGGCGAAAGAGTTTGCCTAGGCAGGGTGTAAGCACAGAAGCACAGTTCTTGAGAACAACAGGAGGGACTCCATCAGGCCCATATGCCTTGTTAGTATTGAGGCCAGTGATGGCAGAAAATACATCAGCTGAAGAAATTTTAATGTCAGCCATGAGGAAGTCAGAGGGGGGAAGTGATGGAGGAACAGCACCCGAATCGTCTAAGGTGGAATTGGAGGAGAAAGTCCGTGCGAAGAGATCTGCTGTATCAGTAGAAGAAATAGCTACAGAACCATCAGAGTAGAAAAGAGGAGGGAAGGATGATGAGGTAAAGTTGTTAGAAAGGTTTTTGGCAAGGTGCCAGAAGGAGCGGGAAGAATTCGAGTTGGAGAGTTGAGAGCATTTAGTACGAATGAAATTATTTTTAGCAGAGCGAAGAGCAGACTTAGCACGATTCCGGCCTGAAACGTATAAAAGATGTGATTCAGGGGTGGGTTGGGTCTGGTTCCTTTTATAGGCCTTCTCCTTGTTGCGGACAGCATTAGAGCAAGCGTAATTAAACCAAGGCTTTCTTGCATTAGTCAGAGGATATGAGAAAGGAATGTATGCTTCCATGCCAGAGAGAATAACCTCAGTAATGCGCAAGGCACACCCAGATGGCTCCCGGCCATGGAAGCAATAATCATTCCATGGAAAATCAAAGAAGTACTGCCTGAGGGCCTCCCAATCCGCAGCTCCAAAATGCCACAGACGTCGTTTATTTGGAGGGTCCACAGGTGGTACCGGAGCGATAGGACAGGTTAAAGTGATGAGGTTGTGATCGGAGGAGCCCAACGGAGAGAAAAGATTAACAGTGTAAGCAGAAGGACTAGTAGTAAGGAAGAGATCAAGTATGTTGGAGCTCTCACCAAGGCGGTCAGGGATACGGGTAGGGTGCTGTACAAGCTGCTCTAGGTCTTTCCGATCTTCAGTAAAATCGCGTGGAGAAGTCTAGAACAGAATAGAGAAAACGTTCCTGGAGTGAATTAGTTACTGGAAGACTTACTCGCACACACTGGAGATATGTTTATTGTGAGAGCACAACAGTTTCGTCCCACTTGGATAACGTTGGTGCATGAAACTAGTTCAATAAACGCGGTGCCAGTATGTTCATAATGCTTACATAGCTACGTCATCCAATCTTCTTTGACTCACACAAGCATAGAAGTCCAGGGCTAAGTACCTCAGCCCCAACATCCACCTTTCACTCACCAAGATTGACATTAAGTAAAAAATAAACTCACACCTTCCATTGAATGTAAACCCTTGCAAGCCTCATCTATTGGAGCGAATTTCCTCATTAGACTAACAGGCGTCAATTGGATATACTTCGTATTGTTACCACCCAGTGTAGTAAATGATTTCCTGATTGCTGACTTGATTGTCGCCCAGGGTAGAGTCACCTGAGTTTAGCACTGATTCTAGTGGCTGGATTCTGGTTGCCCCTACCTACCCAGAAATATTTCATTTTCTTAATAATCACGGCACTGCGACATGAAAAACTTGGTCTCTTTTGTTTTTTTCTTTTTTTGCCCGTAGGTTATCCTCTCCCTGCATCTTGTTAACTCAAAAAGTGAGATGATTTACTTTTGATTTTTAATATCTTTGTCTTGTTTTTACACAACTCATTACTGTCCACGGTTGTTGCATGTGGCATGATCATGCAACAAAACTTACCACACCGCCCTCCGCCTATCAGCTCATGGTCCGCTCAGCTCATGGGTTCATACAAAGTTCTCCCTTGATTATCACTTGAAAATGCCCAAGTTTGTCGTCCTTAAAGAACACTGGATATAAGCGAGTTAAGAACTATCTCGTATTGAACAGGCAACTAAGAGGTGTAATTAAACACGACAGTTATGGAAATACCTATTGTGGAAATACAAGATGGTTTGCAAATTAGTGAGATTAACGTAAGAAAGACGTGATGAGAGTGAAACATATAAAAGTACATTAGACGATGCATGAGTCGTGATGGATATGTAAAGCAACAGGGAAATATTAGTACGTCGATAGATGAAATGTCATGATAAGTTTTTTCTCTTCCTACACAGATCATCTTGAGTCTTTTAATATTCTCACACAAGTAATTATTCTACCTCCCCTCTCCCTTCTCCCTCTCTATTTCCTCAAACTCTTTGTTCCCTGCAATTTTAAAGCGCTTGAGGTGGGACTGATTTAAGCATTTCGCGTCTTAGTAACCCTCCCTCACAAAACTAGGGCAGGAGAGAGAGAGAGAGAGAGAGAGAGAGAAATCAAGCTGAATACATTGACATTCGAGATGAGACATTCACAAGGAAGGTTTAACACACACACACACACACACACACACTGGTCGGCGAAAGACAGAGAGTGATATATGTTTACAAAGAACCCATCTTGCATCTGTAGCACTCGGGCTGCCACACACCAACGCTCTGTATTAAGTTCACACTTGTATGTGTGTGTGTGTGTGTGTGTGTGTGTGTGTGTGTGTGTGTGTGTGTGTGTGTGTGTGTGTGTGTGTGTGTAGATATGTGAGTGTACCGTAGCGTGAGATGTGTGTGTGTGTGTGTGTGTGTGTGTGTGTGTGTGTGTGTGTGTGTGTGTGTGTAGATATGTGAGTGTACCGTAGCGTGAGATGTGTGTGTGTGTGTGTGTGTGTGTGTGTGTGTGTGTGTGTGTGTCTTTTTGTGTGTGTGTAACTTCAGAGGAATCACGTGGGTTTTATTCGAGGATTTTTTCTAAATGGATTTTGCTCTTCTTTTTTTTTACCCATAGTTTTATAACCAGGTCAGGAATATCACATTTGTTACCTCAGCAAATGAATGTTGTGCAGGAAAAAGGCCAAAATATATCACTTTTTTCAAGAAACCTGGATACTTTACGTTTTAAAAAATCTTGACAGACAACCGGAGAAACTGAGTTTTTTCTGGAACTGTGTGAAACGGTGTTCGATTAATATTTCATATTTATTTCTTACTTTCGTATGGTGGATTATATTCTCGCGTTGAGAGAGGTTTGGTAAGTTTTTCGGTCCAAAGATTATGCCTTCTGATTGGTAAGTTTTTCTGTACAGAGATGATTCCTTCTGGCGTGACGCATCAGGAAGGAATGTGGCGGACATAGACTAACAGTAAAGCAGGCACTCTGGCAAGGTAGGTTGATCCTAATCCCTAACTGTACATGAAAGACTCTGGCACTAGAGAGTTGGAAAGAAAATGGGTTAGGGTATAGGTATAGAAGAATGCATCATTTGGCCAGCTCGTGCACTGATTGTTGGGTAAATGAAATATGTGCCAGAACAAATGACAGCGAGCGCAAGCAGTGCGAACAATGAAGATAATTCTGGGAATTTCTATCAGCTGAATAAATTTGTCGGAAGTAAGTCAAAGTAAGATCCTAAGTGAGCCTGAGCATTTATAACATTAAGTATATTGCTGCCCATTGTTGTCCTTCTCCTTTCCGAAGTTATTATTGTCTCTCCTGATCGAAGGAAAGCACAAGGAAAAAGACTTATAATGGGTCCCTTCCCATAACATTTCATTCTTGCTACCCAAACATGAAAAAAAAAAAAAATAGCTATCCATATGTTCAGTCAAATGGAAGTAACTGTATACGGGACATTTAACGTCAGCGAACACAGATTACAGGCTTCGTGGTAAAATGTCCACCAATTGTTCGGTGATTGTTTGGATTAAGTTGTGGTTTATAGAGGCTCACTGACACATAAGCCAATTTTGTTCCTTGAGTGTTGGTAGGAGGATGAATATAGTTTTGAATGGTGAGTTGCTTGAGGAGGTAGAGTGTTTTAAGTATTTAGGGTCACATGTTGCTGTGGATGGAAGGACAGATGCAGAAGTGAAGTTTAGAATGAATGAAGTAGGAAAGGTGCTGGGAGGATTGAAAAAGGTGTTTAGATGTCGTTCACTTAGAATGGATGTAAAGAGAAGGCTGTATGAGGGTGCTGTGGTACCAACTGCGTTATATTGGGCTGAAACATGGAATATGGGTGTAGCAGAGAGGAAAAGTCTGAATGTTATGGAGATGAGGTGTCTGAGCAGTATGTGTGGAGTGACGCGTATGGATCGAGTGCGAAAAGCTACAGTGCGAAGGAGAACTGGAGTTGTCTGGGAGATGGCTGATAGAGTTGAGCAGAGGGTGTTGCGATGGTTTGGGCATATGGAGAGTATGGATGAAGAGAGATTGCTGAAAAAGATAACTGGATCTGATGTGAGAGGTGTAAGGCTGAGAGGAGGACCACGAATAGGATGGATGGACAGTGTGAAGAGAGAGTTAGATGCAAGAGGGATGTCTGTTGAGCAAGGAAGAGTGGCTGCGCTTAATAGGAATAACTGGAGAGATATTGTGAATGAAAAAATGGTGACGCGACCCCGAGGGGATATTCTCCCACATTAGGTCTACTCTGCTGATTAGGTCAGGTGCGGATAAGAGGATGGGTCCGTTATGATCTGGCAGGGGTAAACCAGCTCTGCTGTCGGGCTCTGTTGCGGATGTCGCTGATTGCACTGTGCAGTTGACCCTCGTGCGGTGTGGTGCGGTGAGGATCTGTCCCTTCTCCCCTTGGGGCTAAGATACGGATGAATTTGCGTGTGTGGATGAGTAAGTTGGGAGTGTGTCGTCCTGTCTCGGCTATCTCCCTTTCCTTGGGGGAAGCAGCCTAGTTATATAGAAAGATAGTGTGTTGCAATAATCTCAGCTAACCACTGATCTCGATAATGCTGGTATACACTTGGAAACAAGTATTTCATCTCACCAGATCTCAACAATGGCAGCTACTTACATATCCGCAGATGAATGGTTGAAAAATTACAGTTACCGCAAGTGATTAATAATGTGTGGAAAAAACCCACAATGGGAGGCGAAAAGTTCATTTCAAATTGCCACCATCCTGACTGAATAAGCAGAGTTATATACAGAAAATTAACATCTTCTGTTAGTATAAGTACAGTAACTGATGTGGGCTCCAGTTGTCACCAGAACTTTCTTGAAATAAAGTTTCCTTTGCTACTGTGGGTTTTATTCTCATGCAGGTGGATTCTGGACTGGAATGGAACGGGGTAACAACCAACACCTGTGTTGTGCCCTTTCCTGTTTCTGCATCCTAGCCACAAAACTACAGTAGGTGTAGTTGGATTATTACGATAAATGATCAAGCAACGCATACTTTCCTGCGGTACTGGGGTTGTCCATCTTTATCTGGAGAGCTTTAACTTGATAAATCTCTAATGAATGGAGAAAATCTGTAAACAACGTCATACAGGACTGGGGAAGATCCCAAATTAAATGTGTGGTGCAAGAAACCCTAATGAAGAAGTGAAAAACAACAGAAACTGGTGAGCGAAACAATAGCAAACAAGCTCAGCAATATAACAGGAGATGAAAGAGGTGTAAGATCAGGATGGAGAAGTTGTGGACGCAGACATGAAAAGAATGCGGAAATATACAAAGTGCATGAAAAGAAGTAAAGATGGAAATAGACTCCGTGTCACAAAATAATCACCTTAGACGTGCAGTCGACTTTCCGTTAGACATTTCTACAAATATCAAATACAGAATTCGTTCGAATCTAGATAAGTTCTTAATTCATAGGGACGCACAGTTATTATAATGCCTCATATTAAGATACCAAAACAGACTTTTATAATGTTCTCTGTTGTCTGCAATTTTCCTAACAAAAATCAATTTTGTCTAAATTTAGACACGATCTAAAAGACGACGCAGAATTTCGTTATGGTTATTCAGCAAGAGTTTTAAGTTATATGGCAATAAAATAACAGAATATCTAATGTATGGACCTTGAATTTTTAATTAAAGTGAAGGTGGTGGACTGGTGAAATCTGCAGCAGAAATTAGTTCAACCTGAAAACAAGTTGTTGGAAAATATATGTAAAATGACATCTAAAATAATCTATTCCCTCTCTGATCAATCTAAAGCTGACATTCCAAGGATTTCGTTAGACCCCAGCCTTGCGATCCATATGCTGGAGCAGGAAAGACACAGTGTTTATACTTCCATTCTTTTATGTAGAGATAATTCCTTATCGTTAACGGTACTGTTCTAGTCTCCAATACACCCCTTCCTGTTCCCTGCTTGAGTTTCCTGAATAGAAGAACAAACGAAATTAGGACATGTCATCTCATGTCCTTCGCAGAGCAGATAGTAAATGGCAACCAGGGTGTCTTAATGAATATCCAGACATGAAAAGAGAGGACAGGCAGACAGAGAACTACATGGTTAGAAAGAAGTGTGGTGATTTGCTGGAAGTCGAGGGAAGAGGCTTACAGCTAGTAGGTCAGAGAGGAGAAAGATGGGAAAAGCCTTCGTCCTGCTGTGTTATGATGACACCTCTTTGGGTTAGGCTGCGTTCACACCAAGCGATTCGATTCGATTCAATTCATGGAGAATCAATTGATTCGATTCATTTTGAATCAGCGCCGTTCATACCGACAGAATCAAACTGTCAGAATCAACAGGGAGTAGTGCTAAGGCTGACTTGAACGAGGATGGACGTAGACGCTCTTGCTGAAATAGAGGTGTTGCTGTGGCTGAGGCGGCGTAGGCGTAGGCGTCCAAGAAGAATATGGGTGCATGAAATTAATGCAAAAAGACCTGATTTTGGGAGTTTCGGACACTTGTTCCCAGATTTGATAAACAATTCAGTTTTATGATTATTTTAGGATGACCACTGAACAGTTTAAAATGCTAGTGGAGTTGACTGCACCCAACATAAGAAAACAGAATACTAATTACCGACGTGCAGTTGGAGTTGAAGAAAGGATTGCCATTTACCTTAGGTAAGAAGTGAACTGTTAAAAAGTCTGAAAGTTGGGAGAAGTAGTGTTTCATGCAGTATAAAAGACATCTTTTATTTCTGGTTATGAATACAGAATACATTAAGAAAACATATCTTTTATTTCTGGTTGTGCATAGAGTAAAAATAAGTATAAATTCTTTGTTTCTGGTTGTGAATATATTAAGAAAATAGACATCCTTTATTTATGGCTGTGAATACAGTAAAAAAATAGACATCCTTCATTTATGACTTAACTCACCTGTGCATTTAATTTCTGCAGCAATATCCTTCCATAAAGCCGCTATGGCATCCCTGTCCCGATGCTTAGGATCACTAGCATCATAAATAGCACGTCGCTCTCTCACTAAATTTATCAGGACGTCCGGTAGCATGGTGCTCACTCCTCCACTGAATCGCCGTGACTGATGAAAAAATGGACCCTCGCGCATCAGTGATTCTGAATCGCCTTGAATCGCCATGATTTGAATTGAATTGATTCGCTTGGTGTGAACAGTTCCTATAGGAATTAACATGTCGCATCAAGACGAATCATGAATCGATATGATTCTCCATGAATTGAATCGAATCGAATCGCTTGGTGTGAACGCAGCCTAGAATCAGTACGCGTGGCAGTGTCTTAACTCCTACTGCTGCATCCTAACCACCCGACCATCAGCCTCCACAGCTGACAGTGTAAAGGACCTGTTGCCCCGCCTCTGCACCCCACCCTGTCCTTCTCCTCCTGAGCCCGACGGTGTGGAAACGTTGGGTCTCCTTTGATGTGTGTCTCAATTACATTGCTGTCATGCTCTATGCTCGCTGCTCACAAGCCCTCAAGGCACCACCACCACGACAACGCTGCGCTCCACCTTAATTGCCAGATATTATTAGTCACCGATGTGAGGAGTCTGTACATCAGCATGTGTGTGGATGGGTGTGGGTGTGTGGGTGTGGGTGTGGGTGTGTGGGTGTAACGCCCGGGTGTGTCTGTATGTGAGAGTAGTCACTATGTGCCTGAGTATGTATACAAGCAAATATTGATTGTATACTCAGACATCGCTGATATATGTAGCTGCCTACGGGTTGTCTGCACAATATAATGACTGTGTTTCGTTTTTACTTTTTCATATCCTATTTCTGGATCCTACACAGCTGATATATTAGAATGGATACTTAGTTACGATGGTGTTGATGTTGTCATTGTTGTCGTGATGATATGATGATGTTGATGATGATGATGATGATGATGATGGTGATGATGATAAAATAATTATTGGTATTGTGATAACATCCTATTTACCTACTTGTTACAAAATGATTACAGGCAAGGACAATTAAGTGGAAAGTTTATGGCTTACAATATCATTTATTGCCATGACCGAGTTGCGAAGCGATCGGAGTGGCAATGCTTTCAAGCGTGAGGCTGGCTGGATGGCCTTGTTAGTGTGTGTGTAAACAAGATATCTCATAAACGGCTTGAGCTATAGACATGAAACTTTCAGGTTATCAAGATGTGGCCAAAATCTTGGACGAGTTCGAAAAGGGGCACTCGGGGTCAAGGTCACCAAAATGGCTGCCAAAGGTCAACTAGTTGACCTCTCACAGTCCCCACAGAAGGGGATAGGTGGGCAGCAGCGATGCACAATGACGCAGAGATTCACTCTTTATTTTGTTAAGAGCTACAGCTATTCCAGCAAGCCATATAGATAGATAGATAGATAGATAGATAAATAAATAGATAGATAGATAAAGATACAGACATATATACTGTATATAGATAGATAGATATATATATATATATATATATATATATATATATATATATATATATATATATTTATGTATATATATAGATAGATAGATAGATAGATAGATAGATAAGACGCTTTTTAATCAGACCTTGTATGACCTGGTCATACATCTGGTGGAAAAAAAATCTTTATGAAACAGGTAAATTGATACCCTACTGCACAAAAACTGATTGTCTGCTGGAAAACACACCTAAATAATTACGTATCGGGGTGAGGAAGAAATATGTGTATCAGTAAACCACCTTTTTTTTTTTTTATGTAACGAAGAAGGAACCAAAGGTCCCGAGCCCGCAATAACTGTTCCCTACAGGAGAAAAACAAAATAAGAGAGCCAAATTCAAGATCTGATCATTTCGACATGCCTGGACACACTGCGTTTCAAAGACTGGAGATCATAGGAAGCAGGAAATACAGACAGAGGGAGACAGTTCCAGAGTTGACCTGTTGCATATATGAAGGACTGGGAGTAACGGTTAACTCTTGCATTAGAGAGTTGGACAGAAAAGGGATGAGAGTTTGCTGCTAGACGAGTGCTATGCGCCCATCGTACAGGTGGAGGAATGCATGCAGACAGTTCAGAGGAGCAGCGACTGTTGAACTAGCGATAGAAAAGAAATAAAAATGCTACAGTGCAGCGAAGAGACAGAGGTTGAAGGGAGTCAGTAAGAGGAGGAGAGTTAATGAGACGAAAAGCCTTTGACTCCACCCTACTGAGAAGAGCTGTTGGGAACCTCCCCACACATTTTTTTTTTTTTTTTTTTTTTTATGTGACCGACTCTGGGCATAGGCTTCACAGCCTGCTTTCAAGGCCCAGTAGTCCTCCTACGTACCGCACACCTCTACATGTCACCACTTCGGCGCTAACACCCACCGTCCATACTGAATACATGCTAGGGCTGTCTCATACAGGACTGGTGTATTGGTATTAGCGGGGGTATTTTTATGACATGTCGGCGGGCCTTTTGGTAGATCAGTAAAGTCTGATTTTTCAGAAATTCAAATCCTTAAACTGTTCCCTGCCTCAACGGGATTTGAACCCGGGTCCGTCAGGACTGCAGGCCAACTCTCTACCGATTGAGCCACCGCTCTACACAGGGGCGAATAAAACCCGTGTATACAGTAGAGTCAACAATTGTGCAGGGGTAAAGAAGGAATGGAGTCGGCTTCGTACACCTGATCTCTTAAAAACAGATTTTACAAGAGATATAATATGATCTTTCCAAGACAAGTCCCGAGTAAATAAACCCCAAGCACGTTCAAGGATGATCCAGGATTAAGCTGAATATTATTAAACATTAGTGGGTACTCCTGTGGAAGATTTTGTCTGGTTGATAGGTGTAAGAATTGAGTCTTTGATGCATTAAAAACAAGATTATTTTTACCCCAGTCAGAGATACGAGCCAAGTCAGACATTAGGTGTGCCATAGCTTCATCCCTTGTTTGTTGAAGTAATTGCTGAGATGGACGTTGTGGGAACCGAATGGAAAGGTGAAGGGTGGGGTCATCAGCGCATGAGTGGATAGGGTTAGATGTACAGCTTAGAAGTTCATTGATGATTAAAAGGAAGAGAGTTGGTGATAGGACAGAGCCCTGAGGAACACCACTGTTGATAGATCTAGGAGAAGAACGATGGCCGTCTACAACAGCGGCTATAGAACGACCAGAAAGGAAGCTAGAGATGAAGGCACAGATAGAAGGATATAAACCGTAAGAGAGCAGTTTCAAAATTAAAAAGATTTATGCCAGACTCGATCGAAAGCCTTTGAGATGTCATGTGCAATGACAAAGCTTTCACCAAAGTCCCGAAAGGAGGACGACAGGGAGTCTGAAAGGTAGGTGAGAAGATCGCCAATGGAGCATCCCTGACGGAACCCATACTGACAATCAGAAAGAAGGTTGTGATAGGAAAGATGCTTTAAAATTATTCTGTTAAGAATTGACTCGAAAACTTTTAAGACACAGGCTGTTAAAGCAATTGGACGATAGTTAGAGGGTTGGGAATGATCACCCTTCATTGGGACTAGCTGAATGAGAGCAAACTTCCAGCAAGAAGGAAAGGTACAAGTTGATAGACAAAGGCGAAAGAGTTTGCCTAGGCAGGGTGTAAGCACAGAAGTACAGTTCTTTAGAACAACTGGAGGTACTCCATCAGGCCCATATGCCTGGTTAGTACTGAGGCCTGTGATGGTAGAAAATACATCAGCTGAAGATATTTTAATGTCAGCCATGAGGAAGTCAGAGGGGGGAAGTGATGGAGGAACAGCATCAGAATCGTCTAAGGTGGAACTGGAGGAGAAAGTCTGAGCGAGGACATCTGCTTCATCAGTAGAAGAAATAACTACAGAACCATCAGGGTAGAAAAGAGGAGGGAAGGATGATGAGGTAAAGTTGTTAGAAAGATTTTTGGCAAAGTGCCAGAAGGAGCGGGAAGAATTCGAGTTGGAGAGTTGAGAGCATTAGTAAGAATGAAATTATTTTTAGTAGAGCGAAGAACAGACTTAGCACGATTCCGGGCAGAAACGTATAAAAGATGTGATTCAGGGATGGGTTGGCTCCGGTACCTTTTATAGCCCTCTCCTTGTTGCAGACAGCATTAGAACAAGCGTGATTAAACCAAGACTTTCTTGCATTACTCAAAGGATATGAGAAAGGAATGTATGCTTCCATACCCGATAGAATAACCTCCGCAATGCGCAAGGCACACCCAGATGGCTCCCGGCCATGGAAGCAATAATCATTCCAGGGAAAATCAAATTAGTACTGCCTGAGGGCCTCCCAATCCGCAGCTCCAAAGTGCCACAGACGACGTTTCTTTGGAGGGTCCACAGGTGGTACTGGAGCGATAGGACAGGTCAAGGTAATAAGGTTGTGATCAGAGGAGCCCAACGGAGAGAAAAGATTAACATTGTAAGCAGAAGGATTAGTTGTAAGGAAGAGGTCAAGTATGTTGGAGCTCTCTCCAAGGCGGTCAGGGATACGGGTAGGGTGCTGTACAAGCTGCTCTAGGTCATTAAGGATGGAAAAGGTGTAGGCTTGTTCACCAGGTGGATCAGTGAAAGGAGAGAAGAGCCATAGGTGGTGGTGAACATTGAAATCTCCTAAAATGGAGATTTCAGAGAAATTGGAAATGGATAGAACGTGTTCCATCGTGGAAGAAAGATAGTCGAAGAATTTTTGATAGTCAGTAGAATTAGGGGATAAGTAAACAGCGCAGATATATTTAGTCAGAGGATGACGGGAGAGCCGAAGCCAGAGTGTACAGAATTAAGAAGAATCTGGTTCAGGAACATGAAAGCATGATAAGTCGTTGCGTATATATACACAACAGCTACCTTTGGCTTTGAAATGAGTATAGAGAAAGTAGGAGGATACAGAAAAGGGTTTGCTGTCAGTTGCCTCAGACAGCTGAGTCTCAGTTAGGAAAAGAAGGTGAGGTTTAGAGGAGGAGAGGTGGTGCTCAACAGAGCGGAAGTTGGAGGAAAAGCCACGAATGTTGCAGAAATGAAGAAAAAGTAAGTCAGACAGTGGTTCCAGGCAGCTCCAGTCGTCACCGTGGGAGGGGCGGATGGTGGGGGCATTTATGGTCCCCCCCCCCCCGGGGACTCCGAGGCTGTGTGTTGTGACACCATGAATTTTTGATTTTGGAAAAGGAAGTGTAGTGTGTACTGTGCATGTAGTTTGGTTTGATAGAGAAACGTGTACTGGAGAGCATGCTGGCCTTACTATCAACATCTCAGCTGAGAAGTTCATAAGAATGTAGACTTTATGAATCATATAGATGGCCGTACACGGTGCTTAAAATCGCATCTGAATGATTACATAGCCAGAGTAAAGAGGAGTACAGGTGCAGCAACAAGCCCACTGTTGGATGTCTTAAATAATTCTTCCAGTGTGGCTTTGATTGTTGGTCAGGCAAAGTCATGCATGCTGAGCAGAATCTCTCGCACTGCTTGTCAGTTCAACAACTGAAGCTTGAGCCCCGGCATTTGGCAGGGCAGGAATGAGGGTTTAGCGGTAACTGTGTTTGGCATGCACAGTAGTGCCCCGACAACCGTACTCCCATTATCGTGTGTAACCAGGGATCGTACGTCACAATTCTCCTGA